>NC_142074.1:6763500-7074500 GCF_059756535.1 Pantherophis guttatus
TATATCTCATGGATTTCTGTCAAGAAAAAAGCAGGCATAGTCTTCCATCCATTCTTCCCTCCATTTCATGCTTTAATCAGATTTAACAAAGCAAAATGGAATCCAGGAATTGGTGGATGATGGTTCATAGCCTTCTTTTATAAGGCATCATAATAACAAAAAATTGCAAGATATTCAAAGAAGTCAAATGTTGAGAGCACCTTAAGCAGCTTATAAAACTCAAATAGCGACATTGTGAAATAATTCACATATTAGTTATTAAGCCAATCAACCTTAACCATTAACAATTTTAGTTTAGTGTGACTCCAGGGCTGTGTTAAAAAGAAAAAAATGGCAAATTTTTCTCTAGTTCTAGTTATCTGTTTTTCTCTTTACAACTTAGTACAGGTTGTCCTCGACTTACAACCATTTGTTTAGTGACCATTCAAAATTGCAATGGCACTAAAGAAAGGGACTTATGACCATTTTTCACGCTTGCAACCGTGTGAAGCATCTCCATGGTCATGTGATCAAAATTCAAACGCTTGGCAACTGGTGTGTATTTGTGAGGTTTGCAGTGTCCCAGGCTCATATGATCATCTTTTGTAACCTTCTGACAAGCAAAGTTGATGGGGATGCCAGATTTGCTTAACAACCATATGATTCATTTAACAATTGCAGAGATTCATTTAACAACTGTGACAAGGAAGATCATAAAATGGAGCCAAATGCACTTAACAGCTGTCTTGCTTAGCAACAGAAATTTTGGGCTCAATTGTAGTCATAAGTCAAGGACTACCTGTATTTGAAATTATTCACCTGGCCTCCTCCTTTCACCTCTATCTTTTTCCTACTGTTTTTCTGGCTAATTGGCAAATTCAGAGGGGTTGATATAGCAATTCAGATGGTCATACAACACCTTTGCTTATACTAATACTGCATAGCAGAGAAACCATACGCAGAATTGCCCTATAATACTTCTTTGCTCACACTAAATAAAATAAGTAAAACCCTAATTATGAAGCCAGAAAAGTGATATCATCCAATTCATTGTTTCCCAGCTATAGATTTCACAAACTAGAATGTAATTGAGATTTTTTTTTTAATGTTGATCTTCATTCATGAGTGATTCTCCTTTTGTTCCCTGACAGCAAATGGAACATCAAGCAGCCAGCTTTCCACACCGAAATCAAAGCAGTCCCCAATCTCTACACCTACTAGTCCAGGAAGTCTCCGTAAGCACAAGGTATTACGTTTCTTATACCTTACTAAACCTCCTTCCAGCAGATTACACAGTGTTGAGAGTTACTTGAAGGTAACAAACTTGAGACCACTGCATCCAATTCTGGTCACCAGGATCCAAAAAAGATGTTGGGACCCTCGAAAGAATGCAGAGAAGAGCAACAAAGATGTTAAAAGTCTGAAGGCTAAACCGTATGATAAAGGATTGAGGGAACTAGGTATGTCTAGTCTAATGAAGAGAAGGGCCAGGGATGATGTGATAGCAGTTTTCCAATACTCGAGGGGCTGTCACAGGTAAGATTCTCCAAAGCATCTGAAGGCAGAACAAGAAGCAATGGTTAGAAGCTTGTCAGAGGGAGATCCAACCTGAAACTAAGGAGAAATTTTCTGACAGTGAGAACAATTAACCAATGGAACAACTTGCCTCCAAAAGTTGATAGTGCTCTATTACTAGAGATTTTGAAAAAGAAATTGAACAGGCATTTGTCTGGAATGATATAGGATGGGGTTCCGTATTGTTCTGGATACTAGTCCGTGCAAATGAGTGAAGCCCCATCCAGGGGATCCAGGCAGCATGCAAAACCATGCCCCCTCCAGTCCATGGAAAAACCTTTCTCCATGGAACCAGTCCCTGGTGCCCAAAAGGTTGGGGGCTACTAATATAGGATCTCCTGCTTGAGGAGGGGGTTGGACTAGAAGACCTCCAAGATCCCCTCCAACCCTGTTATTCTATGTTCTATGAAACTATGTTGAGGTGATCTCTGTGAGGGTAGAACACTTCTACTTCAAATAGGACTCCTGATCATTTAGCAACTCGGAAGCCATCTTGTCTTTCTCAACTGTGCCAGTTCTTTGCTTGTTTATTTGTTAACATTATTTTTCCCACTTTTTTTTCCAGGAATTCAAGATAGGGGGAATTGCATTCCTTCTTCCTATTTTTCACTCCCAACAACAAATATAGGGGGTAGAGTGGGTTGAGAGAGAAAGTCTGGCTGAAGGTCACTCAAATGAGTTTGCACAGTTTAGAATTGTCAGAAATCTTAACTATCAGGAGCTTTGTCCCTGGCAAGACCTCAGAGAATGGGAAATACTGTAGGAAAAAGCCTTAAGCCAGCGGGTCTGCTTTTAGAATAGCACTGAAGCTAATGTTGCCTCTGCAAACTGTAAAGTACAGGTAGCCCTCAACTTACGATCACAGTTAAGCCCAAAATTTCTGTTGCTCAGCAAGAAAATTGTTGTGAGCTTTGGCCCATTTTACTATCTTTCTTGCCACAAGTGTTAAGTGAATCACTTCAGTTGTTAAGTTAGTAACACGGTTGCTAAGTGAATCTGGCTTCCCCATTGATTTTGCTTGTCAGAAGACTGCAAAAGGAGATCACGTGACTCCAGGATACTGCAACCATCATAAATACATGCCAGTTGCCAAGCATCTGAATTATGATCACGTGACCACAGGAATGCTGCAATGGTTGTAAGGGTGAAAAATGATCATAAGTCACTTTTATGACTGCCATTGTAACTTTGAATGGTCACTAAATGAACTGTTGTAAGTCGAGGCCTATCTGTACTCTAGAATTACATTTTGTTGATGCTGCTGTTTTCTGGGTCAGGACTGCTAGTAACAGTTATTTTGGCTTAACTGTTAACAACCTCTAAATCTCCATGTCCTTTCTCTCCTCACGCACACAAAGCACAAATGTGGTCACACACCCAGACAGTCAGAACAATTAATCAGCAGAACCGGCTTGCTTTCAGAATGTCTTTGGAGACTGTCAGTCATCCAGGTCATGGCTGTGCCTAGGGTGTTTTTCAAAATGCAACTAGACTTTCTTAGTTTTTTCCCTTGAAAATGTTTCAGTTCTCATGCAAGAACTCATCAGAAATTTCTTGGATGAGGGACTTCCGGTTGGCTCCGCTGACTTTGCTGACGCTCCTCCGTGGGCGCCTGATCCCGGTACCGTAAAAGCCCCAGAACAGCCAAAAAACAGCTGTCTGGGACTTGGAAACCCTCTCCCCGGGCAAAGGGGAGAGAGAAGAGCCGACAGGTGGAGGTAGAGCCCCCCAAGCGCCCTAGGAGAAATCTGGGGGCGCGAAGGGCGAGGGCTCCCTAGAAGTCTGTCAATCTGCTCCGGACCTGGGAAGACTCTGCTATTTAGCGGAGCTAGAAGCTGTGACCATCTCTGCCGATAACAAGTGAGGGAATTCTTAACATCTCTAATTGCTGCAGGCAGAACAAGCCAGGAGAAGTTAGACTGCAAGTATTTACACTTAACTCCACTGTTTATAGCCTCCTTCGGAAGTAACAAGTTTGCAATTTGCAACAAAATGGCGATTGAAGCTTGAAAAGGAAGGGCGGAGAAAGTGAAAGCTATAGAAAGTTTCGTTTCGCTGGTAGCCTCTTGCCTGGAAAGAACTGTTGTGCTGAGAGAAGGAGGATTTTAAACGTTAATTTATGATTGGGAAAATTCTTTGACTTTGATGAACTTTTCTTTTTGGCTTCTGATTAAAATACAACGATCAATTTAAACTGAAAATGGCCTCAAAATCTGTAAAGACTCTACCTATTAAAGGAACTGGGAGTGCTGGAAGCTCCCCAGCTCATATTCCTAGATTGCAAGCCTCTGCCCCCCCCCAACAGACCCACAGACTTTAACGTTTGAGATGATACAAGAAGCCCTACAAGCCACACAAAACAAAATTGCTACTGTGATTAATGAAAAAAATTAATGAAACTAATGAAAAAATTAATCAAACTAATGAAAAAATACAGGCTGTTTCAGATGAGATTTTAATTCGGAATCGGCAAATTAGAGAAGATATATTATTGGCATTTAAATGTTTGGCAGGTGATATTGAAATGGTGGATGATAAAGTTGAAGAAATTAAGCAATCTACGGAAATTTTGGATAATAAATTGGGAGAGACTCACAGCAGACTTGAGAGAGCTGAAGTTGATGTAACGTTACAATATAGAGAAATGGAATTTGCTTTAAGATTCAGAGGGGTGAGGGAGAATATATTTGAAGAACCGAAGGATCAAAGCAACAGACCAGAGCAGCAACAGCTAAGCGTAAGGAAGAATTAAGACAGCAACAACAACAACAACAACAACAACAACAACAACTGCAGATAGCAACTCAAGAAACTACCAAATCAGAAGCTGTGGGAGGAGCAAGACCTAAAGGTCAAATGAGGCAAGATCATCAGAAATTGCTCCAGGCGCTTCAGAGGCCCAGAGATGGGAACTAGATTTCTGACCTGAAATGTCAATGGTTTGAATTCTCCACAGAAGAGAAGGAAAATATTTCACTATCTTAAATAATTTAAGAATGAAGTAATTTGTTTACAAGAGACTCATATTAGGATACAAGATCAAAAATATTTGACAAATGCAAGATTTGTCATACACATTATGTTGCAGCAGCATCAGAAAAGAAAAATGATATAGTTATATATGTGAAAAGAGACTTAATTGCAAAATTAGTTGAAGCGGATGATCAAGGAAGATTTTTAGCGATTGAACTTTTAATAAAAGGAGAAAAAACACTTGTAATTGGAGTATATGCCCCGAACCAACAAGAAGAAAAATTTTATAACTTACTACACTCAAAGTTGACACAATGGAGATATAAAACTTGTATCCTATTGGGAGATTGGAATGGTGTTTTGGACGTAAAAAAAGATAAGAAGGGACCTAAACAAAATGTTTTAACAAGAGCAAAATTGCCCAAACCGTTCTGGGAGATGATGGATGACTGGGAGTTGAGGGATATTTGGTGTGAAAGAAACCCAGAAGAAAAAGACTTTACTTTTTTTTCGGATAGACATCAATCTTTTTCAAGGATTGATTTTATATTAATTACTAATGATTTATTATCTAGGGTGAAGAACACGAAGATTTGTTCAAGAACATTGACAGACCATAGTCCAGTCTGGATGGAATTGGAGTATGGAGAAGGGCCTAGGAGGTCCTAGAGGTTAAATGATAATTTGTTTAGATACGAAGAAAATGTAAAAGAGTGTAAAAAATGTATGAAAGAGTTTTTTGCTATGAATATGCAAAAGGGTACATCTATGGAAATGGTATGGGATGCAAGTAAATTCCTACATGCGGGGAATTTTGATATATCTGAATAATAAATATAGAAAGAAACAGGGGGCAAAAAGAAAAGAATTAGAAGAGGAGATCAATAAACAGGAACAGGCTTTAATAGCCAACCCAACAGATAAGAAAATTAAAGAGGCAATCAATTTATTGAAGGGTCAGTTTAATATGTTAATAGCAGATCAAGTGGCAACCAATTTACAATATGCAAAACATAATACTTTTTGTAATGCTAATAAACCAGGCAGGTGGCTGGCATATTTGTTAAGGAAAAAGCAGAAAGCAAGGACAATAGAGAAAATAAAATACAAGGGTAAGGAGGTTTATGAGCAAGAATTGATTAAAAAAGCTTTTTTAGAGTTCTATTCAAGGCTGTATACTGGTGATAAAATTCAAGATATAGATATAAATAGATATCTGCAGAAAGAGAATATTTATATAACTTCAAAAGAGCAGAGGGATAGCTTAAATCAATTGATAACTTCCGAGGAAATTATGTTTGCAATTAAGCAGTTGAAAGTAGGTAAAGCTCCCGGAACGGATGGTTTGACAGCTATTTATTATAAAAGTTTACAGGAGGAAATGGTGGAACCATTGAAGGAATTATTCAATAATATACAGCAGGGAGGAGAGGTACCTCCAACTTGGAAGACAGCATTTATTTAGCTGATCCCAAAAGATGGGCAAGACTATACAGATCCTAAAAACTATAGGCCGATTTCAGTTTTAAATACAGACTATAAGATTTTTGCTAAAATTTTAGCAAATAGATTAATGACAGTTATGCAGCAAATGATTCATCATGATCAAACTGGTTTTATAAATGGGAGACAAATGAAAAGTAATGTAAGGCAAATTGTTAATTTATTAGAGTATTTGGGAAGGAATAACCAGGTCCCCGCAGTGCTAGTTTTTTTGGATGCTGAAAAAGCTTTTGATAGATTGAATTGGCAATTTTTATTAAAACTAATAGAAAGGATGCAATTTGGAGAATATTTTACACAATCTATTAAGGCAATATATCAAAAACAAAGCGCAAATAATAATCAATGGTGGTTTAACAGATAATTTTAATATAGAAAAAGAAACAAGGCAAGGTTGTCCCTTGTCTCCATTATTGTTTATTTTGATGCTGGAAATTTTATTAAATAAAATACGTGGGACAGATATAATAAAGGGAATTAGAATTAGACGGCATGAATATAAGCTACGAGCATTTGCGGATGACCTGGTGGTTACCTTAGCCCAACCGGTACAATCGATTACAGCCTTGATGGATACAATCTGCTCATATGGACAAGTATCTGATTTTAAAATAAATACAGCTAAAACAAAGATAATAGTTAAAAATATGGACAGAAGTCAGAAAGAAGAGATAGAAAGGTTAACAGGATTTGAAATAGTTAAGAAGGTTAAATATTTAGGGGTTTATATTATGACTGCAAATACGAAATTATATCAACATAATTATGAACCGTTATGGCAAAAAATACAGAAAGAGATGGAAAATTGGAAAAAATTGCAACTGTCTTTGCTGGGTAGGATAGCCGCTGTAAAAATGAATATCTTACCAAGATTTTTATTTCTTTTTCAAA
The DNA here is from genome assembly GCF_059756535.1 of Pantherophis guttatus. Lineage (NCBI taxonomy): Eukaryota > Metazoa > Chordata > Lepidosauria > Squamata > Colubridae > Pantherophis > Pantherophis guttatus. The sequence goes on from NC_142074.1 coordinate 6,770,422, forward strand.
TGATACCTATACTCAAAAAAGATGAAAATCTGAAGGAATGGCAGAAGGGCATAAACAAGTTTGTGTGGGCAGGGAAGAAACCACGAGTTAATCAAAAGATAATGCAAGACACCCAAGAAAGAGGTGGTCTTAAAATGCCCAACTTAAGACTGTATTATGAAGCTGCTACTCTCTCAGTAATTACAGATTGGATAAATTTAACAGAGGAAAAGATACTGAATATTGAAGGGTATTGTCTGGTCTACGGCTGGCATGCTTATCTATTATATGACAAGAAAGTAGATAAGACTTTTAAAAGTCACATATTAAGAAATGCTCTACTGAGTGTCTGGAAAAAGTATAAATCTAAACTAAAGGATAAGTTACCAATATGGACAGTAGCCAGACACGCGATAGAGAATATAAATTTGGAGCAAAAGCAAGATAAGTTTACATATAAGGAACTCCTTTATAAGGAAGGAGTTAGATTACAATTAAAATCTATGGAACAATTAAGAGAAGAAGGAATTATTAAGACTTGGTTTCAGTATGGTCAGCTGCAGGCCAGATGGAGAGAGGATCAAAAAACTGGTATTTTGCAGCAGGATGAGAATTTGATAAAGCAAATAAGAGATAAAGGTCAAATGCATATTAAAAGGCTGTATAATGTTTTAGTGGAAATAGATTCAGAAACAGAGCTAGTCAAGGATTGTATGATAAAATGGGCACAAAACATAGGTGAACCAATAATGTTGGATACATAGGAAAAGATGTGGGTTAGAAATGTAAGATTCACACAACCTCAAAACTTAAGAGAGAACTTTTACAAAATGTTTTATAGATAGCATTTAGACCCCAAAAAACTAGCCTGTATGTATCCAAATTTACAACCCAAGTGTTGGCGATGTGAGTGTGAAGATGCTACATATTTTCATATATGGTGGACATGTAAAAAAATTAAGACATTTTGGATAAAAATATGGTGGATTATTCAAAATTTTTTAAGAAAAAAATTAAATTTACACCACAGTTGTTTTTTGTTGTTGTTGGGAATAGTCACGGATTGCACTGTAATAGAGACTAAGTTGGTTTTAACAGCTGCCAGGTTACTGGTGGCACAATACTGGAAGAAGGAAGATCCACCTACCATTGGGGAATGGACATTTAAAGTTGTGCATTTGGCAGAGATGGCAAAAATTTCATCATATCTTAAAGATCATTCAAATGAAAGATACATATCAGAATGGAGAAGATGGATTGACTATATACAAAAAAAGTATCCGAACAAGAAGATTCATATAGCTTATGAATGAAATATTTTTAAGTAGTCTATGTTTATAGTTTTTGAGTTATAAGGAGTTAAAGATTTAGGGAGAATATGAATGCAATAATTTGTTAGCATATTTTAGCTTTATGTTTGTGAATGCTATACCCTGTGCTTGTTCTGGGAAGTCTAGGGAGGGGGGTGGGGGGAAGGAGGGGAGGGGGAAAGGGTGGGGGGGAGAAAATGTTTGTATTTCTTATAAAACTTTTCAATAAAAAAAAAAACAAATTTCTTGGATGAGAAGCGAAACATTTTCAAAGGAAAAAAACCAAGGAAGTCCAGTTGCCTTTTGAAAAAGCACCTTTGGGATTTGCCTTCAGAAGTTGTGGGTGCTACATCCCTGGAATTTTTAAGAAGAAATTGGACAAGTATTTGTCTGAAACTGTATAGGTCTCCTGCTTAAGCAGGGGACTGGACTAGAAGACCTCCAAGGTCCCTTCCAACTCTGTTATTCTGTCCCATGCCAGCTTTTCATCCATACAAAGGAAATTTTTGGCTGCTGTTGTTTCCTTCCTCTTGATGCCATCCAGGCTAATTGTGGGATTTAATGCTTGTCCCTTTCTTCTTACAGGACCTGTACCTGCCTCTATCCTTGGATGACTCTGATTCTCTTGGAGACTCCATGTAAAGGAAACCCAGTTCCCCGTCTCTGTAGTACACGCTCTGTTTTAAATGCAGAGCAGTACTTCTGCCCAACGGAGCAGAGAGGTCACTGGTGCTCACAATCAATCCAAGGACACAAAACTTATAGTTATGCTTTCTTTGCTTTTTTGTTTTCCTCTTATGAGTTCTCTTCTGTGTTACAAAACCAACACTAGCAACGGACCAGAGGTAAAGGGATACCAACCACTTGCAGAACTTCGCCATCCAAGTTAAAACGGTTATTCCTGGTGGGTTTTGGAGCCAGAGATGAAGTAGAACATCGTGATTTTACGACTTTCTATTCTCTCTCTTTGTACTGGGTGCAATGACACCAGGATTGGCTGTCAGTGTAGGGAAAAAAATGATAGTCTTTTCAAAAGATTCCATGTCAAAATATTCCATCAGCAGATGTGGCAACACTGCCATTAAACTTCAACTTTTCCCACCAGGATGTTTTTCAGACATTCATAGTTACCAGCAACTTTACCAAAGTAGCTTTGTTCCCCTCACTCCTCCTGTGTTAAATTTAATACTTTCCTATTAACTGTACTTGATTTATGTTCACAGCCACCAAGGGCTAAATCCATGATGGTAATAAGGTCAATATATCACAGCAAGTCCCAAAAATAAATGAGCAAAAAGCTATTTATGGTAGTTTTGCTGCAGGACCTTTAAGGCCAGGATCTTTTCACTGCAGTGGATTTTTTAAAGGCAATAATAAAAAAAAAAGATTTGGTTGATATGAAGTTACTGGAAGTGCTGCGTGGTATCTCTTGATCTCTGAAAGATTCTTAATGCCTTGCAAACAGCCAACACTGAAAACACTGTGAAGGTTTTGTTTTCAGGTTTCTAACACTTCTCTGTTCCTACAACTACTGCGATTGCTGTTAAGATGAAATCAGTACAATTTTATAATGGAAAAATGACTTTACCTAGGTTGTAGAGAAGCAATTCTTCAAGTTTCTTCTTTCTTTCTTTCTTTCTTTCTTTCTTTCTTTCTTTCTTTCTTTCTTTCTTTCTTTCTTTTTTTAAAAAAGTAAAAACTGGTGACTTGATTTTGCTTAAAAAATAGAAAAACAAAAGTATAGAAAAATGTTCTGCGCAGTGAAACGTTTTTGAAGTTGCGGCCAAATTTAGCATCTGAAATAGGAAAAAAAACAGGGCTGGCATCATGATTGGGTGCTTTGGGGAGGTGGGCTGTTACCATTCAGTGAGTATTTTGAAGGGGTTTATAACATTAGGGGCCTCTGGGAGAATAAAGAAGTCAAAATGTCTGCTCTCCCCCATATCATTGGATTGGAGCCCTGACTTGCCTTTTATGTGTGTTGGAGCTTCAAAACAGCTTCAAAACAGCTTGGGTTTTGGGGCACCATGTTGATTTTTTTGCCTCCAGCCCCACCCCACCCGCTGTGCAACATGCTGGATTTATCTTGCCATTTTCGGCATGTTCAAGAATCCCAATTAAGGCCAGGAGACTACTTTTGAGTCCTCTTTTCTATGAAAACAGCCCATTAGAACAGAATGCAAAGCATAAGCAAGCTTTTCCCTTTTTCGTAATTGTAAATGCAATGTTTGATACAGGGCTGACCATTTTCCCTATGCCTTTTTATCAGTGCTGGATAATGTGTACCGCCTTGTTCCTGATTCATCAAAATAAGTGCTTTGATTTTTTTTTTTAATTCTCGGATCTTTCCATATGAGGTGCTCTGCTTTTTTGGGGTGGCAACCCCTTTTTGAATTTAGAATGTGTATGATGAGAGTTTGTTCTTTCATTTCGATTGGAAAAGCTGCTTTGGGCCACTTGCATGAAATGGAAAGGTGAGCTGAACAGGCATGATTTTAAATGCTTTCACGTGGCTACTTAGCTCACTTCTTTTCTCACCTGGGGGTGGGGGGATTTCCCATTTCTTAAAATGGGAAAGATCATTGCACCACTAGCAAGTTTTGAGTTATGGTGATGATGTGAGTGAGCTGAGTGTTAGGATGTTATCGTTGCAGAGAAGGTGTCAGATGATGGAGTGGCCTATAGTTAACCACAATCCTGCACCACAAAGACAAGTAAGACTGAACCCATTGCTAGCCAAAGCAGTGTCTAAAATTCCCTATTCCCCAATGTTGTCGTTTGGTCTGATGCATCCACTAAACATTGGTTCAGGAGAACCATTTTCCTTGTAGGATCACAGTCAGATCGCCATGGGGAAGGCTGACTTTGAGGACAAAGCACAGAAAAAGATCTACAGGAGAATTTCCCATGGTGTGTTTGACCCCCTAGCAGATCTAGTGTATAAATTGGAGCAGGTCTCTTAATTTCTTGGTGCCTCAATTTACCTTATCTGTCAAAATAGGGACAGGAATACTTCTCTACCTCATGGGAAGGGTGGTTGGGTTGGCAGGTGAGTCATTTTGTTAATGCCGTAAAAGACATATTTGGTGGAAAAGTACTTATAGCTTGGGAAGGGATGGAATTTGTTGAGTTCAGGGAAGGTTTCCTGGGTGGCCTGAAAGATCTTCTTTCTACAGACAGCCAAGCAGCCCTGACCACCACAACTAATCAATGCACACACTGTGAGCTTTGACTGTTGTCAACACCAGAAACAGGAACTGATCTCTCCCTCCCAGATCTGGCAATAGTGACTCTGTCCCTCCTGAGATTCTGAATCATGGTTACAAAGGTGACCTCCATTGTTAATTGCTTACAGGAATACTTGTCAACTTGGAGATAAGCTTTGTTTGCCATGCATTCACTTTGCTCCAGTTTTGATCTTCTGCTCTCTCTTCTCTTCCTCTTGAAGGGTTGTTCTTATTTTGCCAGTTGAGTGTGATCAGAGGAGCTATACTTCTGGAAACTGAAATTGAATGATCCTTTTCTGCTAAAGGTGATGATGCTTCTTGACAACACTGCCTTTTTGGTCAAGAGTCTAAAAATCTTGATGCCTTCAACCCGATCTTTCCTGGTTTAATAGAAAAGAAGCAATGATCTCCATCAAAACTGAGCCATGGAGAACAGACCCTCTCCCTCCCTCTTTCTCTCTCTTACACACCTACACAAACACATACCCATGCAAAATACATCTATAGATGGTTGATCTATTTGATTGCTATTCTTAGGCAATGCCCTAGCATTAAGCCTATCCTTGGTAGTAGTACTGTAGAGTCTTTTGAATGTTAACTTTACTCTTTCTTGATTGCACAGAGAGGACAAATGTAGGCTGTTTCTATCTGCCAATGGAAACTCTGAAGTAGCATTGTCCTTTGTATAAAATGCTGGGAACACATATTAAGGGAGAAGCCACCATATTTATCTCCAGCTTGTAAGCCCTTGAGAAGCTCATAGATAGAATGATAAACTAGATCTGTTTTCCCCAGCTGATTTACTTCAGACTTCCAATTCTCTGAAATCCCAAAGAGAATTTAAGTTCCTTTAGTCATACAACCTGGACATTTTGACAGCTGGAAACTGGATAGAATTTTGGTCCATTCCAGTAGTGATTCTTGATCATGGTTTACATGCTATAGCTGAACATCTTTGCAAAAATACAGATTTGGGCTTTCATTTTTATTGCACTTAATAATGGCATGTCTGAAAGACTGATATAACAGGAATGTTGTTGCTTGAGCTGTGCCATGCTGTGTGTTACTTCTGAATCCAGAAATGGTGAGATTCAGCTTTTGTAAGCATTCGCCTTCAGCATTCAGAAACCAGAGGCCTAGTCAATGGAAAGTGAAGGTTCTTCTTTCTAGAAAAGGAATGGGGGAGGGCAGGGGGAGCCATTCAAAACTTGCAAAAGTGAAACAGGGTAAAGAACAAGACTCCCAGAAGAATCTTTCAGGTAAGTGTTCTTGAACTGTAGGTAGAAATCAGTGTCAGATGTAAAACTGCCTATGTAGTGGATGTTGCATGATTCTTTGTACAAAATAAATAAATTAAAATGCATGCCAAATAGCCATATGTACCATGCTAGGTGTGTTCAGCTCCAAACTCATAAAAAAAAAAAACACTAGAGGCTATAGTGCTTTTCTTTTACAGTCCATTCATTAGTGCAAATAGATGCCACCTATTTTATATAAACTGATTGTATTATGACAGACAGAAGCAGCGAAGGACTATAACAGCAGTTTTTAATACACAAGTTCAAAAGTTGAGTGGCACTTAAGGAGGGAAGGGCTGAGGGCCACAGTAGATGGACCACTGTATCACACATGTGAGCAAGGTTGATGGGGGAGGAGGCAGAGCGGGCAATTATTTAATTTTTGTTTGGCTCTTATATGCCTATTGTAGGATTTCTACTACAGTGTTTATTGCTTCCCCTTTCAAAATAACAACTTTATGTATTCGCAGAAGGAATTCAAGGACCACAGAAAGTTGATGCTGTAACTTGTGACCTTGAGGTTACACCTCATCCTGTCAGGCACAATCAACCAGACTCACATGAGTAGGCTTCAAACTAGCTCCTTTATTGTTCTGTGCCTATTCCACAGGAATCTTCCCAGACTAGAAGCTTTTGCCTGGAAAAACTAGATAAGATTCAAAGGCAATCAAGGGGTGGGGTGGACCTTTCTCTCTTATGTCTATGTAACGATTCCAGACTAATTCCCTACTTGATCCTTCCTCCTGACTGGGACAGTCTTTCTCCAATACATCCCTGCTCTAGCTCTAGGAATCTATGTTTGGTTTCTGTTTTAAAACTCTTGCACTTGAGCAGATGCAGGTTCAGGGTGTAGAAGACAGCAATAGCCAAATTGCACACTTGGGCCCCATATAGTCTTTTAGCCCTTCACAGGTGCCTGCAACTTTGCTTTTATCCATTCCCTCTTATTTTAACTATCCATGACCACTGTTAATGTCTTTAAGGTCCCTATTGCCATCCAGCCCATAAATGAAAATCTTCTCACTGCAGAGGACCATGGGGGGGGGAGCCCTGAATTACAGTCCCATGCTTTTTGTTTTGCACCGGCAGCTGCCTATTGTGAATATACATGTAAAAATGTCTTTGTCGGTCATGAAGAAGATCTGTCCTTTTAATCCTAGAAGCTCATAAATTATGAAGGACATGCTGTAGAGACCACTGTGAAGTTCTCCTAGTTTTGTGAAGCAAAGGTAAGGCAGTTGTCTTGAGGACAGATTATGGATAACTTGAAAGGGCAGATCTGTGGTAAATGTTGGGGAAAGTTTCTGGGAGATATTTGGACTTCAACTTGAAGTTCATACATCTTAAAGTTGCCAAGGTTGGATGGATTGAAAAAAGCTTTGATTCTGGAATAACTTCATGTAGGCCTTTAAAATATGCTAAAAAGAATCAAAGCTGTCTGCCTCTAGAAAAAAAACCTCAAGTTTGTTTTGGGATATTACCTCTTTGATGGAAGCATAGACCACAAGAGTTCCATTTCTTCTCTTTGGCTACTAACTTGAATATTTTCCAATAGAAACAATATTGTTCCTATATAATAAGTCACAGCAGCTAACAGCATCTGTCAAATTGCCCTTTTGATCTTAATCAACTTAATTTCCTTCCCAAACATCCAGGTTTCCATATTGTTTAGATTAGTGGTGAAATCCAATTTTTTTTACTACCGGTTCTGTGGGCGTGGCTTGGTGGGCGTGGCGTGGCGTGCATGGCTTGGTAGGCATGGCAGGGGACAGATACTGCAAAATCTCCATTCTCACCCCACTCCAGGGGAAGGATATTGCAAAATCTCCAGTCCTTTCTGGGGCCAGCCAGAGGTGCCATTTGTCGGTTTTCCGAACTACTCAAAATTTCCGCTACTGGTTCTCCAGAACCTGTCAGAACCTGCTGGATTTCACCCCTGGTTTAGATGTGAAAGTTCTGGAATCAAACATATACTAGAACTATTTGGCATTACTGCTCTTGTCAAGCTTACAGCTAACAAGGAGAATACAAAGATACATAATCCCACCTCCCAGGACAAACCCAGCAAATTTAGAATGCCAACGTAATTTCTAATCCCCTCATCCCTTTCTGTATTTGGCATCCCATCTTTAACATCACCTATTTCTTCCTGAAACAGGTTTTGTCAGAAATAAGAATTCTTATTCATCCGTCACCAATTATCAATTCATGATGCAAATTATAAGAGCTAAAAGACTCAATATTCATAATACATTAAAATGGAAATTTACCAGGCACATAAACTGTAGCCTCTTGCAGCACAACAGTAGGGTTAGCATCCCAAAATATCACTTATAGTAGGTGCATGATCAATAGTACAATGAAATGTCTGCTGGGTTTGTAACATGAGTACAAAACCCTCAGTTGCATGTAATTGCAGAAGTAGAAGATGCTAGAAAAGTTTTGGTTGCAAACTACAGGTGTTATCACCTGTGTTCAGAGGTTTTATGTCTAATTCTGTCTTTGCACACACACCGAGGCAGCCGTCTTTCTTGGCTTTGTAATATATTTTTAATCAGGTTTTTTTATCTTGATCTTTGATCTTGAGTCCCTTAGAACACAAATACCATGCTTCTCATCTATGAAGATTCTTGGTCATCCAAGTCATGGTTGTCCCAAAGGTACTTTTTTCAAAAGGCAACTGGACTTTCTTGATTTTCCTTGAAGACGTTTCGCTTCCGACAGTGGGGAATAGAAGGATTCCAAAGATGACTGCAAGGAATAGAAATCCTTCCATTCTCCACCATTCAGTCAGAACTGAAGCAGCTTCTTGGGTGAGAATGAAATGTCTTCAAGGAAAAACAAAGAAAGTTGCCTTTTGAAAAAAAAACACTCTTGGGGCTACCATGCTTCTCATTCGGCCTTGATGTGGTGCATACTGTGGCATGCGGCCTTGGAAATTCTGAAAGTTGAAATCCATGCATCTTAAAGGTGCCAAAGTTAAGAAAACAGCTCTCTAGGCTATGTCACAAGGTTATCTTAATCAAGAATCCAGTATAGTCAATTTCATAGACTCTTGGTCATTTTCACAACTGTTAGCTTTTTCTGTCTTGGTATCTGTAGCTTGGTTTCCGCCAGATAATCCAATAAATTAAGAAGATCTTAATGCTTCTCTGAAACACATTTTTAAAAGGAATTCATGGCAATGGTAATTGCCTAAAATTGTCTTAAAAGGACTCATGGAAATTAACTGATTATTAAGGAAAAGTGTCAGGAGAATGGACTGGAGAGTATGTCTTGCATTCAGTAAGTTTCCTTATCCTGAAGGAATAACTTCTATGCATATTCACCCTTGTTCCATGACATATATTTAAACTGACAAATTTCTAAACCATGTTTCCCATTAAATGATTACAATTTTATTTTTCACTGTTACCTTTAAAAATCTGTCCACTTGAGATTATTATTGAATATTATCTTCATAGGAGAAGAGACACCTCCTCTTCTCCTACGGAAGATAATCCTATTACAAAATCCTCATTCCCACTCCACTCTGGGGCCAGCCAGAGGTGCCATTCTGTCTTCACTTTTTTTCCCCAGAAGGCAAATAATGTTGGAGACAAACGAATTTCTAATTAAAAAAAAAACAAAGCTTCCACATTCTCTGCCCTTAAACTTCCCAAAACTGGAGCCAGCCAGCTATTTCTCCCAGCATCATCAATGTGCCAAGCTATAAAGAGCTTTTATAGGTGAATACCAGCATTTAAATAGGATCCAGAAACTGACAGGAAGGCAGTGAACACTTGAAAAGCAGATGTAGCCCCTGTATGCACCAATGGAAGTTTCTAGATAGTCTTTCCAGGCAGCCCCATGTAGAATCTATTTCAGTAGTCTCATGTTATGGATGAGGGCAGATAGGGATCCTCCTATCTGAAGTGAGACTGCAATTGCTCAGCTGAAATTGAGCAAAGTCCTCCCTGGCCAGGACCTTCATTTGCTAATCCAGAAAGAGAAGTCTAAAGGTCCTCAAGTTGTGGATCTGGTCCCTCAGGAGCTGTGCAACTTTCCCAGAATTAAGACAAGAGGTCATAGAGGAACTCCAGTGTTCAAGCAACATTGTCTGTCTTGCTAGAGTTCAAGTTAAAGCTGATCTCTTATATCCAGATCTTCACAACCCCTAGACATCAGGACAACACTTCAACAGCATTTTCAATACAGGCCAAGGTCATGATGTATTGTTGAGTATCATCAGCCTCTTGATGATTCCAGACCTCAAACTGCCAAATGACCTCCCTAACAGCTTCTATAAGTGTTAATAATGGGAGGAGATAACTCAACCTTATATACAGGGGTATATAAAGAGCCACTAAACTGATCTCTTCCTTCTGGAACTATCTGTTGAGGAAGGATTGGAATCAATATAAAACAGTGTCTTCAACCTCCAGTCTCTGCAGCTTGTCCAGAAGGATGTCATGGTCAATGCTATTGACGGCCACTGAGAACTGCAGTACCTTCATCCAAAGCCTGACCAATGCTATCTCTGTCCTAAACCCGGGTCTGAACCCTGACCTCTTCTCTTTCTCCATACCTATTACTTTATAAAAAGTAGAATTGTGTAGAGACATCAGATGTGTGAATGCCACCAGCCAATTTTCTTAATCCTTAGCAAGTGACAGAGCAAAAACACATTGAATTATAAAACTCTCTGAATGGCATCTACATAAACATTCATTACTTTTTGGGAGATGCATCTCTTTCTTTACTGCTTTTTTGCAAAATAAACTGTGGCCTGAAGACTGTCAGGAACTAAAACCAGACGGTAATTTAATATCTTGAGTTTTCTGAGCTGATTATGTATGATTTGCTTCATTTGTGACAGAAAGCTGCAATATAATATAACCAGGATGTCAAAATGTGTTTTCTTCTATAATCTTTCTGTGTTGAGTGGGAATGAAGTGGGAAAAAAACCAAGAATTTTAAAAAGTAAAAGAAGAAGCAAGTAAGGTTTAAAGTTTAGCTGGCATACTTTAAACTTTCTGTACAGAATCTTTAAAAACAGGTCCTTTGTATGAATTGTTGAATTTTACAGGGTGGATACTTTAGTTTTTGTTTTGTTTTGAATGTCATATTTAAAGAATGAGTCATTGTAAAGAGGATGAATTAATTAAATTAAGGGTTTTTTTTTATCTTTCTCTAACAAATCAATCTAATATTTTCATAACCCTCTATTAGTACAGTTGAAGGATTTTATAAAAAGCTGGAAACTTTTTTTTCACCCACATCCAACAAAAATAATCTCTTTTTCAGTAAATTTCAAAATGTTTTATATCTTTGCAACAATTCCCCCTTCTAGCAATCAGCACTGGGTTAAATTAAAGTGAAGCTGCACCATGAAACAAGGCTGACATATATCAGGAGCATCTGCAGAGGAGTAAAAAAAATCAAGATGGCAGTCTCAATCATATGACCAAAGTCCTGGGCCTTTGCACTTGTGTTGCAGGCACACATAAAGGCTGTAGTTTCCATCACATAATTGTGACAGCTATCTTTACTTTTTTGAAACCCAGCCTCCCATGGCAAATGCCCCTTTTGAGATGTTCTCCAAGCTTCCAACAACCCCTTCTCCAATCAAAATAGCTCATTATAGTATTGATATAGAGAGACAACTAATTGTAAAATAGGCAGCAGCATTTTTGGTGCCCTGGAAAACTTGTGGTTAAGGACATTAACATGGATTGGCCATGTGGCAATAGAACTACAAAGTGGAGGGGCCAGGAAGTTGATCATGGCTGATGCTTCAGATAGTTGCTACAGCCCACCTGCTGAACCAACTTGCTCTGCACCGCTTCCTGCTCACAATCATGAGCTCTTAGTGTGTTGTTCTATGACATCTCCACCATTAGGGTGTCCATAGGAAGCAGGAATTCAAAGAAAGTCAGGATGGTGGCTACATTTGTCTGGCTGTAGCACTATCTGTACTTTTTGGCCCACCTGTACAAACAGTAACAGAAGAGACGGAACAGCATTTTTACAAGGCTTATGATGACCCTATGATCTGCTGTGCAATTCAAATTACAAATGTTCTTCCTGTCCCAACTTGTTCCCATCCATAACACTGCTCCATAATTCTAGGTACATGGAGGAAGAACCTTCCAAAAAACTCTTTGAGCAAGGATAGCAATATGATTTTTTTTCCTTAATTAGCTGGGCTCAGGGAAATTACATGGTGCCATAGACTATGTGTTATTTCCTCCTCGTTCCTTTGACTATGAGATTGCTTTTCATGAACTCCTGTATGTCCTTAACCTGACTCCAGTCTGATGAAGACCTAAGCAAAAGGGAATTCTTTTAAAGTCTGTCCTTTAAAGTCTCTTTGGTGTCAATCAGGTAATTTCACTTCTATTGATGATGTCCTGCTTGGGGATGTTGACATTTTCTACATGAGGAACAATAATTGGAGTTTCCATCCCAAACTACTCTCGGCTGTTATTGCCTTGTAAAATATTGCAGCTTTAAACCAATGAACCCACTCTCTTCTCAAGGTGCATGTTCTGAACCCATTCTGCATTCTAAACTCATGGCAAGTCACTTAGCAGTCCGTCCACCATTTTTTCAGCCATTCAACTTGTACAGAAAGCATTTTTATCGAGATCTTTGGGGGAGGGGGGATTATTTTTTTTAAAGCTTCAGTTCCATGGCTAAAGGTAGAATTAGGCTACTTAGCTGACAGACATTAAAATAGTTGTGGTAGTTTTTAGACATTTTAGATTGCTAGCAAAGAAGAGTTTGAGAGTAAATGCATGGTATTGACATCTCATGCCTTAAATCATTTCTTTTGCCCACTCTTGGCTTCTCTCTGTCCTTCTGTGTTTTGCATTCTTGTGGGGTTTTTTTTTTCAGTTATTGATATATACATGGAATATAGCAAGAGGACAAAACCTGAATAAGCACTGATTGTGGGAAGGTGTTTCATTACAGTTGTATTGTACAATTCAATGTCTTGCTCCTAAGAATAACTTGCCTTGATTTTTGTCTGTTTACGGCAACAGACCTCACAAATGTGTTTCCGGAGCATTATGCCCAATGCCATTCAGGGTTTTTTGTACTTTTTTAAAGGAGAAAATGTATATAATGTCAAGAACTTCCCTTTTTTCCCCTGAATATTTGAAATGGGGTAGAGAGGGCACCCGATGGTACCAGGATCCAATGGAGAAATGTTGCGTTCTATCCTAATGGTTCCCTCTTCTGATGATTACCACAATCGAAAAAGTGTGATCGTTTACATTTGAAGGAACCATAGTTCCTGGGTTGACTCCAAACAGAGTCTGCAGAGACTAAAAACCCGAGAACTTGCGAATCAGTGACTTTGAATGAAAAGAAAGCAAACTGGATGGACGTACCCCGGACTTACTTTTTTGAGTCTCTTTTTCTCTCCACTGGAAAGGCCCTGTTTGAAGACCTGATGCTTTCAAGTTCTTGGTTTTCCAATGGTGAAATATTGTGAACTGTTTTTATTGCCCGTCGTCCTCTCCACCCAATCCCGACCAGATGAGATCTGTAACATGCAGCAAGAAGAATTTGTATACGTGATAGCTTTGCTCTCAATATTTGTTATGCATTGTTTTCCCCCCCATCTCAATGTACATTGGCAACGTGTGTGTAATGTCATCTTCCAAAATAAAATTTGGTTTCAATACTTAGGTGAAGAAAGATGTGGTGGACTGAAAGAATGTGTCTTTTCTGTTCCGTTGGTGGTGCTTTCAGAAAGAAGTGGGCAAAGCTTTTGGGTGGGGCAGCTTGTTTTTGTAATTGGAGTTCCAAGAGTATAGGGGGATACAGTAGAGATGTTGGTCATCCCCAGAAGTGGATGTCATGATTTGTAAAATGAAACTGGATTAAGGTAAGTAAAAATTCAGCCTCACAAGTGGGAAATATTCACAAACAAATGTAATTCATTTAGATTTGACATTTATCCAAGAAGCTAAAAGAGTCACCTATGAGTCCCATTCTATATTCTCTGAATTTTCTTCAATTCATATAAATCTTTCACCTTTTACTAAATATGCTGCTAAATAGTCAGCTGCCAAAGGATGTTAAACTGAGTACTTATCAGACCATTACGTAATAAGCTCCACTCTGAAGCATAGAGAATTCACAATTATAATTAACCGCAGATTCATTCAGAGATCTTTTTCATCATTTATTACCTAATCTAACTCAAGTGATGATGCTGGTTCTTGAGGTTAGAAGATAAAAGCTCCCTCACAGTGAGCTCAGCTCCCAAAGGCTTCCCATGCTGTCTTTCTGAGATCTTTTCATTTTCCTAGTCTAGTTCAGACCCCTGGGATTTTGGATGCTCCACCATCTAAGTACTAACCCTGTTTAGATTTTTGGTAGTCTGCATTATCAAGAAGGCATGTGCTCGAAGCTGAAATATTCGTCCACAGTTACATCAAGAGCTGCATGGCTATTTATTTTTTTATTTATTTATTGGTTCGATTTATATGCCGTCCTTCTCCGGAGACTCAGGGCGGTTTACAATGCGTTAAGCAATAGCCTTCATACTTTTGTATATACCTGCTTAGTAGGGCTTTTGGCCTCCCCTAAGCAGTGTTCTTTTTTATACAAAGTCAGCTTATTGCCCCCACAAACTGGGTCCTCATACCGGCTACATATGGATCTGAATCTAACTCTTCCAATTGCTGCATACTGGTTGTAGGTACAAGGAGTCCTCAACTTACAACAGTAATTGAGCCCGCAATTTAGGTTGTAACTTGCAATGATTGTTAAGCAAGTCACCAAATGATCATACTCAATTTTACTATCTTTTTTTGCAGCGATCCTTAAGCAAATGCCAGGGTTGTTAAGCAAACCCATTGTTTGCTATAAGGATCATAAATCATGGTCATGTGGCAGCCAGATGCTGCAAATGTCTATAAATTGGTTGACAAGGGCTTGAAATACAGTCACATGACTGTGGGAAGGCAGACACTGGAACTTCAAATCTGAGCTGTTTTTGAGTGGGACTGTCATAACTTCAAACAATCACCAAGCAACTGGTCATAAATCAAGAACTACCTGTATCTTTTACTCCTTCCTTCCTTCCTTCCTTCCTTCCTTCCTTCCTTCCTTCCTTCCTTCTTTCCTTCCTTCCTCTTGATTCCTGGCAAACATCTGCACAAGTCTCCACAATTTTCTTGCAAGTCCCAAAGGTATTATTTTCAAAAGTCAGTTGGACTTTCTTGGTTTTTTTCCTTTGAAAATGTTTCACTTCTCATCTAAGTAGCTTGAATTCCTAGACTCTGGAAGGCATTGTGGATGAATGAAGATAGGAATCTCAGAATATCTCTCTCCCTCCCTCCCTCCCTCCCTCCTTCTCTGAGTTTGTGGGTTGGTTTCCCAACATTTCATTACCAGGCAACATCTTCAGAGGAGTTTAGGGGATGGCAGTGTTCCTCTGTTTATAAGGGCTTTGTATGGTCAATAGGTCTTATGACATCAAGTGAGAGTCTTGTGGTGGGTTTTGCGATGAGGCATGTCTAGCTCAAGACTTAACCACAATTTTGCTTCACATAAAGCCTTATCAGAGATAGCAACTTCTGGACCATTTAAAACTTTTGCAGAAAATGGGCTGACTTCCTCTTAGGAAATACCCATCTGTCTGAATTAGGTCAAAATTTCCAGTCTGTTTTCCAGATGTGTTTACTTCTCCTCTCCAAGACTATCTGGCCAGAAAGACTGAGAAGTTAAGAGAGATCAATTTGAGGTCAGCCAAAATCTGCAAGGAAGATTTTCTAGGATGGTTTCACTCAGGTGAGCTTTTGGCCAGAAAGAAAATGAAAAATTGTCCAGATGCAGAGAAACCTGGAAATGTCTACCTGTCTGGCTCTGTTGTTTCTCCTGCTTAGATTGTGATACAGAGATAAGTGGAAATGGCTTTCACCTAAGAAGGAGAATCAAGAAGTGACTGATCATAATCTATTGGGTTAATAATAACATTTCTGGCAAACGTAGAAGAAAATAAATGGAGATGCTGTTGAGCCTTCATGGAGTTCTTGATTTCTCATCGAGTCATGATTATGCAGCTTACTCCCTTCCCCCATCAAGTGCCACCATTTTAACAACAATAAAATAGGAATGCAGCACCTTACAGGTAGAAAAGCAAATTATAGGGCATTTCCAGATTCTCATTGGGTTTTCCCAGTCTCTAAAGTGCTGGTCTCAGCTGTTTTTAAATTAATTGATTTCACTCCAATTAATTGATTTTCACTGCACAATGACAACCACACAGCTAAGCAATTTTAAAATTGGATTTTTAACTCATTTACGGAAGATAAATTGGTCCACAATTATTAGCTATGAAAATTTACTAAAACCTGCAGAGTGAAAGGATTTTAGAAGACCCTTGTAGGTGTGTTGTAATTGCTGGGAAGACAGAGAACCAATGTGAATTGTGCTTTTTATTCTCTTGCTTATTGATCCACATGTGTGTAAACTGGCTGGTTACATTACTGCATTACTAACTGAACACTTGATAGTAGAGCTTATATAATATAGGTGAGATTCTACTTCTGAGTGAAAACTTAGCATTTTATTTGTCAAGGACTGTGGATCATAAATCATATGAGCAACTCTCATACCCAGAAGACAAGGCTTTCATCTTTGCTGAGAAATATTTAAGATCTCATAGGAGGTAAATGCCGGAGAGGAGAAAACTGCATTTTATTTTAATAAAACACACAAACCAACAAAAAACAAGACAACAACCTTGATTCTTCTCCCCTACTTATCCTTGCAATTTATTTGCTGCTTCTCCTTTTAAACTTCGAACAGATGCAATCTTTCCTTTGGTAGTTCTCATTTTTCTTTTTTAACAATTTTTTATTTTGATTAGAACACACAAAGATACAATACATTTTTCCAGAACGAGCTATTGATCCGGTCATAAGTAGGTACACTTACTAATTTCTCTTTAACAAAAGCTTTTTCCAAATCCCCACTAATTACCATCTTTTTTAAAAAACAAAACAAAAAAAATCTAACTTATATTAATTTACAAAAATCAATTACCTTTCTATTATTTCACCTCAAATCTTAATTTCCAAATAACACAACTTAATATTCTATACCATTATTGCCATAAATTCTATCTAACTAAAAATGTCTTAAAACCCATTACCTAAATCTTAAAATCCTTAACCAAATATCATTTCAATTTCTTTTTCTTTCAACATGGATGGATATATCTTAAAAACATAAATCATCAAGATATTTACACAGTATTTTAACTGTTAACATTTATCATCTTCATTTTACTGTTTATCTTGACATAGTCACTTTTATTTTAACTCTTAATCACAACATAATCATTTCATTATTAATATTAATTCCAGTATAATCATCTCCCAGCATATAATCTTCATCTTAATCATTTTCTTTTGGCTGTTAATCTCAGCATAAGCTTCTTAAATTGTACTGTTATACCCAGTATAATCATCTTATTTTACTGTCAATCCTAGCATAATTATCTTTGTTTTACTGTTATGCTCAGTATAATCTTCTTATTTTGCTGTCAAACCCAGCATAATCACCTTAGTTTGCTGCCTATTCCAGCATAATCACTTTTTTTATTTTACCATCCATCTATTAATCTTATTTTGCTGTCAAACTCAGCATAATTATCTTTATTTTTACTGTTATACCCAGTAGAATCATCTTTGTTTTTGCTGTCTATCCCAGCACAATCACCTTAGTTTGCTGCCTATCCCAGCATAATCACTTTTTTTTGTTTTACCATCCATCTATATGTTACTTATTCATGTTCAATCACATTATCATTATCATCTTTGTAACACATTAACATTGAGACTTAGTTCTTGCACCAAACAGATCCTTATATAAATTAATAAATTTCTGTTAACATATTCAATTCCTCTTATATTCTAACTTCCCTCTTTATTTCAGTTTTTATATATCTATAACAAATTCTTCTCATATTCTTATTCATTCTTATTCCTTTATAAAAACCTCCTTTTTATTATTACTATCCATCTTTACATTGCTTTTTCATTTTTAATCACATTGTTTTTATCTTCTTTTTTCCAGCTGTGTACATCTTATTCCTCATTTCCTTGTCTGTTAGCGTATATTTCATTTCAATTTCAATGTTCTCAATTAAATTCTCCATATATATCAATTTAGTTATTTTTCTTATTTCTATTTCAAGCAAATCACATCAATTTTCTTCTTTTGTTTCTGCGCCATTTGACTTCTTTTATTCCTGCGCCAATTAGTCCAATTATAGGAGTTCCGTTATATTTTCCCTTTCTTTTCACCAAAGTTCAAACAAAAGGCAGCTCCACTGCCAGAAATCCCACAGTTGTTATCTGTAATATTCAAAATGTTCTCAAACAAAAAACAAGTTACAATGTTTCTTTTAAACCAGAAGGTGTCTCTCTACAATCCACAATTTCCATTAGTCATGCAAATCACCATTTTATTTCAATTATATAACATTCCTGCTTGATTCTCTCCTTCTTCTGTGTTTTAAAAATAATAATTCTTCTTTTCTTTAATAGTCCAATTCAAACTTAAAGTTTGATCAATTTTGAACCCAGTCTCAATGTTTATTTTTTCAATTCAGTCTATTCAAACATCAATTTTCAGTCGGGTCTTTTTCTTTTCTTTTAAGAATTTCATCCTAAAATCTTCTATGCCCCATAGTTCCTCAGCTGCTGTTTTAAGGCTAGGGGTCTTACAATACTCCAAACATTGTTTCTAGCCTGGGTTGGTTGTCACTCACCCGGCTTCAAAGAGCATCGTTTCTTTGCGCTTTCCTCCTGCACATCACATAGTCCGGTTTGTCCCAGCCATGGCTGCCGCCCCCCACCGCTGACTTACAGAGAGTTCCCTCTGAGGAACTTGCCTGTTCCTCTTGGTCATCTGAGGTGCCTCTCCTTCTACCCCATCCTTGCAGGACGGTTTTGGTCCGAAGACCCATTGGCAACAGTTCGACAGTCGGGGTTTTTGCTGGGCTCCTCAGAGCCTGCTATTTCCCCAGCTGTCTCGCCACGACGCCAAACCGGAAGTCTGTGTTTTCTTATCTTAATCTTCTTGTGTCTCATTTTTTGCCCTCAGTTTATCCATCTCTCCAATTGTACAGGTAATCCTCGAAAGAACAATTTGTTTAGTAACCATTCAAAGTTACAATGGCATTGAAAAAAGACATTTATGACCATTTATCACATTTATGGTCATTGCAGGTCACATGATTTACATTTGGATGCTTGACAACTGACTCACATGATGGTTGCAGTGTCCTGGGATCATGTGATCCCCTTTTGCGACCTTCTGATAAGCAAAGTCAATGCGGAAACCAGATTCACTTAACAGCCATATTACTAATTTAACAACTGCATTGATTCATTTAACAAATACGGCAAGGAAAGTTGTAAAATGGGGCAAAATTCACTTAACAAATTTGTCACTTAGCTACATAAATTTTGGACTCAATTGTGGTCCTAGGTTGAGGACTACCTGTATTACCAAAACAGTTCACTTCACCTGTCACTGTCATCATGTCCCCCTTATGCCTTTATATTTATGAACCAGCTTACCTCTTTGACCATTTCTTTAAAGATCTTTATGACTTCCTTTATTACACCTTCAGTCTTATCTCCTAGCACATCTCGTTTCAAGATCTTGGCTCTTCCAAACACATCACCTGCTACTATCTCAATTTTCCCTGTTCCTCAAAAGTTTTAGCTCATCCCTTGATGCTTTTTATGACTGGTTTTATCTCTTAAAATACCTGAACACTCTTATACTTGTTTGAAGACATAGAGACAATGTTCCTGATGAAATATACCACTTGTATGTTCCTTATTCCTAGTTAAAAACCTTTATGATTGTACCCCTTGATAGATAATCAAACTAAATACATTAGGAGAGGAAAATAACCTTGCAGTTGTCTAAACAATGACCAAATACTATTTTCAAACTATGCTAACATTTCAAAGTTATATTGGGGAAGTACATTAAAGCTTTTTTGTAAGAAAAAGAAGAGGAAAGTTAAAAGACTTCAGCTGAAGAAAATGTCAGCTAACAAATCTTTTTCCTAGCCTACATCTAAATTATGGTTTTTTCCCAATTGGCAAGAAACCTCAGTGACACACGAAACAAAAAATATATATTTTCTTTTTACTAAGACAATACCACAACCCCAAGGAGAAGAATTTAAAATAGATATTTAAATTTAAGAGCCATATTTATTGTTGTAAAGTTTTCATATATTTTATTCAATTTCTGTAAGCCACTTAGGGTCATCTTTGGCAAGATGGGTGGCATAAAATTTGATACATACATACATACAAACAAACAAATAATAAAATAAAGCTAAGTTTGCAAGATATACATTCCCATATAAACTCAGTTTTCAAGGATCATATCAGACTTTGAATCATCAGTTGCCACGGATTATACAGGTAGTCCTCAATTTACGACAACAAGTGAGCCCAAAATTTCTATTGCTAAGCGAGATGGATGTTTGCCCCATTTTGTTACCTTTCTTGCCACTATTCTTAAGCGTATCTCTGCAGTTGTAAACACAGTTTTAAGGTAAATCTAGCTTCCCCATTGACTTTGCTTGTCAGAAGGTCACAAAAGGTGATTGCACAACCCTGGGACATTGCAGCTGTCATAAATACAAGTCAGCTGCCAAGCATCTGAATTTTGATCATGTCACCATGGAGATGCTGCAATAGTCATAGGTGTGAAAAATAGTTGTAAGTCACTTTTTTCAGTGCGGTTGTAACTTTGAACAGCCACTAAACAAACAGTTAAGTTGAGGACTACCTGTATTCTCACTACGTATTAGTTTGAAATGCATATGGTCCATTTTTGGCATAAATTGTTGAACTTACACAGTCTATGATTCCATTCCCATGAAAGTTTTTTACTTTTCACCAAATACATGAATCTCCTTTGGATATTTGAATATTCCTATGGTTTAATACATTTCCTTGTTGACATTATTCATGCATTAATTTTCATCAATTCTCTTTGCACTGCATAATTTTTCTCATCTATTTCAAATCCCATCTGCCATCTAGCCTTAGTTTAACCCCTTAAACCATAATAAATGTTGCAGTCACTTAAGAATGAATGGCATTAATTAGCTCTGCTCATTACAAAATCACTGGTGTTTTCGTGCACTGCATATGGCTTTTCTTCATTTGTGTCTTTATTTCCCCCCCTCTATTCTTGGGTTAGCTTTTTTATCAAACATTAAACATGTGGAATCTAGTTTGTATTTCTTCTTTACTCTTGAATCCAAAGCATAAACATTCGTCTACAGAAAACTCACCTTACAGGTAGAAAACTACCTGTACATTCTTACCGTGTTTTCAACCCTCTGTATTGCTTAGACAGAGAAGGTAGATGCTCATCACATAACAGCCAGCACTTACACATGTAACAAAATCAAGACTCCAATTGTAGAAATGTTATGGTCATAAAATTGGGCATGACTCTCTCAGCAACCACTTTGCTAAGCAATGGAAATTCTGGTTCCAATTATGGTTGTAAGCCGAGGACTACCTGCAGTCTGAATGAATAGAAATGCAATGTTTGCTTACATTGGAAACCATTTCCCACAATATTTAATTTCATAACCGCTTCCTGCTGTCCAGCTATTCCTTTCTGAAAGTCCAAATGAAAGAAGCCTCTCTTCCTCTCCTACTTCCATCTCTGTTTGCCTTGGTCCTTCCAAATCATTCCAGAAATCTATTTTCTTTTCATTTCAAATAGAAATTGCATGTAGATTTGTACACCATGGGCCTCCATACATATCCATCCTTTCTGGACAAGCAACATTATGCAGAATATAGGACAGGACTGAGGAATACTGAGCCAAAATAAAGAAATAAGTAAAGACTATAGATGAGGGGAAAATAGCAGGGGAAATCAGCTTGCACACAGAGAGACAGAGAAACAATGACAAGAATCAAGAGTCAATGGCGTAGGGAGAATCATGGGATTCTACCAGAGCTGAAAGAATAAAAAGAATTAAAGCTAAACCCTACAATGAATGATTGAGGGAACTGGGCATAGTCAGACCTGGGAACTGCCTGGTCTAACAAAGAAAAGGACTACGGGTGTCATGATATTTGAAGGGCTGTCACAGAGAGCACTGTTCCAATAAAAGAGGGCCAAGCTATTCTCCAAAGCAACTGGGGGCAAGAAACTATGGATGGAGACTTAAC
Source organism: Pantherophis guttatus (assembly GCF_059756535.1). Classification (NCBI taxonomy): domain Eukaryota; kingdom Metazoa; phylum Chordata; class Lepidosauria; order Squamata; family Colubridae; genus Pantherophis; species Pantherophis guttatus. Next base: position 6,792,477 of record NC_142074.1, read on the forward strand.
CAAGGAGAGAAGCAGCCTAGAACGAAGGAGAAATTTCCTGACAGTAAGAACAATTAATCAATGGAACAGCTTCCCTCCTGAAGTTGTGGTTGCTCCAACCTGGAGGTTTTTATGAAGAGCCTGGGCAGCCATTTGTCTGGAATGATATAGAGTCTCCTGGTTATGCAGGGGATTGGACTAGAAAGCAAGAGTTAGAAGTCCCTTCCAGCTCTGTTATTCTACTCTATTCTATATCTCCAGTGTTAACTGTGTTCTTTCTATTCTTGAAAACTCTATTCCTTTCTCCAACTGCATCTTCTTCCCCTGGAAGTGATGAGTAAACAAGTGATGAAAAGATTAAAACAGCACTACACAAGTTAACTGCACATGGATGAGATGTCACCATCTTTCCCAACCTACCAGGGTGATTTCAACTCCAGAATTCTCCAACCATCATAGTCCTTGCTGAGAAATTTGAGAATTCAATTTCTTATATCTGAAGGATGCCTGGTTTTACTGCAATAGAGAGTCGGAAGTCAATGTTTCTTTTTCTTTTCTTGTCCTTCTGCACTTCTCTTCCCCCTTTTCCTCCCCACTGCTTTTCTATTTACTTTTGTATCTTGTATTTTACAATATTTTATAACTCAATAAAAATATTAAACTGGAAAGGGTGCCCTGTTTGAGTATACTTCTACCCAGCCGCATTCTCAACTTCAAATTATCATAATTGAACTTGCACCATTTAACAAACATCCTTTCTTTCTGGCTTTTGAAGATGATCAGTGCTCCTTTCTTCATTATCAGCTGGCCGGTTGCAGAATGCAAAAACTGACCCTCTACCTAGTGTTCAGTTTGCTGCCTTGTTATATTTTTCTGCCAATGAGCAAGAAAACACACACACACACACACAAACAAGGGGGAATGGATTCTGGAGGTAGGAGAATATATCCTTGGAAATCCTAGGAGCCATAAGACAGGATAAGGTATGAGTTCTTATTTAGCGAAAGCATGTACCAATAAGCTGTAGAAGGAATACTACAAAATATGTAGGTCCTTTGTGGTCTCTGGGCTTGGTTGTTTTCTTGTAGACATTTCATAACCCAACTAGGTATCATCAGTGCTAAAAGGGAGTGGAGTTTGATCTCTCTTTATATATAAGTGGTAGTTCCTTGAGTAAACTACCAACTCAGACAAACAGTAATCAACTGCCTAATCAAGGAACTACCAACACCACTCCCACCAACATTGACAGAACCAGCCACTTGCATATAGATGGAGAGTAAATCCCACTCCCTTCCAGCACTCATGTTGCCTAGTTGGATCATGAAATATCTGCAAGAAAACAACCAAACTCAGAGAGCACCAAGGATCCCACAGTCTTCCTCCTCCTCCTCCTAGCACTGATGATATTATCTAGTTTGTTAATAAAACATCTTCAAGAAAATAACCATGCCCAGAGAGCACCAAGGACTCCACAATTCAGCCCTGATTTACAAATATTATCTTTGATTGGTGCAAAAATATCTTTGCAATGTTGCCTTTTCAAGGAAAATAATTTATAATTTTGAAAAAAAAATCACTTTCAAAGTTACATTAACTGGTTCATTTTTCAGACACCTAAAGAACCCACTTCCCCCCATAGCACTGTATGGATGTAATCGTGGATCAGTACAACCCTTACATACAAAAAATGTCTGAAATGGAGCAACAGAGACCCTGTTGAAGACTTGCAAAGGTCTATAATCCCCAGACCGAGCTCCAATGTTGATCCCTTGGAACTCTCCTCCTTATTTCTGTCATTGACTGCTTATCTGCTTTCTCCAAGCAGGCAATGACAAAGGAAAGGAATTGCAGCAATTCCCTGACTTGTTTTGTCCTTCTAATGCATCTCCAGTAGGTCAATGGGATTAAGCACATGGCAGCAGCCACTTCAAGGATCTGGAGGCAAGGCTGTTTCTAATCACTCTTCCAAAGCTTCAGCTGATTTGCAAATCAGTAACTGGAGCCAGCTACTGATAAGATGGAGCAAAACTGCTGATCCAGTCATTCCCGTATAACACAGCTGCTGGGAGTTCTCTAGCCCCATGACTCTCCCCCTCTTTTTTGGGAGAGGGGCAGTCTTTGCATCTAACTAATCTCAGAGAAACCAGTGCTCTTTACATATAACACAACCACTGCCTTCGTAGCACCTCTTCCATTTTACACCCTCAGTTTTGAGTTTAATTCATCTTTCCTGAAATAAGAAATTTGGGGGCATACCCCCAGCCCACATTCTCCCTTCTTAGGAGGAGAAAATCACCAAGATGGAATAAAATACTGTATCAGAGAGAGAGAGCCATCAGGACGTTCATGCAAGGTGAGTAACCTGGTTATTAAATTAACTCTTTCTCCTGAGTTCACTCTATATATTCAAACACAAATGAATAAAACCAGCAAAAATGCAAGCAAACAACCCAAGGTTAACCCTAAACAATTTTTTCATGTGTTGCCAATGTATCAGTTTTAAAATCAAACTGTGTTGTATGACTGCAGCTGTACTATAAGAAGGAGGAAGTTCCATTTCTCTCAAATGCTTCAGAATGCCCTCATAAAGACCAAGATGGATTGAAGGCAGGAAGCCTAAATTGAGCAAACATAATGCATAAACATAATTGGTTATATATCACATGGTACGTAGGACTTAATTTACAAATTTTGCTTTTACTAGGTGAAAATTCCAACTGAAGGGCTGTTTAAAATGTAGAATCAAAAGAAGGAAGGAAAAAATAATATAATTTTTAAATTATATTTAAAATTATAAGTAAATATAATTTTATAATCTATTAAAATCATTGACTGGGTAATATTCTGTTAACATGGACAGTAAAACAGACTAACAGACAGACTTGTTTTGAATCCATTGTGACTGAGAATCTCCTCCTCCTCCTCCTCCTCCTCCTCCAGTTTGAAAGAAACACTGCAGCCCCCAAACATAATTTCTAATCCTCTGGTCTGGTCCAAAGAAATCAAGGCCATGTTTAAAGCCTGTACCAAAAATTTAACCCTGTGGTAGAGATATACTCAATGTGCTTTTTCAATGATGAAACCCAAAAGTCCTTATATGGCAACATTTTCAAGGTGAACTATATAATGAATACAAGCCAGATGTGAAACTCAAACTCCCAGGAGGACCACCAATGTCATAACAACTGAAAAAAATGAATGCAATTTGTCTGCTTATTCAACACAAAGCCAGCCTCATGTCATCAATTCCACAGACATTCTGAGAGATGCTTAGATAGGATTGATGACTGGAAGGTATTTCCCTAAAATGAAACTCCAGAAGGAAATTCCAGAGGGGGAGATCTCCTCGTCTCTTGCTGGTGCTCAGAGTTATTACATCTCTGATTCCAAAATTCGGACAAATTGAACCTCTTAGCTGCAGTTTAGGAAAGGCTGCAGAGTTCATGAGATAAGAGGGCAAGATTATTATATCTTTAGTGTATGGCATAGCATATACAGTGTAGCAATACATATTGACATTTCACTTAGATTAATATAACACAATAAAATATAAATGTTAAAAAGATCGGTGTTCAAATACTAATGCCTAGGCCATCTAACCATTGAAGTGCATCATCGTTTATATTTTTAAAAAATCAGATATTGGATTGGTATATGCCCTCATTTTACAGCCGCTCACAATGTGATCTATAGCTTGACATGGGACTCCGCAGTTACACTGCAGGGAGGATACAGGGCCTTATTTATATGGAAAATAAATTCCTTTTATTATTTTATAAATTATTGTTATGTTATTTAAAATTTAATAGTTGGAGCAGTGAAGGGTTGGACAATGAACAAGAACACACTATTATAGCTAATTGGCCTGCATGAGGGAATCTGAGCTGTAATTGGTTGCTGTGAGAGTAGAGGGAGAGTTTCCTTGTTTCCGACCATTTTTACCATGTGTGCCCTCCGTGATTTACTTGTTCCTGCTGTGTTGATTTACTTGACAATGCTCCTGTTTGCGTCTCTTATTTATTGTAAATATATTTATTTATGTAAAACCACAAGTTCTTGTCAGTGTCTCTGACTCCATTTGGACACAATTCCCTGACATTGTCAGCGTTCCAGAAAAAACCTCCACTCCAAGTAAAGACACAGATTCAAGCATTTTCCAAAGTCCTCTTTACTAGAATAGACAAAACTGGTACATCTGGGAAATCCCAAATCTGAAAAGCCCGGGCTTTCCTTCAGTAATTCAAAGCTCCCAAAACCATCCCATTTCTCCCCAGTCAGTCACATGCTCCAATCAACGTCCGTTCCACCCCGACTCAGCCCCTGACCTTGACCAATAGGAAGAATGCTATTATGTCTACTAATTCCCCTCTCCTAAATCCCCCCTCCTACTTTCCCACACCCGAGGAGATGGCAGCATTGAAGCTTCCGGTCTAATATGGCTTCCAAGGCTGACAGACATATTATAAACTATTTTGTAAATATAGTTTCATACAAGCATTTTATTATGATTATTCATTTATACATAAGAAGAGGGCAAGAAATGCCTTCCTTAGCTTATCTAATGTTTCCAGCGAACAAAAGCCAGGTAAACAAATCCTCTGGAATGACATTCAGGGAAACTGGTTTTCTGTAACCTCCAGAGGAGGAGAAGCACTATGACTGGTGACGGCCTGTGGCTGGTGACCAAATTAATATTTTCCAGAGGGAAAAAAGCAAGAACAGCACTTATGGACTACTTAAAGATTAGCAAATTTATGATTATCTAAGGCATTTAAGGAATACAAAACCAATGGCTTCAATGCAGAAAACAATGCAGATACTCTTCTTTTACAAACTGCCTCATTCAGCAAATTTTTGAAGTTACCACAGTGCTGAAAAAATAAATTTACCACTAAAGTATGCACTTACTACCTTCGTAGTGTCTCTCAGTCATGTGTTCATCATTATACAGGTAGTCCTCAACTTACAACAGCTCATTTAGTGACTGTTCAAAGTTACAACAGTGCTGTCTGTGGAGATTCTCAGTCATCCAGGTCATGGTTGTCCTTCTTGAAAAAGCATCTTTGGGATTACAACACTTCTGGGAAAAGAGAGAGATGCTGGAGGTATGAGCCCCAATGAAGGATGAAATGCCGTATAATTCAGCCATAGAATTGGAGGCTAACTCCTGGCAAACGACCTAAGAAAAGGGAAGCATGATGCAATCATCATTGCATTTAATGAGGCAGGAACATAGACTGGACTGGAAGTTCCTTCCTAGTATGAAGATGGCAGAGCTCATGTTACTAATTGGATCACTCAAGCTGGATTTTACAAAGGGGCATGCCAATGTGTTATCTCTATGCAGTTACCATCAGAGAACAGGGCAAGTATTTGACAGGTTCCAAATAATTCAAACCTGCTTAGAGTCTAGGAATCTAAGACAGAAAAGGGAGTTAGATTTCCCCCGTGTACACATTCAGGTATGGAAGACAAATGTCTTGACCAGACCTCCAAAAAAGATAGAAAATGAACTGGTCAACTTGGAGATATGATATCTCCAAGAGAGAAGATGGAATAAAGGGTCTTGTGTCCGGAATGGGACAACTCGCTGCAACCAACTTACCATGGGTCAACTTACTGTGGCCAATTTTTCCACAGGACAACTTGCCGTGGGACAATTCAAAAATTTTATTTAATTACTTAAAATAATTTATTTTTTTTAAAAAAATTATCATTCACATTTCAATTTGTCCCTCCTTTTACATCCTTCCTTTAATGATTTTATTTCAACATGTCTTCAATATTATGTAACTTTTGTCCATGGCAAGTTGTCCTGCAGCGAGTTGGCCATGTCAAATTCTCCCATGGCAAGTTGGCTGTGGTGAGTTGGCTGTGGCACTAGAAGGATCCAAAGAGATGAGAAGAACTGTACATCGTAGACCAAGAGATGTACAAGAATGGGACCTCTTGACTTTATACATATAAATAAATGTGACTATTTAGTCATTTCTCTTTGGCTCCTTTTGCACAGGGAAGTTTTGAAAGAAAATAGTGAAGAGGGTAGAGCAGTGAGCCTGTTAAATGACTACATGGATGTTTTACAAGGAGGGGAGAAGGAAGGAAACTCACATAAATTAATGTTGAAGTGTACTGCCACCTAGTGAGCCATTCACAACTCAGCTTTCACTACCCCTCGTGTAAAATACTCTTTCTGGTGCCAGCAGAGCTAATCAACAGAAAGCCATAATGTTTTATGTCAAACATTATGCTGAGATGCCATATCTTCACAGGTGAGAGAAATATCCCAGAGTTGGGCACATATATATTTACGTTCCATTTCTTCCTAGTTAATTGCTGGCATCTTTTCATGTTTCAGAAACAGCCAATAATTCTGGGAATGACCAACCAGGCTGTTTCAGCTGTAATTGGTGGATGCCATCATTTTGACTCTTGTAACCACAAACCTGCAGATGGTTATAAGTCGTCTTACAATTCACACCTTGCGTATTCCCAAAAGATGATAGCTTCTGCTTGAATTCCTTCACTCTGGAAGGCATTGTGGATGAATGAAGACAGGAATCTCTCTCTCTCCCTCCTCTCTCTCTCTTCCTCTCTTCCTCTCCCTCTCCCTTTCCACCCCTCTGTGTGTGTGTTTAATGCTATTGCTATGCACACAAAGGCAGGTCTGGCCAACCCCGAATGGTAGGACCTGGTTGCTTAGCTACAGAAAACACAGCTATCAAAGATATCAATAAACTGTCCTGGTTTGAATGATGAAAATATTAAGATGCAATGGAACCGGTTATATTTAGCCTTGGAAAATAATGTAACTGGGTTTTTTTCAGGGGGCTGGGCTTATTATTAAATGGCTGCAGCAAAATAACAGAGGCTTCTATGGCACATTTCCCACCTGCTCAGAAAGAGCTCATAATAGAAAATGCATTCAAACCTCTTCTGGTTTTTTTTAACATGGCAGATTAATGCAACAACACCATCAGTGTGAAAACATCACAGACTGAATATAGACCGGTGCAGATAGATCCCTATGAATTTGTTAATTGCAATAAAGCTTTGCAGGGGAATATTATAATTCTCTATGAAAGCTTACAAAAATGGGGATGGTGGAGATATTGAATAGGCTAGCAAAGCATTTGTCACTTCATACACAGGGTTGGGGCAGATGGATCATGTTTCTCCTAAGCCAATGCCCTGCTGTTTGAAAATACTGTTTTGATTTCAGTATGAACATCTAGAAAGATTTTGTTGATTAGTTTGTATTAAATCTAGAGGCAGCTTGCAATCAAACAAAGAAAGCTAAGAAAACCAAGCAAAAAGAATCATGCACACAAGGAAGGAGACTAACAGAGTTGGAAGGGACCTTATAGGTCATCTAGTCCAACCCCCCGCTCAAGCAGGAGACCCTACACCATTTCTGACAAATGGCAGTCCAATATTTTTTTGAAAGTCTCAAGTGATGAGAGAAATGAGAGAAAAAAATAAAGCAATATAACTCAGTGTTTCTCAACTTTGGCAACTTTAAGATGTGTGGATTTCAACTCTCAGAATTCTAAGAGTTGAAGTCCACATATCTTAAAGTTGCTAAGATTGCCAAATCCTGAACAGGAGCTCAACACTCATCCTCGCCCAAAGCTTGGGAGGACACTAAGGTCAAAAAAGACTTTTTAAATGTCAATAAGTTGGGAGCCATATAGATCTGTGGGGGAAATGATGTTCTTGTAGAGAACTAGGAAGACCAGACCTGATGCAAATATTCAGAAACTGGATAAGCACAACTAGACTTGGAAGAGTCTGGAAGAGATGCAAATGAACCCACAGAAAGAATGGGAACATGGCAAATGTGTTAAATTGTGGGTGTGGACCAAAGCGCAGGACACATGCAGCCGATTTAAAAGGTTTATTCAGCTCCAGTACAAGCAATGCCAAACCGAGCCACGGCAGTTCTTTTTAAAGGGAGCTCTCTGTGGCTTCAGCCATTGACACATGCTTGTTTTTCCCGCTCCGACTTCAGAGCCCCTGATTGGTTCCTGCGTCAATCTATCCAATATCTAACACCCCTCCCCTCTGGCTAGCGCTATCCAATCAGGAGTCATTTATGAAACATAGTCCCATACGTAGGCGGGTCACTTGTGGGTACGACCTGACCTGCGCAGATCAGTCAGTTTGGTGGCTCTGGACAGAGAGGTTGGGTTTTCTGTCTCTCCTGTGGGCACTCCTGTAACCATCTCAAACCCAGCTGTCAGTGCGGCCCTTTCTTTTTGGATATTTATTTCCTGTGGAGTATCTCCAGCTTCAGCAACTCATCGATGGACCTCAGATAAGTGTCCGTGGACTCTATTCGGGGTTGAGTTTAGTTGTTGTGTGTTTGGTTGAGTGTTAGGTAGGGCCTGGTTTACTTCTGTTTTTTTCTATGTGGTGTCAGCCCCCTCGCTCTGAGGCCTCTGCCTGCGTGTTGTGTTCCTTTCTGACTATTCGACCCCGAAGTTGGTCAATGTGTCTCTTCCATCCTCAGCCATCTCCTGTTTCTATCCAGTAGGTTAGCAGGCCTGTGATTTATATTATTTGTGCCGGTACCCATAATGGGTTCCTGCTGTAATTCTTTGCGTATACCTTGTTCCCCACGTGGAATGATTTACATTTACTGGTTGAGTCTACTGGGGTTTCTGAGTTATATTGCGAGTGTAATCTGTCTAGCTGGGGTCTCAATTTCCTTCCCATTAATAACTCCGCTAGGCTTCTGTGTGTGGTTGCACTAGGTGTTATGTGTTGTATGCTTAGCAGCTTATCTAATTTGGCCTGAATTTCCTCTGGGCCCATCCTAGCTAGTGTCTCTTTTGTTGTTCTCACCGTCCATTCCACCTGCCCATTAGTCGACAGATGTCCCAGTGTGGACTGTGCATGCCTTATCTCTTGGTTACCTAGGAACATTTCGAACTGATTTTCAGTAAATTGTGACCCGTTATCAGAGACTATTATGTCGGGCAGCCCGTGTGTTGCAAATAGACTCCTTAAAAACCTAATGACTGCCTCTGTCATGGTCGATGTCATGAGATTTACCTCTAGCCATTTAGAATAGGCATCAACTGTGATTAGAAATGTGTTTCGCTGGCAGGGCCCCACAAAGTCAATGTGTAAGCAGGACCAGTCATGTGTGAGTGCTGTGTGTGGTGTAGTCCGTGGTTCTTGACAGGGTGTGCATGTTGCTACCCATGACTCTATTTCCCTATTTCCCTGCAATTCTAAATTGAGCCACGGCAGGTCTTTTTAAAGGGAGCTGTCCGCGGCTTCAGCCATTGACACGTGCTTGTTTTTCCCACTCTGACTTCAGAGTTCCTGATTGGTTCCTGCATCAGTCTATCCAATATCTAACAAAATATCTCAGAAAGGACCCTCCCTAGTGGGAGGAGGGTGAGATACACTCTTTCAGACTTGTAAGAATGTGTTAATGTAATCTTGCAAAAAGGGAGGAATAGTTCATCTCTGTATGCTTCTTGCCTTGGCTAGCCTTGCAATCTGGAGTCATCCCCTGATAGGTAGGTAGGTAGGTAGGTAGGTAGGTAGGTAGGTAGGAAGGAAGGAAGGAAGGAAGGAAGGAAGGAAGGAAGGAAGGAAGGAAGGAAAGGAAGGAAGGAAGGAAGGAAGGAAATTTAAAAATGTTATCTTGTTGAATTAGCTCTGAATTTAACAGATGCTTTTGCTGAATTCTGATTTCCTCGGGTCACACAATCCTGTCATCTGTGATCTTGACATCTGAACAGGTAGCACAATCTTTTGCAGATCAAACTCCTCCTCCCTGGGTTCTTCCCCAGACAAAAGCACTTTAAAAGAATGGGAGAAAAACAAAATGAACTTCTTGTTATCAGAGGTTCCCTGCTGGATGACAAGTTCATGTGTGTTTTGGCAATCCACAGAGGGCAGGCGGTACAGTTAATAACAAATGATTGGCGCAGGTACCGACCTCAGAAGGATGGAAGGCTGAGTCAATCTTGAGTCGGTGAAGATCAAATTCCTGGCAGTCAGCAGAATTAGCTTGCAACACTGCATTCTAACCACTGAGCCACGACGGATCCTAGGTATTGTGTAGGTATCCCTAATGTTTCTTTTCCTAAACAATACTGCCTTTCATAGTAATATTCCTATGTTTTTTTTTCCTAGCACACACTTTTAAAAATCCCAGAGACAGGCAATCAATCCCAAAGGAAATCAATCCTGACTGTTTGGAAGGACAGATAGTTAAGCTGAAATTCAAATGCTTTGGCCACCTATTGAGAAGAGAGGACTCCTTGGAAAAGACCCCGGTATTGGGAAAGATTGAAGGCAAAAGTGGAAGGGGACAGCAGAGGATGAGATGGTTAGATAGTGCCATCAATGCAATGAACATGGATTTTGGCATGTGGAGGAGAGAGTGGAGGACAGGGACGCCTGAGTCGCTGTGGTCCATGGAATTGCAAAGGCACAATTTGGTGCCTGAAAACAACAAAAATATGGGAATGACTTTAGGAGACAGGGATTTGTGAAAGAAGAAGTGGCCAGAGATGCTGCTATCACCTTCTATTTCTCTATATTCTAATAAGGTAGGAAATGTTGACCTACTACCCAGAAAGTAGCTTGAAGAATTTATGCTATGGACTGCCTACACTACATCCATTTCCCAGAAATTTGAATCATTCCTATGGAGACCTTGAGAAGGAAATGAAAACCTGCTTAAAAGATCAGAGAAAAAGATCAGCATTACCAAGCCTTCTCTTAATAGTGTCACCTCTGATCTATCACTGGTTGAGTGATAGATGAAGATGAAGAAACATTGGGTGATGTAGCCATAAAAGCAGCTATTAAATAAAAAGAAGCAGAAAAGAACAGCCAGTCCCATTTTCACTCATGTTTCTTCATAAAAACAAAATTTTTCTCTCTCCTTCATCCCTCATCAACTCTTCATCAGCACACAATTCCAAGATATCTCAAGATGCCCTTCTTTCCAGTCTGTTTATTTGTACTTGTTTTTGACAACAGGATGCTGGTGATAATTTTTTAAACAGATGTACCCTAGAAATGAACCAATTGAATTCCTTTCTAGCTACTTTTTTAAAAAATATTCCCCACATGACTCATAATTACATTTTGCAGACTGAAGTTCAAGAGGGAGAGAGAGAGAGAGAGAAAGAAAGAAAGAAACATAAGTGGACAGAAGTTATTTTGACCTCCCCCTGTGATGAAGAGATCTTTGGTACAGTCCAAAAAGATTTCAGGTTAAGAAGTTTGTTTGCTCCAGGAATCTACAATTCTCTCTGCATGTTTGCCTGGCAGAACAGGAACTCGATGGCTTAAAGTCATTTTAATTCAGGTGAGTTAATAGTATTGATTTGTATCCCCGTTAACTTTGTAGGATTTCTTCCTTGAAAATGCAACATTTATTAAATTGAATCTTCTAACATACAGTTGGGGCTACCAGCACTGAAGGACAAAAATCTAGATGAACAAGAGTTGGTGGCAATTATAACTTTTAAAAAAAAAACTAAGTTTGCTACCCCAACTGGTTATTTGGATTTTTTAAAAGTTTAGAAGTGGAGCTGAACTTGTTAATTCATCTCAAGCATGGAAGACTGAAAATTCAGCTTTCGGGCAAAACCACATTTCTGTAGAATTAAGAGACTGGCTGGGAAAAGAGGACTATGTGTTGGTTTTACTAGGGAATTGTTTACACAAAACTCGGATAGAGAAAACAATGCAGAGGCTGTGAAGTGTTTGGAGAATGTCATCTGTGTTCAGGCTACAAGCAGAGATATAACCTTTGCTACTCTAAAAAAACCCACCTTACTAACACAAGGAGATTTGCACCCTAAAGGTTTCAAAGGACAATTTCATATTTTCTTCATAGCTCTTCAACTGAAACAGCAACAACCTTTGAAACACAGAAAGTATGGGAGGACAGATTTGCAGTTTCATCTGTGTTTTCTCATAAGTAAATCTCATAATTATTGAGAGGAATTTCGTGCACCAGAAACTGCAGTAAACAGTAGCTTTGTTTGTGCAATTGTACACAATGAACTCCAGATACTGCTTTGTTTTCAGATGTATTGGTTTCATATTATAATTATCTGCTTGCTCCCCCTTTTATAATGAAAAGTGACCTATAAATAAGAATTAATAAATGGAAGTTGATCTCTGCAGTTAGGAAATATCTAGATCCATACATTGCTCTAAGCCATAATATTGTTTTGGTTTAGTGTTCTTGAATATTATTGTTTTGGTTTAATATTCTTGAAAAACAGCATCTATGATTTGCAAATTGTAGTTTATGGGAGACCCATTGCCCCCAGAAGTAGAGTTTGCTGGGCACAAAGAAATGAATTCAGCACAAATTCATCACTGAGCCTTAAATTAGATACAACCTCCTGAATGTTAATCAAACAATTTAGGTTCTTGCAGGGTGAGGAGAGGAACAAGTTAGGATTAGGGTTAGAATGTTGTACAGTTCCTGCTAATGATTCATAGAAGTGCAGTTAAAGAAAGCATGGATTAGTGCAACATGACAATCTAGCAGTGAATATGATTGTTGTGTTCATCCACTTCTTTCGATTCAGTTCTTCTCTAGGATAGAAATCAGAAAATGATCTATAATATCTTGCTTCCAATTGATTATACTAATTTGGGTTCATTACAGTGGTGGGATTCAAGTAATTTAACAACTGGTTCTCTGCCCTAACGATTTCTTTCAACAACCAGTTTGCCAAACTGGTCAGAAAGTTAACAACCGGTCCTCCCAAAGTGGTGTGAACTGGCTGAATCCCACCACTGGTTCATTACCAAATGGAAACAGGAGGGATAACTGAATGCAGAATAACAGAGTTGGAAATTACCTTAGAGGTCTTCTAGTCCAACCTCCTGCCCAAGCAGGAAATCCTCTATTATTCTGGACAAATGGCTATCCAATCTCTTAAAAACCTCCAGTGATGAAGCACCCACAACTTCTAGAGGCAAGTCATTCCAACTGATTAATTGTTTTCACTGGCAGGAAATTTCTCCATAGTTCTAGGTTGCTTCTCTCCTTTGATTAGTTGCAGCCCCTCAAATATTGGAACATAGTTCACCGGCAGGACAGGAGTAGAAAATCTGGCAAGAGCAAAGGGGGAGGTTTAAGCCTTTATGTGAACAAAAGCTGGTATATCAAGATAAAGACTGTAGACAGCCACTGCTCCATGGATCTGGAGTATATGACTCTTAAATGTAGACCCATATATCTTCCACGAGAGTTCACAGTGGTTTTGATTACTGTAGTCTATATCCCACCTGATGCCAATGCTACCATAGCTTTGGGATTCTTGTACGACATTGTTAGTAATCAGCAGAATAAGTATCCTGATGCTGTGCATATTATAGCAGGGGACTTTAATCAGACTGATTTAAAAGCAGTGCTCTTGAAATTCTATCAGCATGTTAAGTGTGCTACTAGAGGAGCAAACATATTGGATAAAGTATAAAGGCAAAGGTTCCCCCACACATGTGTGCTAGTTATTTCCGACTCTAGGGGCAGTGCTCATCTCCATTTCTAAGCCGAAGAACCAGCGCTGTCCGAAGACGTCTCCGTGGCCATGTGGCTGGCATGACTAAACACAGAAGGTGCACAGAGCGCTGTTACCTTCTCACCCTATTTTTTACTTGCATTTTTACATGCTTTCAAACTGCTAGGTTGGCAGAAGCTGGGACAAGGAACGGGAGCTCACTCTGTTACGTGGTGCTAGGGATTCCAACCGCTGAACTGCCAATCTTCTGATTGACAAGCTCAGCATCTTAGCCACTGAGCTAAGGACACCATGTCCTGGACAAAGTATATACCAATATTAAACATGGCTATAAGGTTATACAGTTACCACATTTGGGACAATCAGACCACATGTCACTGTTTTTAGCACCAGCATATATCCCTCTCAGGAGACAGGCTCTGCCTGTAGTAAAGACAGTGAAATCTTGGCCAGAAGATGCTTCCCAACAACTTCAGGTTTGTTTTGAGAACACAAATTGGGATATCTTTTATCACCCTGACTTAGAGGAGCACGCTGCAGCTGTTCTGTGCTATATCAAACACTGTATAGATACTATCACTGTAGATAAACGTATTAGGATCTATCCCAATCATCTATCCCTGGATGACCAAGGAAGTCCAGTGCCTCTTGCATGACAGGACAAAGGCCTTTAGGTCCGGTGATGGGACAAGATAGAGTGTTGCCAGAGCTAGTCTGAAGAAAGATATTCGGAAGGCCAAGATTAATTATGAGAGGAAGATTGAGGATAATTTTTATAGTAATAACATGAGGCAGATGTGGCGAGGGATTCAACAAATTACTAACCATCAACTGACCAATGTCATCCCTGCTGAGGGGAATGCTTCGTTGGCAGAGGAGCTGAATCATTTCTTTGCTCACTTTGGAATGGAGACATCAGAGACAGCTAAAATACAGCCACTAGCCCATTGTAGCCCCCACCTCATTGTGGAGGAACTGGAGGTGAGGAGCATTCTGAGGGCTCTGGAACCTAGAAAGGCTGCCAGTCCTGATGGTATCTCTGGACAACTACTTAAAGACTGTGCTGATAAGTTGGCTGGAGTCTTTACCAGGATCTTCAATTGATCTTTATCCCAGTCCATTATTCCATCTTGTTTCCACCATTGTTCCGCTGCCAAAGAAGTTCCCTTTCAATAACCTCAACGATTACAGACCGGTGGCACTCACTCCTATCATCTCGAAGTGCTTTGAGAAATTGGTCTGCTGGCACATCATTTTTAGTCTTCCCCATACATTTGATAAACACCAGTTTTCATACAGAAGAAATAGATCTACAGAGGATGCTATAGCCATCATTCTTCACACTGCTCTGACTCATTTGGAACCGGGGGGGGGGGGGGGCTATGTGAGCATGTTTTTTGTAGATTTCAGCTCTGCATTTAACACAATAACTCCACATAGACTAGTGTCTAAACTTATGGATCTTGGACTTTCTTATTCAATCTGCCTTTGGATTATGGATTTCCTGTCTGGCTGCTCTCAGAGGGTCAGATTAGGTAATCATCTCTCTTCAGCCCTTATTCTTAACACTGGTATACCACAGGGTTGCATGTTGAGTCCCTTACTCTATACCCGTGATGGTGAACCTATGGCACATGTGCCAGAAGTGGCACACAGAGCCCTCTCTGCTGGCACGTGTGCCATCGTCCCAGGTCAGAGCTCCGTGGAGTTTCTTTCGTGAGCTTCTGTTTCCCTGCAAGCAATGAAACAAAAGCTCACGAAAGAAAAAGATCTTACCTCTTGCCGCACTGCCAGTGTTGGGATGACCCACCTCCCGCTGGCCATTGGGTCTCTGCTGTGCATGCACATGTGCATGTTCAAACATGTGCACAATCACACATGTCTGTGCATGCATGCGTTCATACACGCACACCTTTCAGTTTGGGCATGCACGCACGCAGTTTGGGCACTCGGTGTCTAAAAGGTTCGCCATCACTGCTTTATACTCTTTATGTGCATGACTCAATTCCCACTCAGACTAGTAATACTATTATTAAATTTGTAGATGATACAACAGTGGTGGGACTCCTGGGGGGGGGGATGAGTCTACTTATCAAGATGAGATGGACCAGTTGCTTTCGTGGTGTGGAAACAATAACGTGGTCCTTAACACCAATAAGACCAAGGAAGTTATAGTGGACTATAGAAGGAATAGATCAGACATCCAGCCCTTGCTTATCAATGGAGACCGAGTGAAACAAGTGGCCAGTTTTAAGTTTCTGGGTGTTATAATAAAAGTGACCTGGGATACTCACATTGCAGCACTGGTCAAAAGGGCCGAGCAGAGATTATACTATCTGAGACTTCTCTGGAAACAACAGTTGAATGAAAAACTGCTGATGACCTTCTATTGCTGCACCATGGAGAGTATTTTAATTTATTGCACCTGTGTATGGTTTGCCAATTGCACAGTGGCAGATAGGACAGTGCTCCAGAGGGTTAACATCATTGCTCTTCCCCTCTTTGGAAGAGCTTTATGGCTCCTGCTGCTTTGAGAAAGTTCAAAACATTCTGAAAAATCCATCTCATCCTAGGCACCCTTTTTGTGAACTTTTGCCATCTGGCAGATGATACAGGATAATAAAAACTGAAAAACAACTTCTATCCCAGACAGTAACTATATTGAATTCTACTGTATAGTGCAATACTAATGCAATAGAATGTGGAGGATGTGTGTGTGTGTTTTATTTTTATAGTTATAATGTACACTGAAGATGGCATTTAATTTCATTGTACGAGATGCAATGACAATAAAGTAAACGTAATTTAACTGCTATCATGTCACCCCTAGTCCTTCTTCTCACCAGACTAGACATAGCCAATTCCTGAAACCGTTCTTCAGGCCCCTCATCATCTTTGTTGTTATTCTTTGTTCTTCTCTTTCTAAAGTCTCAACATCTTTTTATATTGGGGTGACTAAAACTGGATGTAGTATTCCAGGTGCAATCTTACTAAGACTTTATAAAGTGGTACTACTTCACTTGATCTTGATTCTATCCCTTTATTAATGCAGCCTAGGATTGCATTGGCTTTTTTGGTGGCTGCTGCACACTGTTGGCTCATATTTAAGTTGTCATCTACTAGGATCCCTGTCACAGTTACTGCTATTGAGCCAGTAACCTGTACCTGTGTATTTGGTTTT
The DNA here is from genome assembly GCF_059756535.1 of Pantherophis guttatus. NCBI lineage: Eukaryota > Metazoa > Chordata > Lepidosauria > Squamata > Colubridae > Pantherophis > Pantherophis guttatus. The sequence continues at coordinate 6,809,160 of NC_142074.1, forward strand.
TCTTGCCTAAGTATAAAAGCTTACTGCATCCTGTGTTAAACTCTTCAAGACAGACACACAGGTTAAAATAAGCTAAAACTAAGGGGAGGAGAAGAAAACAGAGGAAAGCAAAATGCTATTAAGAGTTCATCTTATTTTCATGAAAGACATTTCACAAATTGATCAAGAATGCACACAATATCTTGAACCCATTCTTTAATCTCAGCAATGTAATTTGTTTCCCAAGTGAAACAGTCTCTACTTGCTACAATTCTTGATCTTCAAACCAGATTTGGATTTGTTGGCCACCATATAGACCAAAAGTATTCTATGTTAAGTCTACTTTGCCATTTGTTAAACATTTCCTTCCCCTGTGAAGGTTACTTTCTTTTTACTCTGTGTTATTCTTGGGAAGCTTGAGACTTTTTCTAAAATTCCTTTCTTTTGGAGTTTAGTTATCGATTCCCCCAAAAATTGCAAAAGCCTAATACCTCCTTCCATCACTCCATAGCCCTTCCTGTATCTGCTCATTCTTCTCAATGTGAAATACTTTATGGATCTGCTCCTTCCATTTCTATTCATTTAAAGGTAGAAAAGTTAGGGAAGTCCTATAGAATCAGGACCTTCCTAACTTTCAAGATAGTGGTGGTGAAGATACATACTTTTAAGAGGACAAGAAATATTTTCTGGATAAAACAGATGGGTTTTTAGAAAGTAAGAAAGGGAAATAACTTGTCAACAATTATTGCAAAATTCATTCTGTAACTCTTCCAAATATAGAGGGAGTCAAGCTGTTAGACACTTATATAACAGAATAGTTGGAAGGGATCTTGGAAGTCTAGTCTAATCCCCTGCTCAAGCAGGAGACCCTGTACCATTCCAGGCAAGTAGCTGTCCAGTCTCTTCTTAAAAGCCTCCAGTGATGGAGCACCCACAACTGCTGGAGCCAAGTCATTCCACTGGTTAATTGTTCTTACTGATGGGAAATTTCTCCTTAGTTCTGGTTTGGATTTCTCTTTGATTAGTTTCCATCAGAGGTGGGTTTCAGCAGTTTCTGACCAGTTCTGGAGAACCAGTAGCAGACATTTTGAGTAGTTCGGAGAACGGGTAGTAAAAATTCTGACTGGCCCTGCCCCCATCTATTCTCTGCCTCCCAAGTCCCAGCTGATCGGGAGGAAATGGGGATTTTGCAGTAACCTTCCACTGGATTGGGGAGGGAATGGAGATTTTACAGTATCCTTCCTTGCCACGCCCACCAAACCACACCCACCAAGCCATGCCACTCCCACCAAGCCACACCCACAGAACCGGTAGTAAAAAATTTTGAAACCCACCACTAGTTTCCATCCATTGCTTCTTGTCTTGCCTTCAGGTGCTTTGGCAAACAGGTTGACCCTCTCTTCTTTGTGGCAGTCCCTTAGATACTGAAACACTTCTATCATGTCACCCCGAGTCTTTTTTTCATTAAACTAGACATATCCAATTCCTGAAACCATTCTTCATAAATTTTAGCTTCCAGGTCCCTTTATATTTTCTTAAAGCTTCAGAAAATTGGACTAGTGAAGACTTTGTGCTGAAAGAATTACGTTAGAATGTATTTTTTTAGTTCCATTTAGTTGTGTCTGATTCTTAGAGACTGCCCAGACAAATCCCTGCAGTTTTCTTGGCAAGGTTTTTTAAAAGTGGTTTGCCATTGCCTTCCTTCTAGGGTTGAGAGAAAGTGACTCTCCTAAGATCACCAGCTGGCTTTGCACCTAATGCAGGACTAGAACTCACAGTCTCTTGGTTTCTAACCTGGTGCCTTAACCACTCCACCAAACTGGCTGTAGTGTTATTGTACCTACCCTTAAAATTCTATCTTGGTAGACTGAAATTTCCCTGGAACTTTTTAAATAGCTTCTTACTGTATGTATAAAATAGATTGGTAATTCGGCCGAGGTAGGATTTTTAATAATATGCCAATGAGTTTTATTGCCAGATAATAAACTCCAAAATACTCAAGAGAACAATTTCATGTTCCATTTTTTAAAATATTGATTTGGTTTGTGCCTGCTTTTATTCTCCACCCCATCTGGAGATGTGTGAATCACTAACAATTTTATCTGATTAATAACAGAAAAATAACCTTTGAATTCTACATGACACTTTCCCTATGGGCTTAATTCGTGCAGAATTTTGTACCCACTTATGTTTGCAAAGTCTCCAGGTGCATTAATATGCATCTGCTCCTAATTTACATATCTTTTAACATAAATTATCTCAAAGCCTATTGAACAACAAAAGATAGTCTTGCTTTCGTTGTTCAAGGCTTATTTTTAAAATCCAGATTCCATTGATAGAATTCTTTTTTTTAATTCTCACTATTTACATGCAATTTTCAGTGTTAGCAATTCCTTTCCTAAACAATTTTTATGGATCTTTATTTAGGGAAAGAGAAACCTTAGCACCCTTTGTCTGAAACTAGCCTTTCTACTGTTGCAAAATTTGATGGAGCCAGTATGTCCAAACTCATTTCAGCTATTTATACCCTTACGACCAACCCACTCTGCAACTGATCAACATCTGAACAAATAGTCAGCTCAAATGTTCCCCTGTGCAATATTAATGTGCACAGCATAAATCAAAATCCATTTTTAATCCAACTTCTTATCTATTATAACTATTGTTGTACACGTTTTGTATTTCTAGCAAGTTGGCTGGTGGATTTTTCTAATATTCTTCTTTTAAGCAGACTTTTCATGAAAATCTTTTCTGTAAAGGAGTTTTGTATAAATCACACCTCGTTGTACTCAGCTTCACAAGGAGTTGCACACTATGGAAATCATGTCCTATGGTTGCAGTTTCATAAAGCTGCGTGTTGCATAGCAGCAATCCAATCATATCGGCAGTCACCTATTGCTATATACAAGATTTCAAATGAAGAGTCGTTGGTCAGTGTTGGGAGTGGCTATGAATAAAAGTGCTGGAGAATAAAACTGAGTGTGATCCAATATTTGAGGGGCTAACACAAAGAGGCGGGGGTCAAATTATTCTCCAAAGCACCAGAGAGCAGGACAAGAAATAATGGTTGGAAACCAATCAGGGAGAAAAGTGATCTGGAATTAAGGAGAAACTTCCTAACAGTGAGAACAATTAACCAGTGGAACAGCTTGACATCAGAAGTTGTGGATGCTCTATCACTGGAGGTTTTTAAGAAGAGACTGGACAGCCATTTGTCTGAAATGGTATAGAGTCTCCTGCTTGAGCAGGGGGTTGGACTAGAAGACCTCACAGATCCCTTCCAGCTTCTATTCCATTCCATTCCATTCCAGCAAACTGATTACCACATAGCCTAGTCCGCTGCTTTGTGGTGAAATAGAAAGTGCTTTCCTATCATTATTGTGGAAATAAACTGGTGTTAATTTCTAGTTTTTGTTTGTATCATGGGTGTGTGTGTGTCATTTTATCCTTTGCCTTTTGTTCAGTCGCTAAGTCATGTCCAACTCTTTGTGACCCCATGGACCATAGCACGCCATTCCCCCCTCCTCCACCATCTCCCAGAGTTTGCCCAAGTTCATTGCATCAATGACACTACTTAAACCATCTCATCTTTTGCCGTCCCCTTCTCCTTTTGCTGTCAGTCTTTCCTAGTATCATTGTCTTCCCCAAGGAGTCCTCTCTTCTCCTTAGGTGGCCAAAATATTCGAGCTTCAGCTTCAGGATCTGTCCTTCCAAAAAATAATCTGGGTTGATTTCTTTTAGGATTTACTTATTTGATCTCCTTGCAGTCCAAGGGACTCTTAAGAGTTTTCTCCAGCACCATAATTTGAAAGCATCAATTCTTTGGTGCTCAGCCTCCCTTATGGTCCAACTTTCACAGCTATACATTATTACTGGGAAAACCAGAGCTTTGACTATAAGGACCTCTGTTGACAAGGTGATGTCTCTGTTGTTGTTGTTTTTGTCTAGGTTTGCCATAACTTTCCTCCCAAGGATCATTTCATGGCTATAGTCACCATCCTCAGGAGCTCAAGAAAATAAAATCTGTCACTGCTTCCATTTCTTCCCTTTCTATTTCCCAGGAAGTGATAGAACCTGATGCCATGATCTTGCCTTAGATAGCAAGATAGTTTTGGCCTCTCCTGCTGATCCATTTTGGAATTGGGAGTCAAGGTTGATTGTCCAAATTCTGTCTTTCTTTTATTAAAAAAAACAACCTATTATCTACCAGAGAGATTGAAGCTTTAAAGGAGATGGAGGGATCGAGAGAGATGGGCAATTAAGAAATTTTATTTATTTATTTATTTTATTTTATTTTTATTTTATTTTATTTTATTTTCTCCAACAGGACTCAGGGCGGTGAACAGCCGAGATAAAACATAACATATAAAATTTAAAAACAGTTTAAAAGACATTAAATAATTTTGGCCCTCAATTTAAAACAACCCAGTTAAAACCAATTTCAAATTAAAACCGAAAGGATGGGATCAAGCCAGCCTGGCCAGATGAAATAATGTGTTTTCAGGACCTGACGAAAAGTCTGGAGGTCTGGTATTGTGCGTATCTCTGGGGGTAGGTCGTTCCAGAGGGCAGGTGCCGCCACAGAGAAGGGTCTCCCCCTGGGGGTCGCCAGCCAACATTGTCTGGCCGATGGCACCCTGAGGAGGCCCTCTCTGTGCGAGCAAACTGGCTGGTGGGAGGCTATTGGCAGCAGAAGGCGGTCTCGTAGATACCCCGGCCCTAAGCCATGGAGCGCTTTAAAGATAGACAGACAGACACAGACAGACATGAGAGAGGGATAGATGGATGGATGGATGGATGGATGGATGGATGGATGGATATAGTAGGAGAGAGGAGGAAATGGCATTAATTATTAGATGCACAGTTCTTCCTTAGTGTGTGGCCATTATCTGTGCTACACTAATAGTTGTCTGATTCCATCATCATCTGAGATCGATTGTGAAATGATTGTTCTTTGCCCCAGTATATGTGCCGCTAGCTGAGTCAAAGTGATTTTATGACAAGCCATTTCTACAAAACAACATATCCATTTTCTCCAGAGTCCATGGGTTCTACCTCAGCCAAGCCCTTTAAAAATCAGAAGTATGAAGACCTCAAGCGACAGTGCCTTGAAGAGAAGAAGCTCTTTGAAGACCCTGAATTTCCAGCTTCTGATGTTTCTCTCTTCTATCTGAATCCACCACTAGCAAATGTAGAGTGGAAACGCCCAAAGGTATGTGAGATATCAGTCTAGTTGCCCCATTATTTCTAAATCTATTTTTAAGAACCTTGTTCTCACTTAACTTTGCTATGTGCCCAAACTTTGTGATGTCTCTTTCACATCTCACCATCTTTAAACCCTTTCTATCATGTCTGAACCAGTGAATGGTTTATCCTGTGGTAGGACGAATTTAGGAGTTGCTAAACCATAGCTGCACCAGTCCAAATTAAAATTCCAAAAAGGATTACTTACAATTGTCTGGACAGTTGCAGAAAAGTATCCAGTACATTGGTTCAGAATTCAAAACCCAAACAAGTCCAAATTTTGTACAGTGGTACCTTAGTACCTAATTGCTTCAAAACTTTATGAATTTGACTGATTAATTCGACATTTTGACATGAAAATTTTGTCTCGGTATTCATCATTTGTTTGGTGCACTAAAACTTGTTAGTGCCAGCTGTTTCGTAAGTCACTACTCTTTCTGGCCAAAACAAGGGGGCCACACGTTAATCACGTGTTTTGTTTGGTACTTTTCATTTTTAGTACTCATCATGGCTCCCCAGACCAATTAATGACGAGTACTGAGGTACCACTGTATAAGGTTCCATGGGCTAAAGACAAGCAAAAACAGAGGTCCGGGAGCCAAGACGGATTTGAAAGAGTCTCTAACTTTAGCTGTAGTTTTGGTACAAATATTTTGTCACCTCGCTGAAATTCAAATATGCTGGTGTTGTTTATGTGGGCTGCGCTGGGTCAGTGAGTCCTTTGCTTTCCTGAATTAGTGGATACTAATTGTGACTTAAGTCCCATGCTACAATCTGATTTAGCTGGAACCAAGGACTTATCTTTCCTCAAGAAAGCACCTAATGAGTGATCATGAAGTCTCTGAGCTACCTTATTATTTATGTATATCTCCACTGTTCACTCAATGAGTTTGATGATCAGATGGGTTTCCTTGATCCCATTTCAGGATTCCAATCCCACTGTAGTATTTTAATAGTTCACTGATACAAAGATGAGTGGTTATGCTCATTTATTCCTCTCTGCTTTCTCCAGATCAGAAGCAGAAATACATATTGAGATTTTAGCAATCCGGATGGAAAATTACCTTCTGCGTCTTTTGCTTTTCCAATTAATAGCAATAGCAATAGCACTTAGACTTATATACTGCTTCATAGTGCTTTACAGCCCTCTCTAAGCAGTTTACAGATTCAGCATATGGCCCCCAACAATTTGGGTCCTCGTTTTACCAACCTTGGAAGGCTGAGTCAGCCTTGATCCTGGTGAGATTCAATCTGCCAAACTGCTGGCAGCTGGTGATCAGCAGAAGTAGCCTGCAGTACTGCACTCTAACCATAACGACATAAAGCTGAATGCAAGAGCTAATGGGAAAGGCTGGTTCAGATCAGAAACAGAAATGCAGTAAGCACAGGGTTGTTGTTTTTTTGATAGCATGTGTTCTCCATCCCCACCAATTATTTTTATTCCCTGGATTGTCTCTTTGACCGCTTTTTAGAAACTCCGTATCTGATTATGCTTTAGTCTACCTGAATGTCATTTTTGAAGGTTTGTCTTTTGACATCACTACTGATATTTGGGTGAAAATAAAACATCAAAATACAAGTCACTTCTATGGGATCTACAGTTTGGTATATAGGTAGTCCTCGACTTACAGTAGTTCGTTTAGTGATAATTCAAAGTTACAATGGCACTGAAAAAGTGACTTATGACCATTTTTCACTCACGACCTTTGCTGCATCGCCATGATCACATGATCAAAATTCAGATGCTTGGCAAGTGGTTCATATTTATGACCATTGCAGTGTCCTGGGGTCATGTGATCAGCTTTTGCGATCTTCTGACAAGCAAAGTCTATGGGGAATCCAGATTCACTTAACAACCATGTTACTAATTTAACAAATGCAATGATTCATTTAACAACTGTGGCAAGAAAAGTTGTAAAATGGGGCAAACTCACTTAACAAATGTTTCACTTAGCAACATAAATTTGGTGCTCGATTGGGGTCCTAACTCGAGGACTGCCTATACAGCCAACTCATTTTATGCAATCTTTCCAGAGCAGGTTTTTTGGTAATTTTCTTAATTTTTTAAAAAGAGAAATGTGTTACTCTTCTAGAGCCAAGGAAGTGGGATTGGCTTTATTCAAGAAAATGTGCATGCAACTTTGAGATTTTTCTTTAATAGCAAAACTGCCTGGTTTGCTTATAGCAACACTAACACTGGTTCTTTTTGAAATGCTTTCTGGAATGATCACATGATGTGTGCTTGCATGCTCAGCCCAAGAAGCAGTATGTACAGAGAATCCCAAATAACTGGAACCAGTTGGGGGTTAAAAAAAAGAAAGAGCCAAGAATTCATTTTTTTAAAAAAAAAAGCCAAGCTAAAATGTTTGCAATGGGAAAGATAAATACTAGTTGGACTTTGATCTTTGCTAGCATTCATCCTACCAAGAATTCACTGGGAATCGAACAGCTATATCTGTTTATCGGCAGGCATAATTCTTTTACATTTCTGATCAGCCCATGTTTTAAAAATACTTCTCACCTTGATTTCATTTCATTTCATTTCATTTCATTTATTAGATTTCTATACCGCCCTACTCCCGAAGGACTCAGGGCGGTGCACAGCCAAACAATAAAAACACATACAATACAAAATTTAAAAAATAGAATAAAATCAAATTAAATAATTTTGGCCCCGACAAATTTAAAACCCCAGACTTTTAAAACCAATTTAAAATTGAATATATAAATACTAAAAGATGTTTAAAATTTTAAAAATCTTTTATAAAAGAGGGGGAAAATTAGGCCAGGCCGGCCTGGTGAAATAGTAAGGTCTTTAAGGCGTGGCGGAAGGTGCGCAGATCCGGGATCCTCCGTATCTCTGGGGGGAGCTCGTTCCAGATAGTAGGTGCCCCCACAGAGAAGGCTCTCCCCCTGGGGGCCGCCAGTCGGCATTGTTTGGCTGACAGCACCCGGAGGAGCCCCTCTCTATGGGAGCGTACCGGCCGGTGGGAGGCTATTGGTGGTAGTAGGCGGTCCCGCAAGTACCCGGGTCCTAAGCCATGGAGCGCTTGATAATGTATTCTTCACCTTCAGCTAACTAGGGAGGGAGGGGTGGGAAAAAAATCAGTTCTTCTGTGCAGTTATCTGGTTTGCACCTCCTAGATCTACAGGAAAAAAATGAACATTTGGCTTGGCTTAAAACTATGTTTTTTTAAATCTGCAACATTTTGCTTTTTTAAAAAAAAAACATGTATGAATATATTAAAGTGAAGTGTTGGCAAAATACATATAAAGATTGTCCTCGCTGACTGATGACAATTGGGACTGGCAATTCTGTCACTAAGCAGTGTGGTTGTTATATGAAGTATGATCTGGTTCTAAGTGTCTCTGTAACTTTTCATTAGAGCCAGCAACCCCAAATTTCATCATACAGAACAGTTTCATATATTTTCATTTTATAGCATCCTCGGAACCATGTTACCTTTATTTCTTTCATTATCCTATTTATTAAGAACAAATGAAAGCTCACATTTTCTAATCATTTACAGGTAGATTTGTGCATCCACAACTGAACCCAAAATTTCCACTGCTAAATCAGACAGTTGTTATATGAATTTTGCCCCATTTTCTGACCTTACTTGCCACAGTTGTTAAGTGGATCATTGCATTTGTTAAGTTAGTTACTTGGTTGTTAAGTGAATTTGGATTCCCCATTGGCTTTGCTTATCAGAAGGTCACAAAATATGATCACATGATGCAGGGACACTGCAACCGTCATAAATATGAGTCGGTTGCCAAGTGTCTGAATTTTGATCAAATGACCATGGAGATGCTGCAACGGAGAAAGTGTGGAAAGGACCCTAAGTCACTTTTTTTAGTGCTGTTTTAACTTTGAATGGCTACTAAACAAACTGTTGTAAGTTGAGGACTACCTGTACTTGGATTTCCCAGTTTTCTCCAGTTTCATTTCTAGCCTACTAAAAATTGGATTATCTTGTTTAGGTAGAATATGACTGTCTGTTTTGGTTTTCAGAAAGCTGTCCTTTCTTTGCTGAATAGCTGGAGACCAATCTATCAAGGAGAATTATTTACTCATTACTTACTGCCTTATTTACTCATCTGCACTTAATTTAACTGTTGATTCAACTCAGATTGTAATGCTTTGGGTTAACTGCCAGGGAACAACATGGTATAATTTATTTTGTTTGTAAGTAGGGTTGCCAGGTGTCCACTATTTGAGTGGACAGTCCACTTTTTTCACATTATGTTCACTATTTTTTTCACAAAATAGTGGACATTTTTTTTTATTCAAAAGCTTTATGATGAAATGGTACGTAATCTAAAGCTGTACAGTCTAAGAGAATAAGGATAGGAGAATCGCGTTTTGTCTTTTTTTTCATAAGTTAGAATGAGACAAAGATCGAATGCTCATTTGCAATAATCACATTTTACACAACAGCGCAAAAAATGCATTAAATCTTTTGATATCAAAAATGTAGTGCTGAAGGTTTTTGCCGAATTTTTGAATTCTGCGAAGAAACGAGAAGAGTTGAAATCATTTTTTGAGTTTTGCGAGTCAGAATTCCATGAAGTTTTGCGCCATGTTCCAACACATATATATAATTTAATTGTAATTTTTTTAATTTTTTTTACTACTTAACCTCCCCCCCCCACCCCCACTTGTCCGCTATTTTTTGGAAGCAGACCTGGCAACCCTAGTTTGTAGACCAGGCAGTTTCTGGAATTAGAACAAAGGGAGATGATTTTTTTTCCATATTTTGATTCTAAATCCTCAAAACATTTATTGTCCTGTGGGTTTAACTTGCTTCAATTTGGAGGAAACAAGAAGAATTTATGAAATAATGTCCAGAAATAGAGTACAAAACTAGGAGCATTACTTTCTGGGCTATTCCCTTAAATACGAGCCAGCTGTGAGCTGCAGCCACACACACACACAAAAAAAAGCTACTGCAATCCTAGGCTGCGTTAACAGAGGGATAAAATCAAGATCTCGTGAAGTGTTGATACCGCATTTATAATGCCTTGGTAAAACCACACTTGAAATATTGCATCCAGTTTGGTGGCCACAATATAAAAAAGATGTTGAGACTCTGGAAAAAGTGCAGAGAAGAGCAACAAAGATGATTAGGGGGCTGGAAGCTAAAACATATGAAGAACAATTGCAGTAAATGGGTATGGCTTGGGGACTAGGGGTGACCTGATAGCAGTGTTCCAATATTTGAGGGGCTGCCACAAAGAAGGGTTGTTCTCGAAAGCACCAGAAAACAAGACAAGAAGCAGTGGATGGAAACTAACCAAGGAGAGAAGCAACTAGAATTAAAGAGAAATTTCTTGATAGTGAGAATAATTAACCAGTGGAATGTCTTGCCTTCAAAAGTTGTGGGCATCACTGGAGGCTTTTAAGAAGAGATTGGACAGCCATGTATCCAGAATGGTACAGGGTCTCCTGCTTGAGCAGGGGCTGGACTAGAAGACCTCCAAGGTCCCTTCCAATTCTGTTATTCTGTGATATTCTGTTATTCAATCATTTGCAGCTACTTGTTCTGTTCCTGCATATCTTTTGATACATGTTTTGGGTAAAATAAAAGCTCCTGCTTTTTTGAAGAACCTGCAGTTTTGGACATTTCAATGTTTTTGATTGGGGCTCCAGGCATGTTTACTTGTCTAGACACTTTCATTGAGTCTCCTTATTTTGTACCTTATAAAGTTTAAAGATTTATTGATACCTATTTATAAGGAGGTGAGCATATATACAGTAAATATGCTATTTATGTGTACATTTAACATACTAATTGAATTCGTATGCATCAGAAACCACTTCTACATCACTGCCAAATGTCATTCTTTCTTTGGATGAATCTTTGCTTAAACAGAAAAGAAAGTAACTCTTGAAATAGGGCCCAAAAGAACCAGCCAAAACACATTTATCAGAAGAAGTTGAAGTTGAGCCAAGCAGCAATCCTGGATAAGGGGAATTTAATAAGTAAAAGCAGTCAGGAGATCACCAGTCTTCCCTGCATCCAGAGGAATGCAAATATACAAAGGGTGGTTTTGAAATTAAGTAATTTTGTAAAAGATGCTACCTTATACATAGCATTTTTTTTAATGAAACCCAATGCTAAATATTCACACACATATTGTTCTGTTCCCCAGGCATCTGGCTCCACTGGGAACAGGCAGATAAACTCTAGCAAACAGGTTTTCATGCAGATTATATTTATTTGGGAATCCTTGAACACATAAGACTTACAATCATAGTGAGTCCAGGTGAGGTGCATCCATATTTCTTAATCTGTCCCATTTCCTAGTGTAAAAGGATGGTAGTTTGTCCCCCTGTTCAGAAAGCATGTCTCTCTCTTCTAAAGTAATCCAAGAATGGCCAGGTCTTTGTTCTAAAACCCCGGCAGAGAGCCTCTGTGACCAATCAGACACACAGATAAGGTCACATGTCATGGACTACATTTCCCATAATGCAATCTCTCACTACATCTCCCACAATGCAATCTCTTAAGGAGACAGCTCTTAATCCTTAAGGTAACTAACTCACCACAACTTGCTATCTGTAACAGCACACATATACTTCCCTGATTGAAAGATGCTTAAAATGCTTCATTCTTAAAGTCATTTGCTTTCCTCACGTCCAATTTTTCCAACAAATAGATTTCTCTTTATGTGGCTGCAGTCGCCATCTCTGTATTTTTGAGCCTAGGACAGTGATGGCTAACCTTTTTGCTGTCGCGTGCCAAAAGCGAAGGGGAGTGTGGGGGGGTCATGCGTGCCCATGCCCACACCCATAATTCAATGTGCCCCACCCACCCCTGCACGCGCACACGTGCCACCCCGCACTCGCCCCGCTTTTGGCACGCAATGGCACAGTGGGCTCAGTAGGCCCATTTTTCGCCCTCCCCAGGCTCCAGAGGCGCTTTTGGAACCTGGGGAGGGCAAAAACAGCCTTCCCCACCCCACCGGAGGTCCTCTAGAGGTCGGAAACGGTTAGTTTCCCAACTTCCGGTCGGCCTGGAAGGCTAGAAAATCAGCTGGCCAGCGTGCGCATGCGCGCTGGAACTGAGCTAGGGTAACGCTCGCGTGCCCACAGATATGGCTCCACGTGCCACAGGTTTGCCATTACGGGCCTAGGAGGATAACATCTGTAACTACTACAAGTCCTTTTTTTCCTGCCTCTTGCCGTTGGGTTGGTATTAACTGTTGACATGATCTGATGAATTTTTTTTTTTAATAATGGGAAGCAAACTGAAATTTCAAGTTTTCCTCTCTTACAGCCATGAGTGCAGCCTATCTGCTATGTTGCTATTTCTTTTAGCAATTTTAATTCCAAGTTCCTATTCCAGATTTTCTCATGATATATTTTATGCGAAGATTAAATGAATAAGGTGGCAGTATGTGATGTTGGTGTACTCTTTTCCCAATTTTAAAGCAATTTCACAGGAATTGCTGCTTATTTCATTCTAATGGTTGCTTCATGCACATCATACAGATTCCATATTACAAGATTACATTAATAGAATATTGCAATTGGAAGATTCTGAGATAGATATTCCTTATTGCAAGGTTACATTACAGAATCTTGCAGTATATATGTCTGCATGTGTATATGTATACGTATATATGTATTAGGCAGAATAGTGGGATAAAGTTGATGTATTCCTTTTTCTACAATAATTTTCAGTGATTGTTATACTGCTAATTTATCATTTCGGAAACATCCCATACTCAGTAGTGAATTGATCTGATTTCCATGGAAACATTTCCTAACTGCTCATTTATACATTGTGGAGATTCCAGTTAGTTAAGACCTTAATTAATTCTGCTTGATTTGGATTCATTTTGGTTCAGTTACTTTTGGTTTGGTTTGATTTGATTCTATTCAATTTTTTTTCAAACTGGCAGGCTGGAACGATTGTAGAACCAAGTTAATCTGTTATTCCGATTTTCTGCCTATTCACCAGATTTGCAGAATTAATCAAGGGCTGCCATTTTTTCCAATAGGATCTTCTAACAGCTACATGACCAATTTTGTCCTCTCTATATTAGGAAGAATTGTACATACTGACTATGGCATGGTATAAATGGGAGAATAAAATAATTGCCTATTTTTATCCTAAAGAGGATAGAAAAAACTTGGAAATTTTTTTTTAAAATGAATAACATGAAAAACAAGATGCATAGATTCACCCTGCCCTATCAGGAGAGGACTCAATATCTGAGGTGCCTGAAGGTCTCCATGGTTACCATATTGTAGCACCATTGTTGATAACTGCTGAGAAAATATAAGGGGGGGGGGCGGTGTCATCCCAACCCTGCCCTGTAAAATCCATCATCCCCAAAGGAAAAATGAATAGTTTCATCTGTTGTAAATGATGTTCATTAGCACCTTCTACTCAGAAAGTGAGTAGAAAATTACTTCTTCAAAGAAAGAAGTAATTCTTTCTTTCAAAGGTTTTACATGTGATTCTTATTAGACAGATTGCAAAATAATGAAGTACCCTATACCAGGACAAAATCCAGATGTGACCTGAATATTTGTCCTAATTTAACATTTTCATTCAGCTGCTTTCTTTGGGAAGGGCAGAAACATGCCTATAGAGGAAAGGTATATTCTAGTGAATTTCCTTACAGAATTTAGGTTAAATTCTGCAAATTGATGAACATCATAAAGATTACTGTTGTTATTTCATGATTGATTCACAAAATACCATAAACCTCAGCATATTTTTTTAAAGTTAATATAGAAATGCATGGAAAATGTGCTTGTTAAAAAGATGTTGGTCAAAAGCCCCCCCCCCCAAAAAAGAAAAAAGAAACAATAGAAGTATTTAATGGGACTAAATTCCCAGAGGAAAATTACTTCTTGGTTACAGATACTGGATGTCTGTTTTTTCTTAATAATCAAATGAAGCTTTCAAAACTATCTCCCTATCCAATATAATTGATATATAAAACCAAACTGAAAACTTCAGATTCCATTTCTATGTCCATCAAAAAAGGGCAGGGCTTCTATCACGATGCCAGCTTGATTTTTTGACATACACATCACCAGGGATTTTTCTATCCAAGATTCTCTTCTAACCATCTTAGGGATCATCTATTTTCAGAGATCCTCAAGGAGCCTCATTCCCAGCTGCCGTCACTATAAAAAAATCTTACAAGCCACTTAGGGTGGCTGAATAAACTTTTCCCAGAGGGAGTAGAGATTATTCAGGGGCAGTGGGAGATAACTTTTAGTTATTTAGGGGGAATCAGGCTGGAGAAGAATCAATCCAAGGTATAGAACACAATGAAAGATCAGAACCAGTCCAGAGATCTCATCAGCTGAGCTCAAATTAGCTTTTCTGTAGAAATCTGTTATTATCAATGTTTCCTGCTTATCCTAAAACACATCTATGGAGTTCGTCTGGCTGAATGGAAAGTGTTAAATGTCTTCTCAGCTGGGGAGACTAAAGGAAGATAAAAAAAACCCCACTGACATCATTCAGAGGTGCATGTGGCATACAAAGGCAGAAGGTTAAGGATCGGTTGCCATGGAAACTGCATCTCCCAATGACAGCAGTGGGCCATAAATATGCCGTTGTAATGCAATCAGACTGACATTATACAGGGAGACACACAGAGATGGAGTCACAATAAAGGCAGCAAAGCCAAACAAAAGCTATACGAATTTAATTGCAGAATTAGCAGACAGCCCTTGTCCTATCTCTGCAGGATCTAGTGTTCTGCCTTTACCAGTTTTGCCCTTGGGATTGCACTGATTTTGCTTTGCTCCATGTCGTTTGATTAAAAATGTCCTATGTTCCCATATTAAAACATTAAAACACATTCAAATGAACTGTGACTTTGGAGGTGGCCATCTTTTCCTGGATTGGGGAGCTAAGCTGGGTTGGGGCACCATAAAATCCATGGATAAATAAATTTCCCCACTGGAATATAAGCCAAAAATTAGCATTTCTGTTGAGGGCTGACTCTCCTCCCCTGGTAAGAGCGATCACTCGATACCTTAAAAGAATGACGGCAATACGAGCCAGTTATATCAAAAAAATTTTTTATCGATTGTAAGGAAGATGAGCTCAGTTAGAGAGGAGCTATCCTATTTGGGTTATCTAGTCTTGGCAACTTAGCTATTGAAATTTGATGTTGTAAAATTTTAATGTCATCTATCATATATTTTTAGATTGCTATTTTTGTAACTGTTTATCTTTTTCCCTTTTTCTTTTCTGTTTTGTTTGAAAAGGCCTTCGGGCTATTCAATAAACTATACAACATAAAATCCATGGCGTAAGTTAGATTTTTTGCAAGGAATGGTTGTATGTGATTAGCATTTTTCTGATGTTACTATGCCTTGATCATTTGTTGCCCAGAGTTTCTTGGATAGATGGGTGGCCATAAAGATGGATAAACAGACAGACCAACAAAGAGACAAGTATGGTGGACTGTCTACAAAAAGGGGACTATTGCAAAAGAGCTTGGAAGGGTGGGGAGCATGGGAAAGACAACTCCTCAATTATGCTAGGTGTAAATTGAGCTGGAGAATGGTTTTGATTGACTTTCAAGATTCTGCTACAATACCCAACTAGCAATGAAATTATTTCAACAGGGAAGTGGGGGGGGGAAGGTTATTTATTTGTTATTTGTTGCCTGTCTTGCTGTGGGGCTACTCTAGATGGCTTACAATAATAAAAAGGAAGGAAAATGAAAGGAGAGTAAACAAAACAGAAATAAAATAATAGATTGATAAAATAAACAGTGACAAAGGAACATAATGAGAATAATACAACAATATGATAAGCAAAAAGGTGGGTGGGCAGAGGCAGGGGGAGGAGGAGTTTGTCATCACTCTAGCAGGTACCTCCAGCATGGAGATGTATAGCAAACCACTTCTGTAGTTGTAAAATTAGGGTGTTCAGGTCTGATAAATCCAATACAATTTATATCAATAATACAAGGAAGGAAGGGAAGGGAAGGGAAGGGAAGGGAAGGGAAGGGAAGGGAAGGAAGGAAGGAAGGAAGGAAGGAAGGAAGGAAGGAAGGAAGGAAGGAAGGAAGGGGAAGGGAAGGGAAGGGAAGGGAAGGGAAGGAAGGAAGGAAGGAAGGAAGGAAGGAAGGAAGGAAGGAAGGGAAGGGAAGGAAGGAAGGAAGGAAGGAAGGAAGGAAGGAAGGAAGGAAGGAAGGGGAAGGGAAGGGAAGGGAAGGGAAGGGAAGGGAGATAGATAGATAGATAGATAGATAGATAGATAGATAGATAGATAGATAGATAGATAGATAGATAGATAGATAATATAGTAGTCCTTTTGGTATTATCCTGAGGACTCCAATCACAATTGTATACAAATTTCTTTTTTCATAAGTGGTCAACAATTTAGATCTGCAAGTCCTGATATTCTGTATTTTTTCCAATTGTTTTTCCTCAATCCTTGTATTAGCCAAAAGAACAACACCAGTGAACCAGACTTTCTCTCTTTTCAATCATTGTTACATCAGGCATGTTGTGAACAAGATGCCTGCCTGTTTGGATCTTAAAACCCCGTAAAATCTTAAACTGCTCATTTTCCAAAACTTTCTCAACTTGGGAATCTCAGTAGTTTTTACTACATTCAAATCCAAACCTCTAGTTTCCAATTACTAATTCTGATAACTCAAGTCATGACACCACTTGTACACGTTGTCCTTATAACCATCCATTTAGTGACCATTTAGAGTTACAACAGCACTGTAAAAAGTGTCTTATGACCATTTTTCACACTTCTGACCTTTGCAGCATCCTCATGGTCACGTGATCAAAAATTGGCCGCTTGGCAACTGGCATGTATTTATGACAGTTGCAGTGTCTCTGGGTCATGTGATTTATCCGCTACATTTTGGTTTCACTGGGTTTGGAAAAAGTTACATAATTTTGATTTACACAACAGATTAATATGGAATGGGTAGAGGGAGATATTCAAGGTTCTTGCCCCAACCTTCTCCTCTTCATTATTAAAGATGATGCAAAAAAATACATGCATTGATTATCTCTGGAAAATGGCAAAACACTCTACAAGTATGTTACAGATTTCCAAATGATCCATTAACAAAATGAAATGAAATGAACTTCTTTAGAAAAAACTACGCCCCTGGTTATTGTTGGGCTACATTTCCTAAATTCAGTCATATGAAAAGATCCAGTTTGATTACAAATTGAAAGCTGTAATCCTCTGAGGAATGTTTGCTGATTTTGGTTTATCCTAGGGATATTTTGTCTGCGTCTGTTCCTCTTGGACCCTGCTAAGCAAGGTTTAGCCAGCCAGTTTTATGACCTATGAAGAGAGTTACCCAAATCACCAAAGGAAAACATGTTAATTCCCAACTATTTTTGACGGCCAGCCTCTTCGAAGAGTCTTAATGTCTGGAGGATGTTCATAACTCATACAGTTCTTATCTCCCTAAAGAAGAAAAAGGGTTTTTAAAAATTAATGTGTTGGCTTCTTTCAGCAGACCACCATCAAGGTCAGCTTGCTGTTGAGCAATGAACTTCATTCCACTGTGTGCAAAATTCATCCGTCTTGATTTCAAATGACCTTTTTCTTTCTTTTATGGAAAAAATAAACACTCCACAAAAGTTCTCCAAACCTAAACAAGACACTATAGCCACAGGAAGGCATCTGCAACCTTCCAGGGTTTGTTGGATGCCATCAACTCTTACCATGGGTCATGCTACCTAGAATTCCTAGAAGCGACAATGTTTCAGTATCCAATAAACCAGGGGATGTCCATCCCTCCCATACAATCACTTAATAGAACAACAGAGTTGGAAGGAACATTGGAGATCTTCTACCCCAACCCTCTGCTCAAGGAGGAGACCTATCCATTCTGGACAAATGGCTGCCCAGTCTCTTCTTGAAAACCTCCAGGGATGGAGCACCCACAGCTTCTGAAGGCAAGTCATTCTACTGGTTTTGTTTTCACTGTCAGGAAATTTCTCCCTGATTATATAACTTGATTATACTGTATAATATTATACATTATACAAACATTATATATATACAGTACACACACACATATATATACTAGCTGAATACCTGTCTCCACTATGAAACTATGTGATCGGGCTTGATAGATCGACACTTACAGCTTGAAAATGAATGAGTAGTTACAATTGGCCTCTCCTCTCCCCTTCTCTCCCTCAGCCTTTCCCCACAGAAGCCTATCCTATCCTATCCCCTTCTCTCCCTCAGTCTTGCCCCACAGAAGCCTCCCCTTTTCTATCCTCTTGTCTCCCTCAGCCTTGCCCCACAGAAGCCTCCCTATCCTATCCTCTTTCTCTCCCTCAGCCTTGCCCCACAGAAGCCTCTTCTAACCCCTTCTCTCCCTCAGCCTTGCCCCACAGAAGCCTCCCTATCCTATCCTCTTTCTCTCCCTCAGCCTTGCCCCACAGAAGCCTCTTCTAACCCCTTCTCTCCCTCAGGCTTGTCCCACAGAAGCCTCCCCTATTCTATCCCCATTCTCTCCCTCAGGCTTGCCCCACAGAAGCCTCCCCTATCCTGCTTGCTGCTGAGAAAGTAAAACTGAAACTGAAACTCCTCTCCTCTGCTTGTGTTTTGCATTTGGAACAGATTTCTGGTGGGGAGGGGGAGTAGAACTCCTTAGCATCAGAGTGTGTTAATAATAATATAGGAAATACTAATGCTCTGGTGGTCATTTCAAAAAAATCCTTTCTTAGTGAGCACCTAGAAGCCAAGAGGAACATACGTGGCAAATTTCAAGTTTATAGGATTTATAGTTCTGGAGATTTTGTGATGATGTATGAGTGGTATTTCGCTTTATATATAAAATATAGCTGGACAGAATAGAAAGAAAGATTATATAGCTGGAAAGAATAGAAATGAAAATAAAATGGGAAAGATATATAGATTTAACCTGGAATATATTAGGAAAGTGTTATTTCTGAAGCCGTAAATGTGCAAAAATTAATTTCTTTTCCATTCTAATTTAATATTTGTACATTTGAATCTCACTTAGAAGTATCCTTGCTAGGAAGCGGTATCCCCCTTTCTTCAATCAGCAGCAGGGTCTGCAAGTATATTGCAAGGTTCTCCCACCGATTTCTAAATGTGGCCGTTTGGTTGGTATGCTACTTTGCTCACCACAGGTGGAGTAGGTTATCCTATAAAGAAGTAGATGGGAATTCCTGGCAGATGGGTGCCCTGCATCTTATGGAATGATAAAATTGTAGAGTTGGAAGGTACCCCAAAGTATTACTTACTTTACTTTACTTTACTTTATTTGATTTATATACCGCCCTACTCCCGAAGGACTCAGGGCGGTGAACAGCCAAACAATAAAAATACATAGATACAAAATTTAAAAACAGAGTAAAATCGAATTAAACAATTTGGCCCAGACAGTTTAAAACACCCCAATCATTTAAAAACCGATTAAAATTTGCATCATTAAAAAGAGGGAAAAGATTAGGCCAGGCCTGCCTGGTGGAATAAAAAGGTCTTAAGAGCGCGGTGGAAGGTGCGCAGATCCGGGATCCTCCGTATCTCCGGGGGGAGCTCGTTTCAGATAGTAGGTGCCCCCACAGAGAAGGACCTCCCCTTAGGGGCCGCCAGTCGACATTGTTTGGCCGACGGCACCTGGAGGAGCCCCTCTCTATGAGAGCGTACCAGCCGGTGGGAGGCTATTGGTGGTAGTAGGCGGTCCCGGAGATAACCAGGTCCTAAGCCATGGAGCGCTCTAAAGGTGGTAACCAAAACCTTGAAGTGCACCCAGAAGACCACCAGAAGCCAGTGCAGCTCGCGCAGGAGAGGTGTTACATGGGAACGCCATGTCACCCCCATTACCACCTGTGCGGCTGCACTCTGCACCAGTTGGAGCCTCTGGGTGCTCCTCAAGGGGAGCCCCATGTAGAGAGCATTACAATAGTCCAGGCGGGATGTGACGAGGGCATGAGTGACTGTGCGTAGGGAGTCCCGATCCAGAAAGGGACGCAACTGGCAAATCAGGCGAACCTGATGAAAAATCCTCCCGGTCACGGCCATCAAATGCTCTTCTAAAGACAGCCGTGAATCCAGGAGGACGCCCAAGTTGCGCGCCCTCTCCGTGGGGGCCAATGATTCACCCCCAATAGTCAGTGATGGCATCAACTGACTATATCGGGACGTCGGAAACCACAGCCACTCGGTCTTGGATGGGTTGAGCCTGAGCCTATTCCTCCCCATCCAGATCCACACAGCCTCCAGGCACCGGGACATCACTTCAAGGGCATCGTTGGGTGGTCCGGCGTGGAGATGTACAGCTGGGTGTCATCAGCATACTGGTGGTACTTCACCCCAAAACCACGGATGATCTCGCCCAGCGGTTTCACATAAATGTTGAACAGGAGAGGTGAGAGGACCGATCCTTGTGGCACCCCACATATGAGGGGCCTTGGGGTCGACCTCTGCCCCCCTGTCAACACAGACTGCAACCAGTCGGAGAGAAAGGAGGAGAACCACCGCAACACAGTGCCTCCCACCCCTAACTCTTCCAACCGGTGCAGTATGATACCATGGTCGATGGTATCAAAAGCCACTGAGAGATCTAACAGGACCAGGACAGAGGAGCACCCCCTGTCCCGAGCCCTCCAGAGATCATCTACCAACGCGACCAATGCCGTTTCCATGCTGTACCCGGGCCTGAAGCCCAACTGGAATGGATCCAGATACGTCGTTTCATCCAGGTGCTGGGGGAACTGTTGCGCAACCACGCTCTCAACAACTTTCGCCACGAAGTGAAGGTTGGAGACCGGACGATAATTAACCAACATTGCCGGGTCCAGGGAAGGCTTCTTGAGGAGAGGCCTCACCACTGCCTCTTTCAAGGTGGTGGGAAAGTCACCCTCACCCAACGAAGCATTTATTATCCCCTGGAGCCAGCCTCACGTCACCTCCCGGGAAGCCAGTACTAACCAGGAGGGACATGGGTCCAATAAACAAGTGGTCACGTTCAGTCTGCCCAGAATCCTGTCCACGTCCTCAGGAGTCACAGGATCAAACTCATCCCAGATAACATTCTCGAGACCTGCCCCAGTCCCTCCCCCTGAGACTACCCAGTCGGAGTCCAAATCTTCCCGAATCTGAGTGATTTTGTCATACAGATACTGAACAAAATCCTCGGCTCTACCCTCCAATATTCCAGTATTTGAGGGGCTACCACAAAGAGGAGGGGGTCAATTTATTTTCCAAAGCACCAGAGGGCAGGACAAGAAAGCCCCCATGCACTCCCCCCACTTTTGGCACGTGATGGCACAGTGGGCCCTATAGGTTCATTTTTTGCCTACCCCAGGAGGACTCTGGACCCTGGGGAAGGTGAAAACGGCCTTCTCCACCCCCTCCAGAGGCCATCTGGAGGCCAGAAACGGCCCTTTTCCCAACTTCCAGTGGGATAAGAAGGCCCATTTTTCACCCTTTTTCTAGGAGCCTGGGGAGGGTGAAAACGGCCTTCCCCACCTCCCAGAGGCCCTCCGGAGGCCGGAAACGGCCCGTTTCCTGACTTCCAGTGGGCCTGGAAGGCCCAAAAATTAGCTGACCGGCGCACGCATGCATGCTGGAGCTGAGCTAGAGCAACGCTCGTGTGCCCACAGATATGGCTCTGCGTGCCACCTGTGGCAGGCATGCCATAGGTTCGCCATCATGGTTATAGGGTCTCCTGCTTGATCAGGAGACTGGATTAGAAGACCTCCAAGGTCCCTTCCAGCTCTATTCTGATTGAATTGATGATCTAGTCTAGGCTTCTGAAGGGTACAGGAAAACAGATTGCCCATCCCTGAAAGGTGGCTGTCCAGCCTCTCCTTAAAAACTCCCCGAAATCAAGAACCTGCAACAATTGGAAGGAGATTGGTCTACTGTTGTGAAGGTCTTACCATCAGGAAGTTTTTTTCTTCTATTTAAATGAAATCTATGTAGGTGCAATTTTTTTAAATTTACATAAACATACTATCATGTCTCCCCTTCTCTCCTTCAGCCTAAACACCCTTCAGTTCCTTCATGTCCACAAGTCCCTATTCAGCCCCTAAACAGAGAACAGGGGACTTATTCTCCAAAGTATTTGAAGGCAGGACAACAAATAATGGGTGGAAGTTTGGTAAAGAAAGATCCAACTTAGAAGTAAGGAGAAACTTCCTGACAGTGAGAACAATTAATCAGTGCTCCATCACTGGAGGTTTTCAAGAATATACTGGACAAACATTTGACCAGGATGGTGTAAGAACTGCTGCTCAAGCAGGAGTTTGGACCTCAAAAATCCCTTCCAGCCTTTTGATACTATGTTCTATTCTCTCCTCTGAACAGTCTCCAATCTGTCCATATGTTTCTGGAAATAAAGTGCCCAGAATCATAAAAAAAATATTCTGGGTATTGCCTCACTAGTGCTGAGGAGAAAGAAAGAATGATTTCATGTGTTTTTGAAGCAATGCAATGCAAAGGATGCATTAGACTTCTAGCATTGCTGACTCAATGTATTGTCAGTGCTCTCACCCAATTTCTTCCCAGATGTAGTGTTTGTGAATCCGTCATCTTTTATGTGGTTGTCGTTTTGTTTGTTTGTTTTGGGTTTTTTGGTGCCTTTAAGTTAGTGTTGACTCCTGGTGATTGCCTGGATAAATATCTGTAGTTTTTTTGGCAACATTTTTGGAAATGGTTTGTCATTGTCTCCTTCCTAGGGCTGAGAGAAAGGGACTGGCCCAAAGTCATCCAGCTGACTTTGTGCCTAAAACAGGACTAGAAGTCACAGTCTCTCTTAATTTCTAGTTTGGTGTCTTAACCACTATATTGTCTCTCATCTTCTATGTGTATTCAATGTTTTCCCCTAAATGTGGGCCTGGTAGCTCAGCAGGCTAAAAGCATTATGATTAACACCAGCTGTCTGCAATTACTGTAAATTCGAATCTCACCAGGCTCAAGGTTGACTCAGCCTTCCATCCTTTCTAAGGTAGGCAAATTGAGGACCCAGTTGTGGGGGCAATAAGCTGACTTTGTATAAATATACAAAAGTATGATGGCTATTGCTTAATGCATTGTAAGCCAACCTGAGTCTCCAGAGAAGGGCGGCATATAAATCAAATTTTAAAAAAATGTGAAATTTAACATCTGGTTCATCTCAGCCCTGTATATCAACATGTCTAGATTAGACTATCATCTCATTGTGTTGTTTTGACATCTCAGTTTTGTGAGCCTCATACATTTGATTATCAGCCATCAGTTCCATCATCGTTCATTAATAAAAATGTTGAATAAAACAAGCCCAATGAATGATTCCTGTGAGACCCACAAGATATTGTTTACTCACTAATGCCAATTCTTTGGAATTCAGAATGTCTACTCCGTTATCTACTTATCATCCCTCAAATGTTAACTTTTTAGAAGTGCAGATCTTTGTTTTTAAGAAAAAGAAATGGCTGAGTGAAATTGCTAAAAACACAAATGTGCATCATATCTGCAAAAAGATTCCGAACACAACATCTGGCCAATTTTATGTGAATAAAACTGGGACTCAGGAGGCAGCAATAGATTGGGAGTGGGCGGGGTAAGCGAACGGCCGACAATCCAACAGAGCAGAGAGTGAGGGCGAGTGAAGGCATGGGGGGGGCGAGAGAGGGCTTTGGCGACCCCTGTGAAATGGCCGTTCGACCCCCAAAGGGGTCGCGACCCCCAGGTTGAGAACCGCTGGTCTACTGGTAGGTGACATAACATCTGAGGTACTGCTCTACCATGGCATTAGTCCACTCAGCTGCCCCATTGGTACTCGGGTGGAAGGCTGAGCTAAGACCCTGAGAGGAACCAATCCTCTGGACAAACTCCCGCTAGAACTTCACCATAAACTGCACCCCCTGATCCGATATCTGCCAGGGCACCCTGTGGAGATGATAGACATAGGTGATGAATAATTCGGCCAGTTTCCGTGCAGATAGTAATCCAGAACATGGCACAAAATGGGCCCGTTTGGAGAAGAGATTGATAATAGTCCATATAACGGTATGGCAGTTGCTCTCCAGCAGCTCCATGACAAAATCCATTGCTATGTCCTCCCAAGGCCGGGTTGGGTCTGCCACTGGCTATATCAGACCAGGGGGCCTCCCCACTCAATGCTTTGAGGTCGCACAGATGGAACAGCTTTTCACGTAGACTTCTACACCTGCTTTCATCTGAGACCACCAGAACTGATGTTTGGTGAGATGTAGTGTCTTAAGAAACCCGAAATGGCCGACCTGTTTGATGTCATGGCACCTGTGAAGCACCTTCTCCTGCAGGGCCAATGGGACATATAGTTTATCACCTTTCCATGCCAATTTGTCCCATTGGGTTAGTAACAGCTAATGCTCCAGGAACTATGGATTGCCCCGTAACTCATCCTTCATCTCCCAAGTTAGATCAACTGCAGCGTTCTGTACCCAAGCTGCCTGTTGCGGATAAGGAGGCATTATGGCCTCAACCACTTCCCTCCGTTGGCTATTATATTTGGGCATCCATGATAGGGCATTGCCATGAAGTTTTTCCCTGCTGGGACATATTTGATAGTAAAGCGAAACTGTCGGAAATACTGTGCCCACCGGACCTGATTCGGGGACAAGCAACGTGGGCTTTGCAGGGCCTCTAGGTTCTTGTAGTCTGTCCAAACCTTGAACAGGTTCCTGGCACCCTCCAGGAAATGCTGCAACATTAACAATGCCCACTGAACCACAAAGGCCTCCTTCTCCCAGATAGCCCATGCTTGCTCAGTCTCCGTCAGTTTTCTGGAAGTGTATGGACAAGGTAGCAATTGACCCTGTGCATTTGTCTGCAGAAGGATGGCACTCACAGCCACATCACTGGCGTTGGCCTAGATGACGAATGGCTGTTCAGGGTCTGGATGTTTATTTATTTTATTTTATTTATTTGTTTAAATTTCTATACCGCCCTTCTCCAATGTAGGTCTCAGGGCGGTGAACAGCCAAAGTAAAAACAAGACATACATACAAACATACAAAATCTAAAAACTGTTTAAAATAATTAAATAATTTTGGCTGTAATTAAAACATTCCAATTTAAAATCCATTTAAAATTTGACTCAAGCCAGCCCAGCTAGTTGGAATAAATGGGTTTTCAGGGCCCGACGAAAAATCCGGAGGTCTGTTATTGTACGTAGCTCTGGGGGGAGGTTGTTCCAGAGGGCGGGCGCCGCCACAGAGAAGGCTCTCCCCCTGGGGGTCGCCAGCCGACATTGTCTGGCGGACGGCACCCTGAGGAGGCCCACTCTGTGGGAGCGTACTGGCCGGTGGGAGGCTATTGGTGGCAGAAGGCGGTCTCGTAAGTACCCCGGCCCTAAGCCATGGAGCGCTTTAAAGGTGGTCACCAACACCTTGAAGCGCACCCGGAAGACCACCGGGAGCCAGTGCAGCTCGCGCAGGAGAGGTGTCACGTGGGAGCGCCTCGTCGCCCCCAAAATCCCCCGCGCGGCCGCATTCTGGACCAGCTGGAGCCTCCGGGTGCACCCCAGGGGGAGCCCCATGTAGAGAGCATTGCAGTAGTCCAGGCGGGAAGTGACGAGTGCCTGAGTGACTGTGCGTAGGGAGTCCCGATCTAGAAAGGGGCGCAACTGGCGTATCAGGCGAACCTGATAAAAAGCCCCCCTGGCCACGGCCGCCAAATGATCTTCTAACGACAGCCGTGCGTCCAGGAGGACGCCCAAGTTACGAGCCCTCTCCGTGGGGGCGAGTGATTCGCCTCCAATAGCCAGCGATGGCGTCAGCTGGCTATATCGGGACGCCGGAAGCCACAGCCACTCGGTCTTGGAGGGGTTGAGTTGGAGCCTGTTTCTCCCCATCCAGGCCCGCACGGCCTCCAGGCACTGGGACATCACTTCAAGGGCATCATTGGGGTGGCCTGGGGTGGAGATGTACAGCTGGGTGTCATCAGCGTACTGATGGAACTCCACCCCGAAGCCACGGATGATCTCACCCAGCGGCTTTACATAAATGTTGAACAGAAGGGGCGAGAGGACCGACCCTTGTGGCACCCCACAAGCAAGGTGCCTCGGGGTCGACCGCTGCCCCCCTGTCAACACAGATTGCGACCGGTCAGAGAGGTAGGAGGAGAACCACCGCAAAACGGTGCCTCCCACCCCCAACCCCGCCAACCGGTGCAACATGATACCATGGTCGATGGTATCAAAAGCCGCTGAGAGGTCTAACAGGACCAGGATAGAGGAGCAACCCCTATCCCGGGCCCTCCAGAGATCATCCACCAATGCGACCAATGCCGTTTCCGTGCTGTGCCCAGGCCGGAAGCCGGACTGGAGCGGGTCTAGATAGACAGCTTCATCCAGGTACCGGGGAAGCTGTTGCGCCACCACACTCTCAACAACCTTCGCAATGAAGCGAAGGTTGGAGACTGGACGATAGTTAGCCAAAACAGCCGGATCCAGAGAAGGCTTCTTGAGGAGGGGCCTCACCACCGCTTCTTTCAAAGCGGCAGGATGTTGCAGGATGGGCTCCTGTGCAAGCAGAGCCTTGAAGGCTTGCTGACAGTCCATCATTCATTGAAGTGGCTGGCTAGGTTGGGGCTTAGCAGCCGCAGGCTTGGTCTTTAACAAATCGGTTAATGGCAAGGCGACTTTGGCAAATGAGGGGATAAACTGCCAGTAAAAATTTGCAAACCCCAGGAAACTCTGTAATTGTCAGTGGGTTTTCAGAGCCTGCTATTCCATGACAGCCTGGACCTTATCTGGATCCATCTCCACTCCGGTGTCTGAGATGCGATAACCCAGGTAGTCCAGCTGGGTCCAGTGAAACTTGCATTTGGAGAGTTTCACGTACAGGTTTGCTGCCAACAGTTTCTGTAGCACTTGCTGTACCAGCTGGGTATGCTCTGCCATGGTGGTGGTGTCCTTTATCAGCGGCAGGGAGTATATGTTTTCCACGCAAACGCCATTAATGCTGTTGTGGCCCACCAGCAGCCTGCAGAGCTGGCAGCGGAGTCAGACAGCAATGAGGCTGAGGAAGAACATGGGCCAGTCCTGGAGGCTGGGGAAGGGCTAGATGAGGGCTCTGCGTCAGAGATGGGGCCAGGGCCATCGGGGAGTGATGTGCAGATGTCGGAGCCTCCAGAGCAGTGGTGAGTTGCTCCTGGTTCGCACCGGTTCGCAAGAACCGGTAGTAAAAAATTTTAGTAGTTCAGAGAACCGGTAATAACATTGGCTGGCCATGCCTCCGAACTGGTCCCCGGCCCGGTTCCCGCTCGCTTACCCTGCCCACCTCATCAGAGGCTTTTTTTTTTTTTTTACTTTTAAAAGCATTTTTTCTACAACCTCTTCGGCTGAAAAAATACTTTTAAAAGTAAAAAAAAAAGCCTCTGATGATCGCGCGGCTCAGCTGGGATCGTTAGAGGCTTTTAAAAGCATTTTTTCTACAACCTCTTCAGCCAAAGAGGTTGTAGGAAAAAAAATGCCTTTAAAAGCCTCTGGCGATCCCAGCTGAATTGCCTGATCATCAGAGGCTTTTAAAAGCATTTTTTTCTGCAACCTCTTAAGGTTGTAGAAAAAAATGCTTTTAAAAGTAAAAAAAAAAAAAGTTTGCCATGCCCACCCAGTCACATTACCCCCCACCAAGCCATGCCCACAAAATAAGCCACACCTACAGAACTGGTAGTAAAAAAGTTTAGAACCCATCCCTGCTTCAGAGGCTGACAGTAGAGAGGCAGAGGAACAGGAGAAGCCTGTTCCTAGTGCACCTATGAGAAGAGATGCCCGAAGGCAGGAGCAGCTAAAGCAGAGAGGACAACTCGGGAGTAGGGCCAAGAGATGATTGGCCCCTCCCATAAGGCTTAAAAGACCAGCAACGGCTCTTGGCCTCTTTGCCGGAAAACAACCGTTGAGAGATTTGTTTCGTGTTTGGATGTATTTCCTTCTTGTCAGCATCTTCTGCTCCTGAACTGTTGCCAAGAAAAACTTTTGGCAGTTTGCTTAATTATCCCAAGGTCAGAGATAAACTGAAGGTTTTTTGAGAACTTTGCTTTCATTTAATTTGTAATAAACTGAGAATGAGTTAATTCTCAGCTGTTTTAATATAATCTGTTTGTTTTTTGGAACTGTTTTGCATTTAATATTAACTACGTGGGCTTGGGTCACAACAAAGGCTGCAGAAATCCATGCATAAACGCAAGGTCCCATCCTTCTCCTTGAAAAGTATGAGAGCTGTGTGTCAGCGTTCCAGAAAAACCCAACTCCAATTAAAAAGTCCGAGACAGTCATTTTCTCAATGTTCCATTTATTAGAGTAGGTATACTGGTACATCTGGGAAAACCCGAATCTGAGAGTTCCGGGTTTTCCCTCAGTAAATCAAAACCCCAAAGCCAGCCCCTGCACCCATCAGTCCATCACATGGCCCAATCACCATCCGTCCCAACTTGAGCCACGATGTCAGCCACTCCTCCTCCAGATGCAGAAACACCATGACCTTGACCAAAAAGAAGAATGCTATTATGTCTAACTACATTCCCTCTACTAAATCCCCCCTCCTACTTTCCCATACACAAGAAGGTGGCAGCATGGAAGCTGCTGGTGTTAATATGGCTCCCAAAGCTGACAGGCATTCCCCCCCTCCCCCAAAGGAAAAAGCATGCCCTGGAAAATAAAATAGACAAAACACAAAAAATGGATTAATGCATTGTTTATCAAACCACTTAACTCCCTCTCCTTTGGCTTTTCAGGAAATTTATCATGAAACTATTTCACTAGTCTATCAGCTTTCACATCCCAACTTTTTACCCAAGTAACTTCTGACAAAGGGTACCCTTTCCAGAGTACTAAATACTGTAACCGACCCCAGTGCAGTCTGGAGTCAAGAATCTTCTTAATTTCATAATGAATTTCACCCTGTACTATCAGACCCAAAATGATGGATCCGGTCATTGTTGGCACCACTATAAAATGAATCACTTCCCAGTGCTCCCCCATCTCCAGCCTGACTGGCTCAATGACATGGGTGGCAGGAGCCCCCCCCCCAACAAGGAACACCATTGCAGTCCCCTCCAATGCCAGTCTTGAGCTCTGGTCCAATGTCCTCACCTGCAGAGCATCCTGGGTGTAATGAGGCGCAGCATCCAACCACAGCTTTGGACTAGCCAAACGCAACCAGGTCTGTGGCACCGAACCCAGCTGAGACCCTGTCCACTGACCCTGCCAACCTCCAGCCGCCTCAGGAGCCACATCCCAGGAAGGAACAGACCAGGGAGGAACATCCCGGAAGCTGGCCTCTCCCAACTGCTGCTACAGTACTTCCATGGTGTCACTTCCTGGAGCTGTCAAATAACTCCACTCTCCCTCATCATCATCCATCAGCTTTCTCTCCTGCCACTCAGACTGCTGGGCACCAAGAACTCCTGGGGTAGGTGGCCTATGGGCAGTTCCCCCCAGCCACAGCCAAGATGCCACCACTCTCCTGAGGAGCTGGGCTCCTGTACCACCTCCAACCGGCCTTCAATAGGCTGCATGGTGGCTTGTATGTCACGTCCCTTCGGCCGTTCTGCAGGCTGACCACTGTCCCCCCCCTCCCGCATCTAGCACAAGCTCCTCTGTCAGCACCGACTCCCTCATGGTTCCCACATCCGTCACAGGCTCCAGTCCCTCTGGCATCCACTATCACCTATGTTTCCTCTGGGAGACCAGCCAGTCCACAATTGGTGAAAAGGTATGGGGAGCGCTGACTTCCTCTCACTTGTCCAAATCCCCAGGCCTTGCAAACCCAGAAAGGAACATGCTCTGGAACCGTTAGATATAGGTTTATTGAAGCCTGAGGCCTGGCACAAATGAATCCGTAGCAGTCCATTGCAAAGTCAGTGCTGGGACCTACCGCCTCCCAGTACTCTATATAGGTGGAGCCATGCCCCTCAGTCTCACCCACACAACCAGGATCCAGTCCACCATCCAATGTTTAGGCCGCCAGCCTCCTTCCAGCCTCCAACCACTTCTGCCCCATACGCCGTTGCCTCTGGTGCCAGCCACCTGGGTCCTGGAAGGCTGCCAGTCAGCTGTGCACGCAAGAATGCCACCATTGCCTCCCTCACTACCACATCTGTTGCAGCCGGAGCCGACGCCATCCCAGCTGGGTGCCTCATCACCGCCCGGGCTACCCCCTAGCGTACCGCTACACCGCATGCTGCATTGTTCCTACCATTGCAGCTGTTCCTGCTTTCCCTCCTCCCCCCAAGTATGGCAAGCCGGTCAGGGCTTGACAGTCATCACGTGACTTATCATGGCTTTTTTCCCCTTCGCTAAAATGGGGATGAGCACATGATGCATCTGACCCATGGGCCACGGGTTTGACACCCCTGTATCTAGTCCAACTCACCGCTTAAGGCAGGAGACCTTATATTATCCGAGACAAATGGCTGTCCAATCTTTTCTTGAAAACCTGGAGCAATGGAGCACCCACAACTCCAATAGCTGTTCTATTGGTCAATTGTTCTTACTTCTTACAAGAAGAAGTAAAAGAAACAATGATAGCATGGACAAAAAAATTTGGGCACACTAAAGTAGAGTTATATAAATGGCAGCAACTATGGGAAAGAAACTATAAGTTAACAATGGCAACAGCATATAAAGAGAATTTGTATAAAATGTTTTATAGATGGCATATGTCACCGGAAAGATTGGCAAAACTGTTTAAAGTTAATTCACCTAAACGTTGGAAATGCCACCAGACACCGGGATCGTATTATCAGATGTGGTGGACATGTGCAGAAGCGAGAAACTATTGGGCAAAAATTTGATTATGGTTAGAGAAGATGACGCAACAACATATTGATTTAAAACCGGAGCTGTTTTTGTTGGGTATTTTATCTGAGAAATTTAGTAAAGAAAATGTATATTTGATTATTCATATAATAACTGCAGCAAGAATTGTATTTGCACAAAATTGGAAAGCAGAAAAAATCTCTACAGAGGGAGAGGTAATTAAGAAAATATTAGAATGTGCAAAAATGAATAGATTAACATTGGCAACTAAAGGGAAGGAAGAATCAGAGTATTATAATATATGGGGGCAATTTTATCATTGAATGGAAAGTGAATATGGACAAAAAGTGGTATAAAATTAAATTTGGAAGGAAAATGCATTAACAGGAGATATAATAAATTGAAATGTAAAAATAAAGATATGTACATATTAAGAAAATGGTGGTAAGCATTAAATATGATGACACATATGACGCACTGATTGATCAATGACGTAATGTTTATTATGAAGAGAAAAAATAAAAATCTTTTTTATATAAAAAAAATTCAGATGCTTGGCAACCAGCTCATATTTATGACAGTTGCAATGTCCTGGGGTCATGTGATCACCTTTTTTGACCTTCTGACAAACAATGGGGAAGCCAGAGTCACTTCAGAACCGTGTTGCTAACTTGACAACTTGCAGTGATTCACTTAACACCTATGGCAAGAAAGGTAGTAAAATGAGGCAAAAATCACTTAACAACTGTCTCACTTAGCAATGGAAATGTTGGGCTTAACTGTGGTTGTAAGTCGAGGAGGAGGTCAATCTATTTTCCAAAGCACCCAAAGGCCAGACAAGGAATAATGAATGAAAAGGAGAGATTCAATCTAGAAATAAGGAGAATTTTTCTGACAGTGAGAACAATCAACCAATGGTACAGCTTGCCTTCAGAAGTTGTGAGTGTTTCATCACTGGAAGCTTTCAAGAAGAGACTGGACAGCCATCTGTCAGAAATGATATAATGTCACCTGCTTGAGCAAGGGGTTGGACTAGATGACCTACAAGGTCCCTTCCCAACTCTTCTCTTCTCTTCTCTTCTCTTCTCTTCTCCTCTCCTCTCCTCTCCTCTCCTCTCCTCTCCTCTCCTCTCCTCTCCTTTACTCTACTTCCTGTATTTAAAAACTGGGTCTTGTGGTAAGAAACTAGACAGCTGCATGGCTGCCAGCCCTCCTAGGATATAGAAGTCATCGATAAGTCAAAGCAAATGTCCTAATTTCACCATTGACTGCTTTTTTGCTCTTGGGTACTTTCCATGTGGACTAGTAAAAGGAGATGTGAGATGGTCTAAGGAAGAGAGCAAGAAAAAAAAGAGGCAATGATGTTTACTTTGAAAGCTTACAATAAACTCCAAAAAACCCCAGAGCTTGCCTCAAGTCCTGCTAGAGTCATAAAATACCAACATAAAACCAAACAGATTTAATTATCTGTTTTCAAAATCCCCCTTTTCTATTTTTTAAAGAAATGGCTTAGATCCAAGACCATCTGAAAAAGCTTTGCAAAAACACTGTGAGTCTCTTTTCTATATCTTCTCCTTTGGAAATTCATAGCGAAGCAATTTGTAGTTTAGTTTGTTTTTGCTGTTTATTCCCAGTCCAGCTGAAGCCCAGGATTTATTTTCTGCAAGCAAATTAGGAAGATATACATGCTGAACTATTAGTAAGGAACACAATGTGGTCTCCAAGTTGACAGATGGCAAACCCTATGATAAGAGTCCAGAAGCCAGTTTGAACACACCAAGCTAGTCAGCATGAAAGAATTCATAACTTTTTAGATCAAATTCACATCTGAAATCATGGGTTGTTTTCACCCAAAGTCTTATTTGTCATCTTTGCAACTGTTAACTCTGATTGTGATTGGGGAAGGAAAGTTTGAAAAATCTCGACCCACCACAAGTTCCATAAATCTAACCGTCCTGTGTTTAAATATAAAAACAACATAATATTTATACCATCAACCTTCAAAAATAGTTTTTTAGCACATTGATAAAGTGATTATTTTGATTGCAATCAATCACAAATTTATTCTACAGGTAGTCCTATTTAGTGACCACAACTGAGCCTGGTGACTTAGTAAGTGAAATAATCATTAAATGAAAGTACAACTGTATTGATCTTACTTCAGTTTTTAATAGAAGGCTATAAGTGTCTCGGTTGTAAAATTAGTTTATCAATCCTGTCATAACTACAAAAAGTCATTAAATTAGGAAATTGCTAAATGAGAATTACCTGTATACAGATAGTCCTTAATTTACAACAGTTTGTTTAGTGACTGTTCAAAGTTACAATGGCATTCAAAAAAGTGACTTACAACTGTTTTTTCAGACTTGCAACCATTGTAGCATCTCATGTGATCAAAACTCAGAAGCTTGGCAACTGACTCATATGACGGTCGCAGTGTCCCAGGGTCATGTGATCATGTTTTTCAACCCTCTGACAAGCAAAGTCAATGGGGAAGCCAGATTCATTTAACAATCCTGTTACTAACTACAGTGATTCATTTAACAACTGTGGCAAGAAAGATTGTAAAATGGGGCAAAACTCACTTAAAAGAAATTTTGGGCTCAATTGTGGTTGTACAGTAAGTCAAGGACTACCTTTCTACATACTGTGCATTTGTGTGCATTCTCTCTCTCCCTCCCTCCCCCTTACTACATGAAGTAGAGAGACTAAAAAAATTGCACGGAATTCTCATAAAAAGATGCAAATACATGCTGCTGCAGAAGAGATGCGTGCTAGTTTATGGACATGTGTTTAATGTTTATTTTTCTGTGCTTGGATCATTGCAACCTCCCTTAAATAAATAATGAATGCACCTTAGCAAATTATTAAAATGTTCTTCAGTAAAGTTGATATATGAGCTGAAAAACTGGGGAGGGGAGAGAGTATTTGTGTTAATCAGTCTTTTATGCAGAACCAGTGAACAGAGAATAACCTTTCGATGCCAAATTATGCTGTTTGCTTTTCTGAGAACAGTCAATTAAAGGATTTAATTTTGAGAAGAGGGAGAAGAGAACAATGCTGTGATTCAAACTATTTGCAACCTTATGTTCCCAAAGAATCTAGCATTGACTTGATTCTTGAGTCTGCTTTTGCAACATGGAGAAATACCAAACAACCACAATGGTCCTAAAATTTGGCCCTGTTAAAATTTGACATGGTTTCTGTTGCCTTGAAAAAACAGCCTGGAAGAATAAATTGGAAACATGCCAAGACAGCTGGAAGCTTTTAAATATTACAGATCTTTGTGGATTTTGGACCATTTCACTGCCCTTTAAAACCAAATGAGCAAACTCTTTTTCCACACTTCAAACTCTACTTCCGGACATAGGGATTAATCCAGGTTGACATTCTTCTTATGTTCTTAGTGAATCTAATTCAGTTTTTTCCTGTTTCTACTCTCTTACGTGACTTCTGATTCTAGAATTAAGAATTAAAAAGTCATATTTTCCTGAAAGATGTCCTAATAACAGATGTTGGCTGAAGTCACATATCAATCCAAATTATGGTTTCCTTTAATTATGGTTTGTTGAACAAATTTGATTTAACAAATAATACTTAATCACAGTTTTGGTTTATACAGATAATTATCAATTTATGACCATTCATTTAATGACCATTTGACATTAGAACGGCAGTGAAAAAAGTGACTTATAGCTGCTCCTTATGATGGTCACAGCATTCCCATAGTCACATGATTGTGATTTGGATGGTTGATAATCAGCATGTATTTATGATGGTTGCAGCATCTCTGGGTCATATGATCACCATTTGTGACCTTCCCCAAGGAAGGGAAGGAAGGTAGGGAGGAAGAAAGGGAGGAAAGACAAAGCAGGAGAGATGGAAGGAAGAGAGGAAGAAAGAAGGAAGGGAGGGAGGGAAGAAATAGAGGGAGGAAGGAATAATGAAAGAAGGAAGTAGGAAGGAAGGAAGACAAAGCAGGAGAGAAAAAGAAGGAAGGAAGGAAAGCCAAGTCAATGGGGAAAGATGGATGGATAGAAGGAAGGAAGGAACAGAAGGAAGAAAGAAAGGGAGGGAAGGAAGGAGGAAATAAAAAGTGGAATGAAGGGAGGGAGGGAGGGAGGGAGGAAGGAAGGAAGGAAGGGGGGAAAAGGATCTCTTCCCCAGAGATTCTGTGGTTCCCACTTTTATGTCATTCAGGAAACTGTTGATTTAAAGATAGACAGATTGCAAAGCCTCTTTTCGTCCTTTTGCTTGTTCTGCTTTTCTTTTCTTTTGATTACTTTGCTCTTCTGCTCTGTTATATATTTTATATGTTTGTATATGACATTGCATTGATGGCACAATCAAAAATATGAGCTGAACCAAAGAAAGGTACAAAGATGGAGCTCCTTGCTTGTTACAGTATTTCTCCTTCTAATGCTCCTGGTGATCAAACTGATATGAAGAAAGAGTAGACTGTTTTGGATCTTCACCTCAAATAACCCAGCTATTTAGCCTGTAATTGTTTAAAATACGGATAATTAACTGAATTTTGACAGTGTAACCTTGGGGGTCCAAGGTTGATAAACCTGCCATATTCTAAGCCCTTAATTCTACCCCTTCCAATTTTTTGGGAACATTTACAGATAAAAGTTCAGGTCTAAATAGAGACTAGTGTTCCTTAAAAATCCAGTAGAAATCCAGGTCATACTTTTATTTATACAACATCTGTCAGGAAATTAAGTTTACAAGTATATTTTTATTTTTTTATTTTTTATTTTTTAAAACATAAACATAAAATACATCTTTTCAAAATGAAGCATTGATCTGGTCATAAATTGGTACAATTACTAACAAATCTTAATTTTCAAATAACACCACTTAATCTTTAACTCAATTATTTATTGGTTCGATTTAAATGCCGCCCTTTTCCGGAGACTCAGGGCGGTTTACAATGCGTTAAGCAATAGCCTTCATACTTTTGTATATACCTGCTTAGTAGGGCTTTCGGGGGGCCCCTAAGCGGTGTTCTTTTTTATACAAAGTCAGTTTATTGCCCCCACAAACCGGGTCCTCATTTTACCTACCTTCGAAAGGATGGAAGGCTGAGTCAACCTTGAGCCTGGTGAGATTTGAACTTGCAATAATTAGAGGCAGCTGGTGTTATCTTAACAGTGCTTTAGTCTGCTGCACCACCAAGGCTCTTATTTCCCTAAATTCTGTCTATTTAACAATGCCGTTATCTCAAAAACCCGTTACTTAAATCTTTAAATCATAACCAAATATCATTTCATTTTTCTTTTTCTTTTTGCTTAGAGGAATGTATTTTGAAAATAGAAATCATTACAATTATTATAAGCATTTAAACAATACTTTAGCTGTTGCTCCCGATATAATCATCTTCATTGCTGTTTATCAACACAATCATCCTTATTTAAACTATTAATCCCAACCTAATCATTTTATTTTAACCGCTAATCCCAGCACAAACATCTTTATTTTAACTATTTATCCCAGCACATCATCTTCATCTTCATCTTAATCATCATCTTTTACTGTTAATCCCAGCATAATCCTACTTGCTTTTGCTGTCATAACCAGCATAATCATTTTTGTTTTTTGCTGTTAATCCCAGCATAATCATTTCATTTTTACTGTTAATCCCAGAATAACCCTCCTTGTTTTTGCTGTCATACCCAGCATAATCATTTTTGTTTTTTGCTGTTAATCCCAGCATAATCATCTTAATTTTACTGTTAATTCCAGCATAATCATCTTTGTTTTTACTGTTAAACCCAGCATAATCATTTTTGCTGATATTCCCAGCATAATCATTTTAATTTTGCGGTTAATCCCAGCATAATCATCTTTCTGTTGTTACCATCTATCTATATTTTATTTATTCACATTTAATCATATTATCATTATCTTTTTTATGACAATTTAACATTGAGACATAGTTCTTACTTCAAACACATCTTTATATGCATTTATAAATTCCTTTTAACATAATTTATTTCTCTTATATTCTAATTTCCATCAATATTTCAGTTTTATATATCTACAACATAGTCTTCTCATATTCCTATTCATCCATATTTATCTATAAAAACCTCCTTTTTATTATTACTATCCACCTATACATTGTTTTTTTCATTTTTAATCACGTTGTTTTAATCTTCTTTTTCTTTTTCCAGCCGTGTATACCTTATTTCTTCATATTCTTGCCTACTGGCATATATTTCATTTCATTTTCAATATCTTCAAATTTTGTCCTCCATGTATCATTTTAAATCTTTTTCTTATTTCTATTCCAAATAAAATGCATCAAGTTCCCTTCTCTTGTTCCTGCGCCATTTCCTTCTCTTGTTCCTGCGCCAGTTTTTTTAGTTGTTATTATACCAATTATAAGAGTTCCATTATAGTTTAAGCTTACAAGTATTTTGAACATCAGTCAAATTCTTACTGTAATGCTTCAGGTATCCTCTCTTCACAATATATATTAAATCTTACGTAACTACGAAAGGGAGAAAAAGCGATGTAATTTTGGTCCTGTTTTTATTTGCTTTGGCCCTGTCCCTCATTGAGCTGTAAACCACATCCACATGCAGAGCTGTCCATCATGATGACCTCTGGAACTGTCTGGCTCAAAGTGGTGAGAGGATCCAGCAAGATTTCCCATCTAAATGATGACTCAGCTCTGTTCTTCTGGCAAGAGGCAGTGAGTAAGATATATAACTTCTCTGAGCTGGTCAGACGTTGAGCTTGTTTGATTCATGAATGGGCGAGTTTCCAATATCAACTGCCAAACAAGCAAAAACATATTCTGGAACTTGAGTTCGGGTAAGAAAAACCATCTCAAAAAGAAGGGAAGTTGAAAAATAGAGCTTTTCTAGAGTGTACAATTGGGGGAAACAAGATACAAGATATTTTCTACATTACTAAGAATTGTGAAAAAGAAGTAAACTATGAATTGTCTATAGACAAGGACACCTTTATGTTATTTTGATATAGGGTCTCTGCTCAAACAGGAAGTTGGACTCAAAGACTTCCAAGGTCCCTTCCAGCTCTCTTTTTCTGCATTCTCTACAGGTAGTCCTCAACTTACAACCCGTCATTTAACGACCGCTCAATGTTACAATGGCACTCAAAAAAGTGACTTATGACTGTTTTTCAGACTTAGGACCATTGTAGCATGCACATGGTCACGTGATCAAAATTCGGACACTTGGCAACTTATTTATATTTATGATGGTTGCAGTGTCCCAGGGTCCTGTGATCACCTTTTGTGACCACCCAACAAGCAGACTCAATGGGGAAGCCAGATTCACTTAACAACCATGTTACTACGTTAACAATGCATGATTCACTTAACAATTGTGGCAAATAAGATCATAAAATGGGGCAAAACTCACTTAACAAATGTCTCACTTAGCAACATAATTTCTGAGCTCATTTGTGATCATAAATTGAGGACTTATGTGTATTCTATTCTGATGATTTGGTCTCATCGGCAGAATGAACATTACCATCTTTCTTTCATTCATCAAAAATCCTCAAAACAATGTTTCTAAAAAGATACTGGAGAAAATAGTTTCCAATGAAGTTTTCAACTTTGATCACATTTTTTACTTTACTATATGTATATGTTTTAAAAAATGAATTGGAATCACAATTTAGATTCCCATTGCTACATGCTGGTTAACTACAAATTGAATCTTTGGATCACTGAACATGCCTCCAGTCTAAGTGAGAATTTGAATTTGTGGTCTCTAGTATGTCTACAGTGTTGACACATTCACTTTGCAGAGCAGACTGTTCAATGTATGTTTACTACAACTAGAATTATTTCCTCTGGTCACATGAATCAGAAGTCATATGTGTGACATCCATGAAAGTTATGCTCTAATCAGCTGCACCTCCCTACTCTAAATTCATTTCTGGGAGTGCCTGCTTGATGGATCTTTGCTTTATTCTGTTGGGTTAAAATAATGGACTGTTCATTAACTCCATTATTGTAGGAGACAATCAAGCTGAACCCAAGGGAGAGGTCAAGCAAGTCATCAGTCTTGAATCCCTTTGCACCAACAACAGATCTAAGCACACCTTGACCTTCCATTGACTCTTATCTGTCACCAATTTGCTTTGAATCTTAGTAGTTCAGATTGTTTGTAGAGAGTGTTAGGATGCATTAAACCTGTATTAATTTGAACCATCCTGGCTCCTGCTTTCCTGCATCTGACATTTATTTTGAATCACTTTCAGAATTCTTTCTTTTAAAACTTCACCAAAAAAGAAGTCAATAACTTGTAAACTTCCCTCTCAACCAAATTAAGGAGCCTACTAGTTATTAATCTAGGAGATATCAACCAGATCATTTTGTTTGTATGCTTTATTCTCACAGGAGTTCTGTGAAGATCCTCATCTGACTGTACATGGAATCAGTTCCCATGATTTACATCAAGGAAGCCTGGGAAACTGTTGGTTTGTGGCTGCTTGTTCTTGCCTAGCTCTTCGGAAGAAGCTGTGGCAGAAGGTAGTCCTCCAGAGCCATAAATGTTGCATTCTTTGGTTAAAATTTAAACATGGTGTTCCAAAGCCATACGACCTTGGAATGGTGGCCTCAGACACACCCTAGAACCTTCACATCAAAACAAGTTGCATCCTCCTCACATGTTGATACATGTTGTTGTTGGTTTATGAGAAGGGAAATTTGTGTTTTGGTCTAGAGTGGTATATCTCAACCTTGGTGACTTTGAGATGTGTGGACATATAGAATTCCCCAGCCAGCCTGCTGTGGGATGCGCAACTGTATAAGTTAGGGATGGAGTAAGTTAAAAACAGTTTGTGATGGGGAAATTCTGTCCCTGTAAATTTTATCAATTGATTTAGGAGACTCCAATTTTTATGATTTTCTTTTCCAGAAAAACCTGGTTCATTTTGTAGTTATTCCAGGGAGGAATATGGAGAAATTACCCATCTGTACCTTTAATGGATAACTTTAATGTAGATTTATTTGAGAGGGATGTTTTTCTTCTTTCATTAAGAATTGCAACTGTCAGTTGCAAATTCCATTTATGTGTATAGATTTTATTCCAGCAATAAGCAAGTTGATCTGGCTCACCAATGAATGTTTTCTGTTCTATGTTTGCAGTGTATTTTCAGTTTCTTTGCATACTGCAGGTGATCCCAAATATTAAGGAACAGGACTGGGACCAAAAGAGACCAGAGAAATATGCTGGAATCTTTCACTTCCGTTTC
Organism: Pantherophis guttatus; assembly: GCF_059756535.1. NCBI lineage: Eukaryota > Metazoa > Chordata > Lepidosauria > Squamata > Colubridae > Pantherophis > Pantherophis guttatus. The sequence continues at coordinate 6,849,369 of NC_142074.1, forward strand.
TGGTGTTTTGGAGAATGGATTGATGTGGTCATAGATGATCGGTTGCCAACCATAGACAATAAGCTGATCTACTGCTCTTCTAAGGAGCCCAATGAATTCTGGAGTGCACTTCTGGAGAAAGCTTATGCAAAGTAAGTGGTGATTAACAAGGTGTAAGTGCAGTTTTATCAGCTACACAAATAAGATTTGTTAGCATGGGGATATTCATAGTCGTCGTTCTCTTCTACAAAGACCTTGAAGTGGGTTCATACTACTCCTTCCCTATTTCAGATCCATTCCATTATAAAGAGCATAGGGTTTTAGAAGTGGCAGAAGAGAATTGGATTAAAAGAGGATCAATACTGCGGGCAAAGTAAACAAAATAGCTATTCTATTATTGGGTTATATTTTCATGGCAGTTCATTACTACAAGGTCTTCCATAACTTTGTAGATCTAAAGATTTACATTTGGAAGAACATTTCTGCAAAGTTAGAGAAGGTGGCAGTGAAGATAGTCCTGAAGTCTTCCAAAGTTCATTTGAAGCTCCATCCACTTTATTGTCTCTTCTGTTGTGCAGGAACCCCTGGAGGGTTCAAGAAGGTCAGGTGTAGTTATGGGGAAATACATAGCAAAATCTCATTGTTTGTGTGTTTGAAACTCTGCATCATGTCTTCTCTAGGATGGCAGGTTGTTACGAAGCTTTGGATGGGGGCAGCACAGCCGAGGCAATTGTCGATTTCACAGGAGCCGTAGCAGAATCCATCAACCTGATTGATGGTAATTATGACTATAGTATCATCGAACAGGTGAAACTCTTTAGAGAATTGCTGAAAGTTCATAAAAGGGGAGGATTGATCAGCTGCTACATCATGGTAAGTGCACCGAAAGCAAGCTGTGATGTGTCCTTTGGTCTGTGTTTGACTCTTTATCAAACTGTCATTCCCATAAAATAGACCAGACTAGGCAATCAACTCTCTAGGAAGGCTAAAACTCCCTTTATTGAGATTGGCTCTAATACAAAAACTTGCAAATCTACTTGTGCTGTATCTTCTCCCCCCTTCTTATACTCAAGCGAACCAGGAAGGTGTTTATCTGAGCCACTTCTGAATGTTATCTATTTCTCTGGACTTAAACAAGTTTCAGTCCTTTTGGCCTGCATATCTTCATCATGGTGATCTTCCTTATTCTCTCCACAAACTCAAGAAAAGAGGCAGGATGATTGAGGAAGCCTGGTTCATTCATTCTGCCAATTAATCTCTGGATTTGCCAGAAGGCTATAACTCCCAAGTGAGGTAAACAAATAATAAGCCCAGTTATCAAATAGGTCTCTATGATAGCATCCAGAAATCCACCAATCTGTAGGCCTCCAATGCCACATACATGCATCAGGGAGCATCTTCGGGTCTGAGACTTCTATCCAAATATTGAAACTATCACAGTGCAATTACAAAGGAACAGCAACGCTTGTATTATATCAATGCACTGTTGCTTTCATAATCCCAAAGGTGCTTTGCCAAAAGGCAACTGGACTTCCTTGGGTTTTTTTGATGAAAAATATTTCACTTCTCATCCAAGAACCTTCTTCAGGTCAGGAGAACTGAAGAAGATTGGGACAACCATGACCCGATGATTGTGAATTTCCATAGACATGCTGCTTTCATCATTTTCATATTCCCCCTATGGACACCACTTTATGCATGTGTTCCTACAGTAGCTCTGTTTATGTCTAAACTAGTCCCAATTCACCCCCTTTCCCAGTATCAAATCATCCATCTAGCAAAATTAAGTCCCCATCCCTCCTGTTAAAATTGCCCTAGGAATGAAGCAGCCTTCCATGCTTTTGGAGGTCCCAGAGAGAGAGAGAGAAGGAAAGTGGGGCTGGAAGGAGAGAGCTTTTCAGCCCATCTGCTTAAAAACGGCCTAATAATTCAAAGACCCAAACCTAAGCATAATTCAGTTCCCTCAAGGCTATTGCCTTTACAATAAAGAAAAGCATTGACTGATGTGGGAGAGGACTTAAGTGTGAAGGTTTTGCTATTTCTGCTCTTCAGTAGAAATGTCCCTCCCTCTTTTCTTTAGGGCTAGGCAGAGAAATGCTCCTCCGTCATTTTATTACCAATTGTCCCAAAGGTACTTTTTCAAGAGGTGGCCTTAACGACTCTCTAAAAGAATGCAAATGACCAGCTGTCTGCAAGCGGTATAAATCCTTCCATTACCCACCATCTAGTCAGAGCTGAAGAAGCTTCTTGGATGACAAGCAAAACATCTTCAAAGAATAACCAGAAAGTCCAGTTGCTTCTTGAAAAAGCACCTTTGGGACAACCATGACCTGGATGACTGAGCATCTCCATAGACATTTATTACCAATTGTCATTTAATTGGATGAGATATTTTGGCTTGGACAATTATATCCAAGGAGAAGAGAATGTCTGTGAAAATCTCATGGGTAGAGTGTGGAGATCTTGCATCTTTTAGGGACAAAGTATCTAAGGGCTTTGTGCAAATGTCCCACCTTTTCTTATATAGTCATTCTCCAGTGGTGAATTCTCCAATTGAGCTTTTTCAGAACAGTATTACAGTCAAAATTAAAGGGAAGCCCATCCTTGAAAAATCACTAGGGAGTTTGTTCAGACAAATCAGTCTAATTTATCTGCGCACAAGTTGAATGGACTCAAAATTGCTAGTCATAAATGACTTAATTTCCCCAACTCACCTCAATCCAAATTTCCTTCTCCAGTGCCACAAAATTCCCTGAAAAAGGGATTCAAGAGAGATTCTGTGTAGCCAATCTGTTCTTTTCCACTATTTTCTTCACAAAAGTTTTTATGGGAATATAAACTTGAAAGGGACAACAGAGAAGCTAGAGTGATACTGCTATCAGTGGAGAATGCATTACAGAATGTCTCCAGAACTTCTGCAGGGGGTATGTTGTAGACATACTAGATTTTTTTTTTCTGGAGACAAATCCTTGTGGGAAGGATCTGAGGTGAAAAGACATTTGGAAACCATCAATGCAGCCATCATGTCTCCTGAAATGCTATTGACTTTTGTAGAAATGCTCACCCCTTTGGAATGGGACAAAATATGAGTAATTCCTGGATTGGATTTTAGAGATAATTAAAATGAGACATGTCCAAGCATGCTTTGTCATCCATTCCATTTGTTTACCTCCCATGTGCATATTCAACTTCACACACACACACACACACACACACACACACACACACCACTCTATATACCCTCACTGGTTGTGGGTAAATAAGGACTTAATGGTGATCTTGTAAAATCCTGAAGAGCAATATTATAACAAAACAAAAAAGCAGCACAAAAGCCTTCTAGTTGCATCAGACTAAAGATCCTAAAGAGCCAACCAAATTCTCCAAGAAGCCCTATCAACCAATTCTTACCCCAGTCCTGAAACATTTATTGTTGTCTTCAATTCAGCCACGCTATGTAGCATGTGAGAGCAAATGTTAAGTCAGGTACAAATGTTTAATGCCTAAGGCTGGTACACCAAAATTAGACATCTGGCTGAAATCAATGGGCACTGAATCTTCACTCAAAAGTTTACCTGTGAGACAAAAAAATACAAGCTCTAAACATGTCTTAAGAACACAACATTTTTCCATGACCTCCTTAACCTCATGAGTGGAAATAAGAGTAGGGTGGAATAATATGGTTCTTACTCTGTACTAATTAATTCTCAAACAGAATTCTGCCGTGGTTGCAAGCATAATAGACAGCAGAACTGTAGATCAATTAACACTGAAAATTTGATTTAATTTTAATTACTCAATTTAACATTGTTCATATTCACTTATCCATGTGACCATCCCCTTTCCCCATCATAAGAAAATTCTTGTTTCTTTTGACATGCAATTTACTCTACAGTTTTGTAGGGTTCTACAAGAAATGTTTCTTCGGTAATTTTTCTCAGGCATATCGTACTCTGAGTAAACCTCTCTAGTAAAAACCCTTCCTATTGGTGGATCATGTCATTTTACTCTAAAAGAAATCCATGTTGTCAGCTTCAGGCTTATAGAAGAATCCCCTAGTCTCTTTCTAGAACAGGATATTCTGTAGATTACTTATTTCATATGACAAGTTTACCAGGGGATCTGATTAAGTGTTTCCTACTTGTTTCAGTAGGGAGATTATTCATTATCTCTGCTAAAGAATATTAATGAGGCATAGTTCATTTCATACTTGAAGGAGACATCTACTTCTTCAGAAATAATTTAATTTAAAAAGTTTTAAAAATCCCCAAATAAAATATTAAGATAACAGAAAGAATTCCCATAAGACAGCTGTGATACAATATACCAAAATAGCAATGCTACACCTTTGAGTTTTCATTCTAATCACACATCAACATGCATTCAAGACTTACTCAAAAGAACACAGTGGAATTGGTGCATCTGGGAGTGTTTGTGTTTCTAATGCTGAAATGCATCTTGAGTGTATGCCTGAACAGAACTTCTCAAGTTTGACTGACATATGTCATTAGCAAATTCTGGAGGTTCTTATCATATTTTAAGAGGTATATAAGAACAGTAATATCCCATTTAGCCCAATAGTAAATAATAGTATACAGTCAGATGGAGCAACATTTAGAAGAGGTTGCTATTGATGGGAGAAACCAAAAACCATAATGAAAATTTGCATTAATTTGTGTTCATCTCATACCTAGCCTTCATCCTTCAGTGATTTTGAAGTAGAGACGGACATGGGTTTAATCAAAGGTCATGCCTATTCAGTGACATCTATCCTGAAAATGTCTGTTGGACAGAAGAACCTGTGCAGTAGAAAGTCTGAGAAACACTTCATGATCCGATTAAGGAATCCTTGGGGAAATAAGGAATGGAATGGAGCATGGAGTGATGAGTAAGTAATCCATACTTTAAGAATGAGAAGCATTAGAACCAAGATCATGTGAAGTGTAAGACCACATTTGGAATATTGGAGTCCCGCCTGGACTACTGCAATGCTCTCTACATAGGGCTCCCCTCGAGGAGCACCCGGAGGCTCCAGCTGGTCCAGAATGTGGCCATGCGGATGGTTATAGGAGCGACATGGTGCTCCCATGTGACTCCCCTCCTGCGCGAGCTGCACTGGCTCCCGGTGGTCTTCTGGGTGCGCTTCAAGGTTTTGGTTACCACCTTTAGAGCGCTCCATGGCTTAGGACCGTGGTATTTATGAGACTGCCTTCTGCCACCAGTAGCCTCTCACTGACCAGTACGCTCCCATAGAGAGGGGCTTCTCAGGTGCCGTCAGTCAAACAATGTCAACTGGCGGCCTCCAGGGGGAAAGCCTTCTCTGTGGGGGCACCTGCCATCTGGAATGAGTTCCCCCCGGAGATTCGAAGGATCCCGGATCTGTGCACTTTCTGCCATGCCCTCAAAACATTTTTATTCCAGCAGGCTGGCCTGGCCTAACTTCCCTTTTAAATTCCTTTTAAATTTGTCTTATAAATTGGGGTGTTTTGAATTTGTTTTGGGCCAAAGTATTTAATGTATTTTAAATGTTTTTTTTAACATTTGTACTATGCGTATTTTATCTTTTGGCTATTCACCGCCCTGAGTCCTTCGGGAGTAGGGCGGTATATAAATTAATTAAATTAAATAATTAAATTAAATTAAATTAAATTAAATTAAATTAAATTAAATTAAATTAAATTAAATTAAATTAAATTAAATTAAATTAATTCAAATCAATTCAATTCAATTCAATTCAATTCATTAAATTAAATAATTAAATTAAATTAAATTAAATTAAATTAAATTAAATTAAATTAAATTAAATTAAATTAAATTAAATTAAATTAAATTAAATTAAATTAAATTAAATTCTGCACCCAGTTTTAGTCGCCACAATGTAAAAACGATATTGAGACTCTATTGAAAGAATACAGAGAAGTGCAACAAAGATGAGAAGGTGGCTAGAAACTAAAACATATGAAGAATGGTTGCAGGAATTGGGGCTGTCTGGTCTAGTGAAAAGAAGGACTAGAAGGTGACATGATAGCAGTGTTCCAATATCTAAGGGGCTGCCATAAAGAAGAGGGGGTCAACCTATTCTCCAAAGCACCTGAAGGCAGGACAAGAAACAATGGATAGAAACTAATCAAGGAGAGAACCAACCTAGAACTGAGGAGAAACTTCCTGGCAGTTAGAACAATTAAACACTGGAATGACTTGTCTCCAGAAGTTGTGGATGCTCCAAAAAGAGATTGGCTAGCCATTTGTCCAGAATGGTATAAGGTTTCCTGCTTGAGAAGGGGGTCAGGAGGGCTTTGGTTTTACTTCTCCTTTTGTCTTCAAAAGATTTGTAATCGGCAGAGCGATTTTGGCGAACGAGGGGATGAACTGTCTATAGAAGTTAGCAAATCCCAGGAAGCTCTGTAGTTGTTTGAGGGTGCGTGGTGGGGCCCATTCCAACACTGCCCGGACCTTTTCCGGATCCATCTCTATTTCCTCATGCGAGATGCTGTACCCCAGATAGTCAATTGTGTTTTGGTGGAATTTGCACTTTGAGACTTTGGCATACAGTTCAGCAGCCCTGAGTTTTTTCAGGGCAGTCCTCACCAATTTCACATGGTCATCCATGTTCTCGGTATAGATAAGAATGTCATCCAAGTAGATCAGCACCCCCTTGTATATGTGTTCATGCAGTACTTCGTTGATTAATTGCATGAACACAGCAGGGCTCCTTGTAGTCTGAAACTGGAAACATCCCAGCGGGCAGTTAAAAGCTGTTTTCCATTCATTCCCTTCCTTAATTCGGACTTTGTAGTAAGCCTCTCATAAATCAAGTTTGGTGAAAATTTTTCCCTTGCCTAGGTGGGCTAGCATGTCCTTCATTGAAAGAGCATTGAAAGAGCAGAGGCTGACACAAGTTCAAAGTCTAATCTTCTCTCTTCCACATCTGCTATTATCATTCAGCCACAATGTCAAAGTCAATTGTTGTTAGAATTTCTTCAGTCTTCTGAAAGTCAAAGTCAAAGTCTGTTTCCCTTCTGCCACTGGGGAAACTCTCTCTCTCAAAAAAAAAAAACACGAATTAGGTCACTGAGGATCCACGGATAGTGGAAATATCGACAGGTCTTTGAGAGCCCTCAAAGAGCCTGTCCTACCACCGCGACACTGGCCACGCCTCCCCAGAAGGTTATCTTTCTCAAATATCTTTGAGAAGGAGTCAAAGTAGGCTGGGTTGTCCACAGCACACACTAGTGTAGCTGAACACTAGATGCTCTTGTATTTTAAAAAATGGATAAAATAGGTGTAACTTTTTTCCCCTTTCTTTTTTTAGATCTGAGGAATGGAAGAAAGTGACCAAATCAGAGCGCACAAGATTAGGTCTCACCTTTGAAAATAATGGAGAATTTTGGTGAGCTCAGTTAATCAATGTCCAATAATTCTTAGTGGTGGTGTTTTCTCTGCACAAGAAACTATTTTTTTCCTGGTACAAATTCCCATCATTCATTCATTCATTCATTCTCTCTTCTATGCCATTCAACTTCTAATTACACAGAGCAGTGAACATAGGAAGTAATAAAGAAACAGAAAATTCAACACTTCAACACTCAACAGCATGTCTTATAATAACCATCTTGAATAGATTCTCACTCATAACATCCCTTGAATGTTCTCTTCCCAAATCCATCTTTTAATTTTGTTACAGGAACATCTGGGAGGAAGTAATTCAATATATAAGCAGAAGCTGTTTCATAAAAGTGGGACACCATTCTTGAGAAAAATCTGCTATGGGACTCCTTTGGAGATAGAATCTTCATCGAGATCTCGCCCAGATCTTACCAGATGGAGAGATTTGGTGGAGAATAGGCAGCCTCAAAGATAGCCAGACCTTAAGCCATGTAGGGTTTTAGTATTTAGTTATGTAGGAAAAAATAAAATGACCACTTCTGGCAGAGAATCCAACTTTTGAGTAGCAAACAGCCCTTTGGTGTTTTGTTTGCCCTGTAGTGGTTGATCAATCTAACATACAACTATAGGTAGTCCTTGACTTACAACAGTTCATTTAGTGGCCGTTCAAAGTTTATTTATTATTTATTTATTTATTATATTTCTATACCGCCTTTCTCCCGTAGGACTCAAGGCGGTGTACAGTCAAGAAAAATATAGACACACAAACATCATAAAATTGCTAATTAAAATTATTACTTAGTTTGGTCAATTAAATAAAACCCAGAATTAGATAACATTTAAAAAAGTCATTCACATGTTCATATGTTTAGCCCCGCCTGTTGGAACATCAGGGTCTTGAGGGCACGGCGGAAAGCACGGAGATCAGGGATATTCCGTATCTCCAGGGGCAGCTCATTCCAAAGGGTTGGAGCCCCCACAGAGAAGGCCCTCCCCCTGGGAGTCGCCAGTCGGCATAATTTGACTGACGGTACCCTGAGTAGTCCCTCCCTGTGAGAACGAACTGGTCGGTGGGAGGCTATTGGTGGCAAGAGACGGTCTCGTAGGTACCCAGGTAAAGTTACAACAGCAGTGAAAAAAGTGACTTATGACTGTTTTTCATAGTTACAACCTTTGCAGCATCCCCATGAACATGTGATCAAAATTCAGATGCTTGGTAACTGGTTCATATTTATGACCCCTGCTGTGTCCCAAGGTCATGTTATCCTCTTTTACAACCTTCTGACAAGCAAAGTCAATGGGGAAGCCAGATTCACTTAACAACCAGGTTACTACCATAACTTATCTAATTCACTTAACAACTGTGATAAGAAAAGTCGTAGAATGGGACAAAACTCAGTTAACAAATGTCTCACTTAACAATAGTAATTTTGACTCATTGTGTTCGTAAATCAAAGACAACCTGTAGAACATTAATCCGGTCAGATGTATAAAACCAAGTTGGTCTAAAACCAAATATTACGGTATAATAGCACCAGTGACTATTAAAATATGACCACCAACTGTTGTGGGAAGTAACATTCAGCAAACCTGGTGGATCTCTGGTTGCTCTTTAAAAATTCATATGTCCATCTGCAGGGATTCCAAAGAATTTAAGCTTTATTCCTCCAAACCCTTCAGAAAAAGAATTGAAAAGATTGATGGGAAAAGGGTGAAAAACAATTTTAGGTTTGTTTTTCCAGCCTCAGCTGATATCAGATCTAAGAAGTAGACTATACATTGGGAGGGAGGTGTTATTTTTATATGAAAAAGAAACTCACTTCTCTACTCACCTACCATTAATGTGCTTAGGGTTTTTTCTTTTTTAATGCATTACGGATCAGGATGACATTTGAAGACTGGTGCAAAAACTTCACTGATGTGGACATTTGTCGGATTGTGAATACCTCTTTCTTCAGTATCCATAAGACCTGGGAAAAGAAAATGATGCGTGGACAGTGGACAAAGAATCCAAATGCCATGTTAAATCGCTCTGGAGGGAGTTTAAACAACGGAATCACCTTTCTCCAAAACCCTCAGGTTTTCATATAATTTACGTTTGATGCATACATAATTTGGGTCTTCTGTGGGCATAAACCTAAACCTAAAAATATTTGTTGTTCCAATATTTGAGGAGCTCCTTTTCTCTTTTTTTAATTTTTTATCTCTTTTTTTCCTTTTTTCTCTGTTGGTCTTCTAACCACTTGCCCCATTCAGAAGTCCTTATACTATCTTGGACAAATGGTTGTCCAGTCTACTCTTGAAAACCTCCAGTGATGGAGGACCCAAAACCTCAGAAGGCAACATTTAAACTGATTCTCTCTCCAGATACTGTACACATTTCTAAAACTATTTCAGTATTTTATTTTCTGTGATAATCTACATTGTGACATTTTGAGAAATTATGCCCTCTGGTGACTAAATTCCATCAAAGTTGCCAAATATCAGATTTCACAGCCAATTGTCTTTATTTGAAAGTAGGCACATACTGTTTTTATCCCTCAACTATCCCAAAATAAACAGTATCACATCAGCTCCTTAAGGTTTAAAAAGAATAAAAGTGGCACAGAAAACTAATCCTTGAGTTTCATTCTACAGGTTGAACTTTGATCCACTTCCTATACATTGCCCTATGTCACTACATTTTTCTACATGACAAGCTTGGAGCTAGGCTAATTACATGTTTTGGAATTTCAGTTTACAACATTGGCCAATCAGATATCTTCAGTGGTTCCATCTATCAGGCTGATAAGAATTCCCATAACTCAGAATTAATCTCCAGGAGGTTTAGTATTTTCCAAATGTCTACTTCAACATCCAAAGGTCCTTCAAGTTGGGATAATATGGCATTGATCTTTAAAACTTCTGGCCTGTACTTAGTTGGGGAAGGTTGCATTAAGTGCTGTGTGAGGTTGTTATATGCAGATACATGTATAGCACTGGAAAGATCTAAGATGTCAATCAGCCTGCACAAGGCGTTAGTAAGGGTTGCTTCCCAACCCTTTGATTGTCTGTTTTCATAAGCTACACTTTCATAGAAGTTTTGTCTGTATTTCTTTTTTTCAGTATATTTTTGTTGTAAAGAAGGTGGAAGACAAGGTCTTGATCTCTCTACAGCAGAAGGACCAACGGGTTCACCGAAAAGAAGGGTCAGGAGATAATCTTGTTATTGGCTTTGAAATTTTCAAGGTAGGTCTCCATCCATCTGTACTCAAGACAATTGCTCTGAAGAATTGATGTATCATGTATCTTGTATTTTTGTTCTTATTATTATTCCATAAGATCTATCTTCATGTACAGGTAGACCTCACTTAATTAGCACCTGTTCAGCAACTGAAGTTACAACAATACTGAATAAATGGGATTTACAAATGATCCTAGAAGTTCCAGCAGTTGCAGTGTCCCTACAGTCACATGTTTGTGACTTGGTGCTCTTGCGCAATTACAATGGTTATTGCATAGTCATATGATTACCAGTTGTGACTTTCATTGCTGTCTTCCAGCAGGCAAAGTCAATAGGAAAACTGGCAGGAAGCTGTAAATTGTGGTCATGGGATCTCATGTTTTATGATCATACAGGATTTGCTTAACAAAGCAACCAGAACTGTCATTATAAATCATGATTTTCTGCTCATATGTGACAGAGTTGCCAGTTCCAATTATTGTACTTAAGCAAGGGTGACCTATAAGGTTGTTTTCACATAGATTTGCATCCAGTTTTGGTCACTACAATATAAAAAAGATGTTGAGACTCTAGAAAGAGAGCAAAGAAGAGCAACAAAAATGATTAGGGGGATCAAAACTAAAACATACCAAAAACAGTTGCAGGAATTAGCTATGTCTACTCTAGTGAAAAGAAGGACTAGGGATGACATGATAGCAATGTTCCAATATTTGAGGGGCTGCCACAAAGAAGAGAGGGTCAACCTATTCTCCAAAGCATCTGAAGGCAGGACAAGAAGCAACGGGTAGAAACTAATCAAGGAGAGAAGCAGCCTAGAACTAAGGATAAAGTTTCTGACAGTGAGAACAATTAACCAGTGGAAGGGCTTGCCTCCAGAAGTTGTGGGTGCTCCAACACTGGAAGTTTTTAAGAAGAGATTGAACAACTGTTTGTCTGAAATGGTACAGGGCAGTGTTGGTGAACCTTTTCGGCATTGAGTGCCGAAATGGGAGCGCACACATGTGCGCATGCCAGGAACCAGAACAGCAGCCGCCCAGTGCGCATATGCACACTGGAAAGATGATCTTCCAGTTTCCAGCACATGTGTGCATTCGCACCGGCCACCTAGTCATCGTGCGGGCATGCATGTCAGAAACCGGAAGACCAGGTGGGCGATGCGTGTTGGAAACCGGAAGATCATCTTCCCAGCATGTGCATGCACACCGAGTGGCTGCTCTTCCAGTTTCTGGCACTCCCATGCATGTGACGATCAACTGGCTGGTGCACCAGAACCCTGAAGAGCAACAGGCGATGGCTCGCATGCCCAGAGGGATGGCTCTGTGCCACTTCCAGCACGTGTGCCATAGGTTCACCATCACGGGTATAGGGCCTCCTGCTTGAGCAGGAAGTTGGACTAAAAATTATGTAAGGTGCCTTCCAACTCAAAATTATGTTTCTGTTATTTCTTGAACAGCAGTTCTTGAGTGCAGTTGAGCTTAATTGTTGGAATCCAGCATATGAAAATAGCCTTTAACAAGCCAAGTCCTCTGTGAATAAGAACATGCCATACCTACATTTGTTTTCCAACCTTAGGTGGAGGATAACAGAGAATACCGCCTGCACCAATTGAAAATACAAGAGAGGATAACTAACTTCACCTACCTGAACAATCGCATCGTGTATTTAAAAGTGCTTCTCAAGCAAGGCCGATACCTTTTGATCCCAACCACTTTTTCTCCAAACATTGAAGGGGAATTTATTCTGAGGCTCTTCACAGATGTTCCATCAGCACTCAGGTACTACTTCAACTTCTGGCAATAGGGCTTTTTGTTTTCTCTTCCCCACTTTTGCTTGCCTTCGCTGAAACTTCCAAACATTTGATAAAGGAAGACTGACCCAATGCATGAAGGAAGCAAGATATTCATGGAATTATGGTGAACAAAATGAACACTCCAGGCCCTTTGGTGATGATTATGTTTTGTGTCTGTGTAATGAAAACACTATTCATTGAGTTCCTCATTGAGTTTTCATTCACATAAGGGCACTGCTCCACATTGCAAACTAATCAGTGGCAATTAGGTATATATCTAGGTGATACCATGGAATGACGACCATTGTTTGAAATGCATTGAAGTAATCATCCATACAGTATTTTGGTTGTAATTTTTATCATTATAAATAGCTGTCTAATGACATACAGACAATATTTGGAGTGACTGATAAAGGCAAATATTTGTAGCTCAGAGCTGAAATGAGGGGTCCTTAGTGCTCTCTGACTTGGTTGTTTTCTTGCAGACGTTTCATCACTCAGATAGGTAATATCAGTTCTACTGCAAGTTCAGTGAGCACCAAAGACCCTAATATCTGGAGTGACTCAAAACAATGAACTAAAATAAAACCACCATTAATGTGTATCATTTAGCAAATTTTATTTTTAGTCCGGTTTATATTAATTATATTAACAATCCTGGCTAATCCTTGGCTTGTACATATTGTATGAACTACTAGGCTATAAAGTTCTGATGGAATGTATATATCTATTAATCTTTCTCTCCAACCTACATACCTATTCCGCTTTGATATTTCAGGGAGCTGAAACTGAACAAACCCAGACTGTCTTGCCTGGATATCCTTTTAGGTATCCCTAAGAGGATGTCCCTCATTAAAGTCTACAGGGTGGAAGGACTCCAGAGTCAAAACAGTCATGGGGGTAAGTCCTGCCAAAATGTTATCCGAGCAATGAAAGTCGAGTGAAGTCAAAATTGAAAAATTCATTCCTTTGCTACTAGTGCCCAACTGTGGTTCACTGAAGGAGTTATTGCTTAGCTCCAACCAGTGCAAAATTGTCAAAAGACTAACCATTTAGAATTCTCCATGCTTGGATTCACATTTACAATTTTCGATGTAATGCAGAAGAAATATGTGGCCATTTCAATGGTTCAAAATAGAACAAAGAAAAATAGATTGGAAGGGATCGTGAAGCTTTTCTAGTCCAACTCCCTTGCCTATGGCAGGAAATCCTGTGCCATTCTGCTCAAATGACTCTTCTTGAAAACTTCATGAACCCATAACTTCTGGAGGCAACCTGTTCCACTGATTAATTGTCCTCACTGTCAGAAAATTCTGCCTTAGTTCCAGGTTGACTCTCTCTTTAATCATCTTCCACCCCATTACGTCTTGTCCTGCCTTCAGGTGCTTTGGAGAATTGGTCAACCTCCTCTTCTCTATGACAGCCCCTCAAGTACTGGAAGACTTCTATCATGTTACCCTTAGTCCTTCTCTTTGTTAGACCAGACATACCTAGCTCCCTCGATCGTTCATCATATGGTTTAGTCTCCAGACCCCCACTAATCATCTTGGTTGGCCTTCTCTGCACTCTTTGTAGAGTCTCAACATCTTTTTGTATTGTGATGACCAGAGCGGGATGCAATATTCCAAACTAATATAAATCCCTTTTGATTATTGAGCATTTGTCCATGCTGTTGTACATATCAAGCATCCACCGCTGGTTTTGCTAAATATGTGCTTTTGCTGATAAAACAGTAATTGATTTCTGCCTTCCTCCAGTTTTAATCAATATCAGTATGGCCTACTAACACATGGGCAATGCAAAAGCCAATTTACTTGAAAGTCAACCAGTGCCCTCTGCTGTCTAAATCCTGCTTTTGGATGCTTTTCTACTACTTTCCTTAACAACAGCAGGAAAAACCTATAAATCAAATTAAATTGTTTGCCTCTCAACCAGAATTAGATCTTGGGTTAGCAAATGGCTTCAGTGATGTTTTCTCCATTATCATGCTCTGGATTCTTTTAAAAGGAGAAAAAGAAAACCAGACCCAAATGAAGACTGGGACTTTCTAAATGCATTAATTAATGGTAGACCAGCCTGCCCTAAAACCAGCTTATTCCCTTTGCAAGTATGTTTTCTTTTTTCAGACAGAGCTGAAATTTCTGTTGTACGTGTTTTTCTCAGAGTTTGCTGATTGTGTTGAGGAGGCTGATTGGTCTATAGTTGGCAGGATCATCCTTTTCTCCTTTTTTATATATGGGAATAATGACTGCAAGCCCCCAATCCTTGGGGGCTTGGCAATAGGAGCAAGACCCACAAGTTTAGGCTGTTTTTAATGGTCTCTGGAGGGATTAAGTCTTCCCCTGGGATCTCTTTTATTCTTAGTTGAGCAACAAGATTCTTGCTTTCTGTCTGTACCTGAATGCACTGTTAGAGTTTGAGTGATCACAAGGGGAAAGATAAAAGGAAGGACTTGAAAGAGTACAAGACTGATAACAAAAGGCAAAAGGTATGGGATGTTGAAAGATGTCAGGCCCCAAGAACCAAGAACGACAGTTAGTTTTGAGTAGTTTCTGTATTGTTGTTTACCTGTAGGTGGAATCTTGCCAGACTAAAGCAACTATTTACATAACTACAGATTTATTCTGTGAATTGCTGGGAAGGGGCTGCCTTTGCCCTCTTCCTGCCTACCAGACATTGAAAGCTCCTTTGACTCTTTGCCCTCTGAGAGGCAGATCCTCCTTTCTGGGAATCCAAACTATATTCCACTACAAAAAAAGCCTTATGAACCGTGCACCTTTCATGTGCCTGAATCAGGTGGAGGGCAAACCTCTTCACAGATGAAGACAGAGGAGTTGGCAGGACTAAAGGAATCTGATGTCATTTCATTGAAATATAAATGTAATTAAATTGTAGCTAAAGCAACTGAACACAGTTAACCGTAACTCCCCACACATTTAATCATCTTCCCCAACTGTTGCATTAAAAATGAACATTTGGCAGAGTCATGGGGAACCTCACAGTCAAGATTTCTAATAATTGGTTGCAGCTCTGGGACTCTGGGCTATTTTACTCCTAGATTAGTAAATTCTATAAACGACAGAAAGATCTGAGCCCTCTTCTATGTTATACTCATGGGACTTTTCACAGCACCAGTTCTCTGAGTATCTCAGATGGGGCCTGTTATTCACATGGTCCTTATTTGACCTTTTTCGGCAAATCCTAAATGCTAATTCATTAGTCCTGAGAGCGACATCTAACTATCATACTTAAAAGTATTGACACCATGTCATGGATGCTTCCATAAAACGGTAAAGGGGTTCCTATTTACAGCATATGTGTGGTTAGTCACAAAAGTGACTGGAGGTGACTATTACACATGCCATGGACTGCAAAAATAATAAACAAACAAGTCCTAAATCAAACCTCACCAAAAATATCATTTGAAGTCAAGCTCACCAAACAGAGGCTGTCCTCCCTTAGTCATGTCATGCAAGTTGACTCGAAAAGTCAATCATGCTGGGAGTCATCAATGGAAAAAGGAGAAGGGGCTGCCCTAGTACCCATTGGCTGGACACTATGAAGCAGCTGCTCCCAACATTTTGGAAACTAGTGATCGGCTCCATGGAGAGATGTTTTTCTGTGAACCAGAGGAGGTGTGGTTACACATGTTGCCCACATCCCACATCTGTGTGGATGGGCTTCATTCATTTGTATGGCCTGGTTTCTGGCCGGGACCAGTGACAGTCCATGGCCCAGGAGTTGGGGCCCCCTGCTCTACAGGATGTCACTGGAATGACCATAGTAGATCGGAAGGAGATGATGTGAAACAGAGGGGCATGGAGAGTGCTGATCGAAGGGTCAGAGTGGCCAAAGGTCAGACACGACAGAATGGCTGACAATGATGACAGTGATAAAATACGCTTTTTAGAAGATAAGCCAGTAAAGTTGCCTTCTTCTCAATTGCTCAGAGCTTAACAACTATAGAAAAAAGAGGCAGGATCTTGATTGTCCTCTCAGCTTGACTCTTGGCCCCCTTCTCCATGGATGCTCCAAATCTAGATAACAGATGTTTAAGTTATCAGTGTGTTCCATAGAGTTTCACAATAACACAGCCCACCCATCAGCATTTGGCAGCCACAGATATTGTTTTATTGATCTGTTGGTGGTGCCCTGAAAAACTGAGAAAGCACCTTACTTCTCTTCCTAGCTTCCTCAGGGGATGTCAGATGCTCTAAAAATAGCAGTTTAAGCAGAAAAGCAGCTCAGTTTCTAAACCATTTTGTCATTTGCTTATTTTGCTTATTTGGAACCCTAACAACAGCAAGATGATCATTTATTTTTACTGTCCTATGGAATTCAACAAAATTGCAGCCTATTAAATTAAACCTGGGAACTAATTGGACAATCTATGGTGGTCGATATCTCAAAGAAGTGATTTAGCTGGTTTAAAACACAGCTCCATGCAGGATCACTACTGAATTAAGGGGAAATCTTATAATCAAATGGCTTGAATCAATACTTCTGAACATGTTCTTACAGATCTGTTCTTTATATTTTTTCCCTTGACAGATTTTATTTTTAGACCATTTAGAAACTGGTTGTTTCATTTGCTCAATTTTAGAACTCAGTGACTTTTTCAAGAATAGATAACAAATTCATAACCTAGATCAATGCCTTAAAATCAAGAGAGCAATTTTATTTCCAGTTATGCAATTTATCTTCCTTGCCAGCCCTAATCAATCCAGAGCCTCTCATACAATGGGGAACTCTCTACAATTCAGCACTGCATTAACATTCTTAACTGTTTCTTTCCCAAATTGTATTGACATATTATATGTAATATTTTGAAACCAAAACAAGACCATAGTTGCACAAGACCAAATCGTATGTGCTAAAAAGCTTTCAGATTTGTTCCAATAGCCAATACTCCACAAAACCCAGCTCTTTTTAAATACTCTTCAAATAAAGATGAAATAACCCTTTTTGATTAATCAGTTTCATTTTTAAATCAGAAACAGTATAATTTACATTTCTTACCAAACAGATCCATTGATTCTTCAAAAGTAAACATTCTAAGTGTTGAAGCATTTGGGCCATACCATTTAGTCAATACATGTTTCAGCTGTATCTCTTGCCAAGTAAGTGTTATGGATAAATCATATGGAGAACACAATCTCTCAATCTCTTTTAAACAACAATTGGAAATCAATCAATTCAAAGTATTGATGTAGGAGAAATGCAGGCAGAGCCGGGAGGCAGACTTAAGCAAGTCATTAGCTTAGAATCATTGCGTTCCCACAAATGGTCTAAATCCAATCTCTCTTGAATTCTGCTGGCCATTATCTGGTGTGATTTTAATATTGAACTTTAGTTGACTAGATCCTTGCATATAGGCTTGAGCAATGATTTTAGGAGAACAGCCTGGTCCTGATTCTTTGCACCTGACATTAATCCTGTCAACTAAAGTTCAGTACTCAATTAATAAGGGTCAGTGGAGTTCAAGAAGGGTTGGACTTGGCAGAACTTCCGGTTGGCTCCGCGGGGATACAGACGGGGAATTAGCGGGCTCTTCGGAGCTCCGCGAAAACCTCATCTGCCAAGCCCCTGCCGGTAGGTCTTTGGACCTACCCTGTCCTGTAGGGACAGGGGGATAGAGAGGGACCCCTCGGACGGCTGAGAGGAACGGGCAGGTTCCTCAGGGCCGGAGGCTTGCCCTCTGCGCCGGCGGCAGTGGAACAGCAGCCATAGTGGCTGCCCTGAGACCGCAGCAACCGGGATACAAGAATGCACAGGAGGAGAAGCAGAGAATGGAGCTGGGAGTTTGCATGCCAGGTGAGTGGACATCAACCCAGGCAAGAACTGCCCACAAACGCTGAATTACAATTAGTCTGCCCCAGCCTTAACAGCGGCTGAGAACTATTGGGGCACAAAGACAAAAGACCTGTTGGTGGATAACATAAATTACTGACTTTTTGGAAATGTTTGACTACAGATCTGGATATATATTTTTCTTTACTTTTTGGTGGATAAATGAGATTGGACTATGTTTGGGAGAGAGGAAGAAGAAGAAGAAATAATTATGCCTTCAAAAGCAAAGGAAAAAGACAAACGGAGATGGATAAAATGATTGCCAGCTGAAAAGTGAAAGTGTAAATTCCAGGCTGCTTGTTACTTGAAAAGAGAAACTTTGTTGCTTGTTATTTAAACTTGACTATTTTGTGGAAAAGACTCAGAGAACTTGATTTATGATACATAATCTGTTCACTGGATGACTTATTGAAGATTAGAATGAAGAAATTAAATGGAACAATGAAAACTGAACTAATAAACATGGCAACAAAAGAAGGGTGTGGCAATAGAAGAAGGACATGATGATACCATATATGGAAGAGCTTCAGAATTAACTTTGTAGAACTCATAACTTTGATGACATTGAAATGGAAAAGATACATATTTGGACAGACTGGAGAAAGGAATAATGGAATATATTATGTAACAAGACAACAAAATATTATATTTTGATTTAAATGAATGTAACGGTTTCTGGGTGGTTGAATAATGCTAGGAGATACTTTTTTTTCTCTTCTCTATGCTCTCTCTCTATTTCTTTCTTTTAGTATCTTTCTCTTTGTTTCTTTTCCCCTCTCTATTTTCTTTTTTAATCCATTTGACTTCTTTTGTTATATTTCTACTCTCTTCCTTTTTCCTTTTTCTTTTTTAGTGTTGCCTTATTTTTTTGTATTTCTTTTATTGTAATTATTATTATTATTATTGCTATTACTCTCTCCTTTTTATTATTATTATTCTCATATAAACAATTTGATTAAGAAATAAGAGCATAAATGATTGAAGAAAAATATGATTTTTGGATGCTCTAATGCCTTTTTTAAACTTTGAATTTTTAACTAGCACTACCTACAGATTTAATAATCTGGAAGAAAATGTTTACCTTTAAAGGCATTGGATGTTAAAAAGAATTATTTATAGAATTAAGAACCATAAAAAAATTGATCTTAAAGTGTTTCAAAATGTTTCCTATTGAAAATAAGAAATAAGCATGGAATGGGAGAAAACTTAAGAGAAAATAGGAGATAAGATATTTATTGAAATATACTTTTATCTTAAATTGGTAAGAGATATGGAGGAGAATAGATTGGAAAACAATATTGGTAACACATTTCAAAGTAATTTGGAGCTAAACAACTGAATAAGAGATAAATGTTATGAATTAGTTAAATAAATGAATTTAGGAGTGGAAGAAAGCATGATTCTGGAGAACAGTTAAAGTAAATTGGGAACCAGTTAAAAATAAAAATAAGAGTTAGGAGTGGAGGAAAGCACATGCTGGAAAATAGTTAAAGCAAAACTGTGAACCAGCCAAAATACTGAGTTAGGAGTGGAGGAAAGCATACGCTGGGTAACAGTTAAAGCAAAACTGTGAACTAGCCAAAAATAAAAAGTTAGGAGTGGAGGAAACTATACCTGGGGATCAATTGAAATAAAGTTGTGAACCAGTTAAAAATAGGGGTAGGAGTGGAGGAAAGCATTGCTGGAAGGCAACTCCTTGAGTTGTGAACCAGTTTTATAATAGATTTAGGAGGCATTAAGGAGAAAGTTGGTGTGCAGTTAAAATTATACTGTGAACCAGCTAAAATAATTAAGGTAAGGAGTGAAGAAAGCATTGCTGGAAAGCAGCTGATTAAGATGCGAACCAGCTAAAAAATAAATTTAGGAGCAAGTGGAAGAGATTTTACTGGAGAATAGTAGCTAAACTGTGAACTAGTTTAAATAAATACAGAAAGGAGTATTGGAAAATATAGCTGGGAAATAGATATTTAAACTATGAACCAGTTAAAAATTAGATTCAATAAAATTTGAGAATAAACTTGAAGTAAATAAAATAAAGTATTGTGGAAGTAACAAACTATAGAAGGAAATGTTGATTGTTTATGAAATGACTTTAAGAGAGGAGGAAAATACTTTTTGTCAAGATTATGGATATTAGATGTCATTTAAGAGAAGTAAAATATAGATTTGAGGTAATGGGTTTTAGGATTGAGGAATATATATGAAATATTGATTGTTAAAATGATAAAGATTTAGAATGGTGTTTATTGTTTAGAATTTTGGGTGTAATAGTAGAATGATAAATGTTTAGAATAAGATTTTTTTTTTATTTTTTTTAAAGATGTAAATGGATAAAATTTGGAACAAAATTGATTGAGGGAATGTGAATAATTGTACTCATTTTATGCTGGACCAAGCCCTTGCTCTAAAAAGATGTATTTTATGTTTTATGTTTAAAAATATATATATATTTGAAAAAAAAAAAAGAAGGGTTGGACTTGGACCATTTATGGCACTCTAATGACTAAAAGCTGATGATGCACTTAATCCCACCCCCAATTCTGTTCTCCTACAATTTATGCTATGGGCTCCCATCACTTCAATAAAAAATCTTCACCACTATTTTCAAATCCAAGTTATTCCATAATGCTAAGTTATCTTGTGATTTGGGATCAAAATATAATCACTTGCCCAAATACATTAGGGAGCTTATAAATTTGTTTAATATACCAGGGCCCTAAAACTAGCAAAGATTTCAGATGTATATTGCATATTAGCTCTTCAAATAGCCCTCAAGAGGGTAGTATTAATAAAAGGTCTGATTCCACAAAATATAGAATAAAACCTCAATGATATAATTGAAAGTCTGTCAAGCTGAAGCTGCCCTCACCATAACGTAACCTCTGTTCAGCCAACAGTTTAGCCAGCCATAAAATCGTTCTTATTAATTTATATTTAAATATCATAATAATGTTTATTTTACTCCAGAGACTTAATGGAAATTTCAACCATTGAGTTATATCTACTGAAATTGTTTCTGTCAGATATGCTTCCTTCAGTATCCAGGAAAGAAAACCCCAAACTCAAGCATTTTGAAGAATCTGGTACTTTTACTGAATATGAAAAGATTAACATCCCAGTGAAAAGCTGGAAGTGATCAAAACGCGCGAAATGCATCTACTAAGCTTCTTCCCCCCCTCGTGTTTATAGTTTCTCAGCCAATCTAAAGGTCTTCCAAAGGTCAGGTGGCAACACGTCTGGCAGCGTCATCCATCAGGAATGTCGAGACAGTTGGTCGGCCATCCCCTTCTGAAATCCAGCTTTTGATTCCCACGAAGTCCCCTCCTACAAAGACAAACCCCCTCCTGCTCTCTTCCCCCCCTTTGCTCCATACCTAATCCCTCCCCGTTTCTTATGGCAGCTAAAGCAGGAAAGCTGATGCTGACAGTTTCTCTACATTTAGACATGTTGAATTCAACATATTATGATATATTTCAGAAAGTATTTAACGCAGACAAGGGCATTACTTTGTTTTGGTCTTCTGCCTTCAAGATATTGACTCCTGGTCATTGCTTGGACATGTCCTAGCAGTTTTCTTGACAAGATTTCTCAGAAGTTGTTTGCCATTTCTTCCTTCCTAGGTGAAAACCCGTAATAACAAAAAAATGCAATCTGAACCATATCAAAGGATTTTTTTTCAGTGTCCAACAAAACTTGGGATTGAGTCCAAGATATATACCTCAAATTCTTTCTTCAGCCGTTTGCATTGTCTCTAGTTCCTTATAATTGAATTAAATCCCAAAGGAAGAATGTCCTCCTAGATGACACTCAGCTACTTGCCTGACAGCACAGAGAGTAAAACAGATTGCTTTCATTCCACTCTGCACATTCCTAATATTATTTCTGTCTCAAAATATCCAAGGAACAATGTTGTTTCATGACTCACTGTTGAGGAAACAGAGACTGTCAAACTCAACTTAATTCTAATCTGTTAGATAAAGGAAATTGGATCATGTTCTTTACAGATGAGAATGTGTGCCAATTTCCTCGCCCAGTCCTTGAAAAATATGTGCTTTTCACAGCCTGTCTGCTAATTGGGACAATATTTCTGATATTGAGAAATGTTTTTCTTTACATTCTCCCATTTTTTGCCAGTCCAACCCACTGGGAAAACCAGTTTTTTTCTGCATCCCAAAGTGAGTCTTTTCTCTAGTCTAGCCATATTCAGTTCCTGCAACTGTTCTTAAAACATATGAAGAACAGTTGCAGGAATTAGGTACGGCTAATCTAGAGAAAAGAAGGACTAGGGGGAACATGATAGCAGTCATGTCATTTGGTCTCCTTGGGACATATGTTGTAACTCTGGTTACCTGGATGAAACCAATATTTGCTGGGATATAAAAATACTCCTTTTTCTTCTATTAAGAATCATATTAAGTGAATGGCTAAATGCAGAGTCAGCTATATGTTGCCAAGACAACAGTTCTTTATAATGATTGACAGACTGTCTTAGAAATAGCTGGCTGAAAATTACCATGATGTATAGTTAGGTGAATAAATCTAGATTGTTGTAAGAGAAATAGAAGGAACCCATGAAGGAAAATGTTCTGATGAACTTTTTTGGTAATTTCAGCCTTTCACTTCAAGATGTCATGCTCCAAAATCCATTACAAGATTTTTTCCTTGAGGTCAAGAGGGGAATTCACATTTATTGACAATATAAAAATAGACATGCATTAATATGGGCATTTTGAGTATCTGTGCTTTTTTGAGACCATACATTTATTAAAGTCATAAAACCACTTATAAAAATAGGAAAAGTGACTGATATAAGTAAGTGTTATAATGGTTATTATTTAAGCAGGCAATTAGTTATTGTTGTCAGTGACTCTCCAATATATTAATCACCGTAAGTCAATTACCACGGGCTGAGTCTCTCAACACGATTAATCAAAATGTTTTAATCATAAGTAGGATTTAGAACAAACGAGCCATTGATAACACACAAAGTCTATTTTTCGTTGGAAAAAGCCCCAATGGAGCCTTTTCTTGAAACTGAATCCATATTTTTTAGCAACACTTTTGTATATTTACCTGTGGGTGCTATGTCTTTAGCTTCTCCTGATATTAAAATGGCCCTTTTTAATGCAATGGAAGGGAGAAAATATTAGATATGTAGCTGAGCTGGGCACACTCCATCAAAGCAATCGAGCTGTTTGGTTTATTTTGGGGAAACTTAAGAGGAGGTGGAAGAGGAGAAGTTGAAGGTGGAGGAGGAGGAGGAGGAAGAGGAAGAGGAGGAGGAAGAAGAGGATGAGATGGTGGAAGACGAGGTGGAGGAAGAGGAGGAGGAGGAGGAGAAGAGGAGGTGGAATAGTGGTGGTATTCAGCTGGTTATTTATTTATTTTTATTTTATTAGTCATATTTCTATGCCGCCCACTCTCCGAGGACTCTGGGCGGCTTACACCAAAGACAGTATACTAAATAGCATATTGCCCCCAACAATCTATGTTCTATCCGGTTTGAGTGAACCGGTAGTGGCATCTGCGGGAGACTCTGCTCACCCACCCGGACATCATCATATCCCGTTTTTGATGCTCTGTGCATGCACAGAAGGCCCTGTGCATGTATGAAGGTCACACATGCGCACACTCACATTTGCGAACCAGTAGCGAAGGTAAGTAAATATCACCCCTGAGGTGGAAGAGGAGGAGGAGATTATTCTATATCAGCATCCAAGGTTGTTTCAGTGCTTCTAATTATTTTTATTTTATTTATTTATTTTATTATATTTCTATACCGCCCTTCTCCTGCGGGACTCAGGGCGATGTAATTAGCTCTGCAACCATTCAAGGAAACTATTCCATATGCACAACGTATGCACAAAAATCTTTGTGAAGTAATGGAATATCTAGACATGAGAAGTACAGGTAGTCCTCAACTTGCAACCACAATTGAGTCCAAAATTTCCATTGCTAAATGAGACAGCTGTTCTGTGAATTTTGCTTCATTTTATGGCCTTTCTTGCCACAGTTCTTAAGTGAATCATTGCAATGGTTTAATAACATGGTTGTTAAGCGAATCTGACTTCCTCATTGATATTGCTCGTCAGAAGGTCACAAAAGTTGATTGTATGACCTTGGGACACTGCAACTGTCATCAATACATGCCAGTTGCCAAGCATCACGTGATTTTGATCTCATGACCATGGGGATGCTGCAAAGATCGTTAAGTGTTCAAAACGATCATGTCACTTTTTTCAGTATCATTGTAACTTCGAATGATCACTAAATGAATGATTGTAAATCAAGGACTTCCTATAGAATGCATATTGTCTGAAAGGCTGTGCTAAATCTGGCAACCATTTTGTGTAAATCCTCACCACACACAGTCCACATTTTTAATGTACCAAGAATCTCCCTTTGACTTTCCCTTTGTTTCCCCAGGAAACAAATCCAGCCCATCTCATGTTAATGTGCTGGTGCCAAACTAATCACAATGGATCAGTTAATGTGCCCAGGAAATCAAGTGGAGAGTCTCCTATGATTTGATTGTGAAAATAAGGTGCTTTTTGTGCGACAGCAAGTCTGTATTTCCTTGCAGCATTGGCTCTTTCATGTATAGAATGAGGGAGAGGTTAGTTGCAGGCAAATCTTTTGTCCAGAAAAAAAAGTAGGAAGATAGAACGTAGAGTACAGGTAATTCTCATTTAATGACTGTTCAAAGTTACAATAGCACTGAAAAGAGCAACATGACCATTTTTCCCACTTATGACCTCTGCAGCATCCCCATGATCACCTGATTTACATTCAGATGCTTGACTACTGACTCATATTTATGATGATTGCAAGGTTCTGGGGTCATGTGATCCCCTTTTGCGACCTTCTGACAAGTCAAGTCAATGAGGAAACCAAATTCACTTAACAACTATGTTACTAATTTAACTACTGCAGTGATTCACTTAACAAACATGACAAGAAAAGTCACAAAATGGGGCAAAACTCACTTAACAAATGTTTTACTCAGCAACATAAATTTTGGGCTCAATTGTGGTCATAGGTTGAGGACTACTTGTAATGGTTTTATAAATACTTTTTTTATGATAATGTACTTTTTCAGAAACCAACCTGTATATAATTATTAAGTGTGAGAACAGCAAGATTCGGTCTCACTCTCAGAAAGGCACTGGGACTGCTGTTTTCAACACCCAGGCTGTTTTCTACAAAAGGAAGGTTGACAGTCCCATTATTGTCCAGGTAAGAGAATCAGTGTGATCTATATTTGCACTACTTTTGTGCATTCATTCATTCATTCATTCATTCATTCATTCATTCATTCATTCATTTATTTATTTATTTATTTATTTATTTATTTATTTATTCATTCATTCATTCATTCATTCATTCATTTATTCATTTATTTATTTATTAAATTTTTATACCGCCCCCTCTCCCGAAGGACTCGGGGTGGTGAACAGCCAAAATTAAAAAACACGCAATACAAACATTAAAATACTATAAAAACGAAATTAAATTTATCTTTGGCAATTTAAAACCCCTTACCCATAAAATTCCCCAGTTAAGAGATTTTTAACCCAGCCCGGCTTGCTGAAATAAAAAAGTCTTCAGAGCCCGGCGGAAGGTACGGAGGTCCAGGATCAGTTGTATCCCTGGGGGTAGCTCATTCCAGAGGGCAGGTGCCCCCACAGAGAAGGCTCTTCCCCGGGGGGGTCGCCAGCCAACATTGCCTGAACGACGGCACCCTGAGGAGGCCGCCTCTGTGGGAGTGTATTGGCCGGTGGGAGGTTATTGGTGGCAGAAGGTGGTCTCGTAAATAATGCTTGATAATATATGTTTATTTCATTTATTTATTAAATTTGTTTGCCATCCATCTTACCATGAGATGAATATTCATTTTATACCAATATGGTGGTGTGGACAAGAACTTGGATCAGGATTGGGCAGGAGGGGGTATATAGGGAAGAACCCAGATTTAAATCCAGACCTTGTCCTAGAAACAGGTGATTTTGAATCAGTCAGTTATAACAGATAACAGATTAACAGAGTTGGAAGGGACCTTATAGGTCATCTAGTCCAACCCCCCACCCAAGCAGGAGACCCTACACCATTTCTGGCAAATGGCAGTCCAATCTTTTCTTGAAAGTCTCAAGTGATGAAGCTCCCACAACTTCCGAAGGCAACTTCTGTTCCAGTGGTTGATTGTTCTCACTGTCAAAAAGTTCCTCCTCATTTCTAGGTTGAATCTCTCCTTGATCAGTTTCCATCCATTATTCCTTGTCTGACCTTCGGGTGCCTTGGAAAACAACTTGACCCCCTCCTCTCTGTGGCAGCCCCCCAAATAGAGAAGAAGGTGAGCCATGGTGGAACTGGGGGAGAGGATTTTTCTTTTGTCTTAAATTGAATCCCAAGAAATAACCAGAACTATTTGCCCAGAATTCAGTGTTAAAGTGGTGCCTAAGCATTTTGGGACGTTTTGGGGTGGGAACAGGCACTCGCGTGGTTTGGTGCCTTCGGGCCACTCGCGTTCTACACACACCCAGCGGGAGGGGAGGGGCTTAATGGCAGCACGCAAAAGGAGCCTCTATCTGCTGGACTCCCGGCTGTGAGTGCGCAGGCCACCCAGGGCCTCCTGCACCCCCAAAATAATAAGACCCCCGATAATAAGGCCAAGCCCTTATTATCAGGAAAACATGGTAGTTTAATGAAAAAAAAGGACCAGGGGTGACATGATAGCAGTGTTCCAATATTTGAGGGGCTGCCACAAAGGAAGAGGGGGTCAATTTATTCTCCACAGCACCTGAAGGCAGGACAAAAAGAAATGAATGGAAACTGAACAAAGAGAAAAGCAAACTAGAACTAAGGAGAAATTACCTGATAGTTAGAACAATTAACCAGCAGAACAACTTGCCTTCAGAGATTGTGGGTGCTCCAACACTGGAGGTTTTTAAGAACAGATTGGATGGTCATTTTGTCTGGAATGGTGTTGGGTCTCCTGCTTGAGCAGGGAGTTGGACTAGAGGACCCAGGTTAGGGTCCTGGCTTAGGACCCGGGTACTTACAAGACCGTCTTCTGCCACCGGTAGCCTCCCACCGACCAGTACGCTCCCACAGAGAGGGTCTCCTCAGGGTGCCGTCGGCCATACAATGCCGGCTGGTGGCCCCCAGGGGGAGAGCATTCTCTGTGGGGGCACCCGCCATCTGGAACGAGTTGCCCCCAGAGATATGGCGGATCCCTAACTTTCGTGCTTTCCGAACTGCCCTAAAGACGTTTTTGTTTCATCAAGCCGGGCTGGCCTGACCTACTCTTTTTAAAAAGAATTGTTTTAAAAAATTAGGGGTTTTAATATAGAGTTTTTAACTATGGGCCAAATTGATTTAATTGGATTTTAATATTGTTTTAAATTTTGTATCTGTGTATTTTATTTGCTGGCTGTTCACCGTCCAGAGTCCCTCGGGAGAGGGGGCGGTATATAAATATAATAAACTAACTAACTAAACTAACCTCCAAGGTCCCTTCCAACTCTGTTATTCTGTTAATTCACAACTTCCTAGAATCACTCATTGGTATTTCAAGTTTAAACACTGCTGGATTTTTACAAAGCGAAAGGCAATTGCAGTTGTATTTTTATACAGGGACCAGGATATCTGCCAGGAGCTATCTGACAGCAGCCTCAATGCTGACAAGAGGAAGAGAGAGTGGAATGTTGCCAGGTTTCTCCACAGAGATGTTTTTTTTTTTTTCTATTAGTACTGACACCCTGGATGCCCTTTAAGTTGGAATAGTCACTGCATGCAGTTGCGAGATAGTCGTTCAGAATTTTTTTTTTACTTTTCTTTTTTTTTAAATTTGATTTATATGCGGCCCTTCTCCGGAGACTCAGGGTGGCTTACAGTGCGTTAAGCAATAGCCTTCATACTTTTGTATATTTTTACAAAGTCATCTTATTGCCCCCACAAACTGGGTCCTCAATTTACCTACCTTGGAAAGGATGGAAGGCTGAGTCAACCTTGAGCCTGGCAAGATTGGAACTTACTAATTGCAGACAGCTGGAGTTAAATTACAGTGCTTAGTCTGCAGAGCTATCCAGGCTCCTGAATAATCCTGAAAAATGCAGCGGAAAGCTTCTAAATCCTTTGCCTATATGTTGCATTCCCATGAGAAAATCTCTCCAAACTGCTGACATCCAGAAAGAATACAGATAGTCCTCAACTTAGAACAGTTCATTTAGTGACCATTCAGTTACAATGATGCTGGAAAAAGTGTCTTTGGGCTGTTTTTCACACTTATGATCATTGCAGCATCCCCATGGTCACATGATCAAAATTCAGATGCTTGGCAACTGACTCGTATTTATGACCATTGCAGTGTCCTGGAGTCATGTGATCCGCTTTTGTGACCTTCTGACAAGCAAAGTCAATGGGGAAACCAGATTCGCTGAATAGATACTAACTTAACAACTACAGTAATTCATTTAAGTCTCACATAGCAACAGAAATTGTGGGCTCAGTTGTGGTCATAAGTCAAGAACTACCTGTACAGAAACCCTAAAGCTTTTCCTTAGGGTAATGCAGGTAGTCCTCGATTTACAACCACAATTGAGTCCAACATTTTGGTTGCTAAGCAAAGCAGTTGTTAAGTGAATTGTGCCTCATTTTATGACCTTTTTTGCCACAGTTGTTAGGCAAATCACTGCAGCTGTTAAGTGAATTGTGCAGTCATTAAGCAAATTTAGCTTCGCTCATGGACCTTGCTTGTCCAAAGCCAGCTGGGAAGGTTACAAATGGTGATCACATCTGGGACATTGCAACTGTCCTAAATACGTACCAGTTGCCAAGGATCCAAATTTTGATTTCACAGCTATAGCAATGCTGCAACGGTCATAAGTGTGAGAAACAGTCATAAGTCACTTTTTTCAGTGCTGTTGTAATTTTGAATGGTCACTGAGTGAACGGTTGTAAATAGAGAACTGCCTAAAGCTGCTAGCTTACAAGATGATTAATAGTAGTAAAGCAGCAGTCATCAAGACTCCACAAAGTCAACCTCAGCCCCAGTTCCTGGACATCTTCATGCAATTGCTTTGGTGTGCCATTTCTTGCAGGGTCTTGTTCTGGCTTTCAAATCTTATCTCCCATCCCTACAGTAATCCCATCTACAAGATGGAAATGATTATCATGATTACATTACAGTTAAATAAATCCAATTACACTGTTAAGAAAACAGTTTTTCAGCCCCAGTGAATTTGGCCAAAAGGATGTGCAACAGAGAGTAAACTCTGAGCAAAGTTTGAAGAGTTGATCTCGTCTGGATGAGGACTTTTGCATTGGACAATACCCTTTTAACTAAGGAAACACCTTGTATAAAGGCAATGGTAGATTTTTCTTTGTCTTCTCTTCACTTTAGGTCTGGCACAATGCTTTCTTTGACCGATTCCTGGGAGAAATCCGGTTGTCTGGGTCACCCAGTAACCCTCGGGATCTTCAGAAGTACCAACTCCATGGCAGAGGCCAGCAAGAAGCAGAAGTGCCAGGTCAAATCACTATCAAGATACTTTCCACCGATGACCTGGTAGAGCTATGAGTTGCAGAGACTGATAGGCCCCAAGAGGGAGCTATGTTTTTCATACATGTGTATGTTGCTGTTAGAATCCCTTCTTTGGTCCATAATCTCTGGCTTGCAAATGGACACTACCAAGACAGAGACTCTCTTTGTAAAGAGAAACGGGTGGGACCCGATTGTCATGATATGATGAGCTCCTCTTTCTTCTTCCCTCTCTTCAGATGCCGTTTACTTTACAGATTGTAATCAGTGCTAAACAATGGTTCATTCCTAAGCACTGAGTGAACTATTGTTAGGATTTTTCAGGCTTTGGATTAGAAAAATAAGATGATGTCACAGAATTAACCAGACTAGGTTCCAAATTCAATTCCTGAATAGCTTCACATTAGTTTTCTCAGTGGAAGTGGATCATTGTTTGGGTCAGCTGAGTTACTTTTGGGATGAAATATCAGCTTTATCCCAAATCTTGCCAGAACTAGGAAGAGCCCATTCTTTTTTCTGCATCTTCAGAATCGATGCAGCCACTGAATAAGTGATGCTATATTTGACGTGTGGGATGACACATCCCATGATGGGAGGCTTAATGTTGCTGAATGGCCAAATAGGCGCTTTGAGTAGCTTGTCTTCACACAGCTCTATCTTGTACTTGAGCCAAATAATAATAATAGTCACATAAAAGGAAAATTGTTCTCCAACAGTTGCCATTTTTTCTTTTTTGATGAACAGGTAGTCTCAACTTACGACACCAGTTGGGAGCATCAGATTTATTGTCAAATGGTGCACTCCTTAAGTGAAGCACCACATTCAATCTCACAACCTTTTTGCCACAGTTGCTAAGCAAAACATCGCATGATTGCAATTTGCAACCTTCCCTGCTAGGTTCCTTATTGACTTTGCTTGTCAGAAGCCAGCTGGGAAGATTGCAAATGGTGATCACATGATCCCAGTATGCTACAGCTGTCCTAAATGCACAACAGGTGCCTAGTTGCCTAAATCACAATCGCGTGATTGTGGGGGCACTGCGATGGTCATAAATGCAAGGACCAGTCAAATCACTTTTTTCAACACTCTTGTAACTTTGAATGGCTGTTAAACAAATCATCATAAGTCAAAGACTACCTTTATATGTAGGACAATAGTTCATTAGACCTACTCTGGCATAGGTTCCTACAGTGGGAATAGCCCTCAAGCAGAGAATCACCCCAAACATTCCTGCTGATGGGACGAGAGGCAGAAATCAGGGCTGTTTTGGGGGGGGGTCCCAAAGAAGCCTCATCTCCTTACATTCCAGGGGGTTCCTCAACATCTGGGGTATATTTTCAGGGAGATCCTTAAAAGGATGGGGGTAATGAGAAAAGACCTGTCAGACCTGCCACAACTTAAGCCTCTAAATAGAAATGATCATTGGCTCCATTTGTTGATAAAAGTATAGTTTATTAGAGGTAAAGTATATTGCTGTTATGCAAAGCCAGAACTGAGAATTGCACACCAAAATCCCTAAATTCAACTTTTCCCTCCCTTAGCAGTCTCTCATTGCCCACCCCCGTGTAACCAATCAGGTTCAGGTTAGGTATTTTCATAACAGTCAATTAAAGCATAATTTAGTATGCAGCTCCCTCTTTCTTCCAGGAGGTATCTCGAGAAGATACAGCAATCACTTTTGTTTCCCCAACCATTCCACCCCCTTCATTCTCCCTCCCCACAGTTCATGGCAGTCTGTCACCACATAGCAGTGGAGCCCAAGGAAGCATAAAGTGGCAACTGACAGGACCCAAGCACATCTAATGAGAGAATTCCCCTGCTCCATTCAGAGTCTGCATTAAATGAAAGGTGTCCTCTTATTGCTACAGCATTATGGTGGATTCAAATCAATGCACAGAAATAATATCGGTACTTGCACTTTTCACTCCTGTCAGAGCAAGTCTCTATATAGAATGTATGCAATATATTTAAACGCGCATAGTATATTTTAATAAACATATTAAATATCTAGAATAATATATTCTGCTATTAGCATCCTCTGGGTGAGTTATAACAATAGGCATTTATGTTGCACTTTTTATAAGCACAAAGCACATATATTATTCAAGCATTCTTTATGTAAATTGTATAACAAATGTACTTCTCTTTGTATTATTTATGCCCATACTGCAGATGGAAAAAAGGGAAGACTGAGCTTACTTGCTGAGGAAGTACTGTTTGTTTTAATACAGACGCACAGTAAAATCTTGAAACCGAATCCAGTGCTGATCCCTTCTTATGTAATTGATGGTGGCATTTTGGCTTAGATTTTAACTAGCAGGGCATCTGATCAAAGGATGCTGTGATAGGATTCCAATTTTTCTTACAAGTTTTGTTGGTATTTGCCTCCTTCAGAGCTCCCCTTGTATGACTTCACTGGGAGTATCTAAGAATATTAAATACTCCTCCTGGTATGTCTCTGTTTTGATTAAGCTATCAACATACTTGGAATGTTTTGAAATACAGTGTCAAAGTTCCCTTGAGTTGATTCTCCTGGGGTCTTGTTACACAGTAATGACTTTTAATTTTCTGATACAAAAAGTCTCTAACTAAAACAAAAGTGTCAAGTGCAAGAAGCCCAGGTTGTTCAAATGAATATAGGTTTATTATAACTAACACTCTCTACAAGAATCTGAAATACTAATGGTCAGAGTGAATTGGTGGTAGATAAAAGTCAATGGAATTTAAGATGGGCTGGATTTAGGTCTTTTGTGGGTGCGAAGGGACTCAAGACTGATGATGTGCTTGACCCCTCCCTTGGGCTCAGCCTGGTCATCTCCTATAAAAAGTCCATTAAAGCAGGCAAATGGTATCAAAACTTTGCACTATTTAGCATGGCACAGCATTCATACAAGGGAATTATTAGACTGTGTGCTATCATGGAAATAATTTGTAAAAAGGTGCCGTAGAACATATGGAAGTGCAAAATTAATTTCTGTCCGTATCTTTTAAAGTAGCTGCATCTTCTCTTCTGATCACTCAGCTTCTGATCACTAATGAGCTAGCAACCAGACTGATTTTTCCATGTCCATACACTACAAAGCACTCTTTTGGAACTGAATACAAAGCATTGCAATCCTAAAAACTAGCATATTTCGATTTGCTTCCCAGGTTAATCTGAATTATCTCCAAGTGGCAAGAATCTATACAGTCTGCTTCAAAGAGTCTCCTACTACTTCCTCAATCATTCATAGTTAATGTTTGACAGATATTTAGGAACATCTGGGCTAAGCTGACAGCACTTGATATCTGATTTATAAAATGTTGGTCAAATAAGTTTAGGAATGTATCTTTTCCTAAGAGAGTGGAAGCATTATATTCACAATATCTGTGCAGTATCTTTGTTAAACAACTTTTGCTACTTTGTTTTCCTGCCTATCTAAGTGCTATAGCATGGGATTTCTGATTCTAGCACATTCAACTAGTGGGCATCTCAGCTCTACATTCCATTGATATAGTATATCTAAAGTTAAACAAGGAATGAAGATGGCTTTCAACCATGCTGCTATGAACATCTCATTCCCAGAATATTTTTGTTTGTTTGGCCTAGGACCAAATTTTCTTGGAGATTTTCCATATCCAATTGACTAATGCTCTCTTCTAATCTCTGAGTGGGTGATTCCTCTGTCACTTCAGAATCAGCATCAATCCACCAAAGTCAGGGTGCCTGTATAAATATTTGCATTCATTTGTTTCTCATTCATTGGTGAATGAAAAACCAAATCTCTTATCTTATTTGCAAGGCTCAGAGCTGACAGATTTAGTTGTCTCCTGATTTAGTTCTCTCCTGATTGGATGCAAGGATTGACTTGTATTCTCCTAGTAGGCAAACACTTAAATATGAGCCAGCAATGTGCTGCAGTTGCCAAAAAAAGCCAATGCAGTCCTAGGCTGCATTAATGGAGGGATCACATGAAATGTTAATATTGCTCTATAAGGTCTTGTTAAGACCACACTTGGAATATTGCATTCAGTTTGGTCACCACATTATAAAAAAGATGTTGAGACTCTGGAAAGAGTGCAGAGGAGAGCTACAAAAATGATTAGTGGGCTGAAGGCATATGAAGAACAGTTGCAAGAATTGGGTAACCAACCAACTTAGAACTAAGGAGAAATTTCCTGACAGTGAGAAGAACAATTAACTGGTGGAAAGGCTTGCATTTACAAGTTATGAGTGCTTCATCACTGGAGGCTTTTAAGAAGAGAGTAGACAGCCATTTGTCTGAAGTAGTACAGAGGATTGGACTAGAAGACCATCTAGGTCCCTTCCAATTCTGCTATTCTGTTATTCTTGCTGCTTTGCATCCTTATTAATGGTTTCTCCACCAGAGTTGAACTCGATTTCTGCTGTAGTCTTTGGCACTGATCTGGAGCAATTCTTGTGCGAATGATACAATCATGTTACCACAATGTGCAATGTTTTTCCCCCATTTCTGGCATTTACTTCTGGTTTCTACTATGGTATACACTTAAGAGCTGCTGCAAATATATATCTGTATCTATATATCTATATCTATATCTATTTCTATATCTATATCTATATAATCTATCTTATCTATCTATCATTAGGTTTGATCATGTGATACCTTGACCTATGATTTAGGATTGCAATTTCTCACTCAATTACATTCATAAGTTGGGGACTACCTGTACTTGGCTGTTTTAGCACTATGGATTTACATGCCTATAAATGAGCACACTAAAGAATAAAACTTGAGTTTGAGCTTGGAGGGGGGATATATTCTTAAATTTAGTGGATTTTAGAGCAAATCCACTACATCAGCATGCTGAACTTTCTTTTCCATGATCCCAATCTAAATATTTGTCTATGGAGATTCTCAGTCCTCCAGGTCATGGTTGCCCCAAAAGTGCTTTTTCAAGAGGCAACTGAACTTCCTTTGTTTTTTCTTGAAGACATATTGCTTCTCATCCAAGAAGCTTCTTGGGTGAGAAGCAAAACATCTTCAAGGAAAAACAAAGAATGTCCAGTTGCCTCTTGAAAAAGCACCTTTGAGATATATAGTATTATATGTGGCCACAAAGGGGCAGCCTTACTCTACCGCAATTTCTCATCTCCCCAGTTCCTAAACCCATTTTTATCCCCAACAGCGGAAGCAACAGAACCTGGCAAAAATACATTCAAGGCTTGATGCATGTTTATCAAATCGTACGATTTTAAATCAGTAACTAGCTGCTCCCAATTTCCCCTTTCAACAAAGAATGCTCTATTCCTGTATATTTCAAGGATCCGATTTTTGTTTTTGCTCGTCTTCAAAGACAGAAAATTTTCAAGGCCTTTTGCATAACAGAATCTGTAATGCAGCAGCAGGAGGCGATTTTCCATGATTTTTATCTGAGCTTTCGATCTTCTCTCTCACTCGCCATGCCTCCTGGAATGGCTGTTTTCTTCCGACCATGCAAAATTATCCTTTTTGCTACACTCCAGGCTTAGTAAATCCTTTTCTATATATAATTCAACACCATATCAGCATCTTTACGAAACAGTAACATCATAACACGGTTGGCAGGGAGCTTGGCGGTCTTCTACCCAATCCCCTGCTCAAGCAGGAGACCCTATACCAGTGACGGCTAACCTTTTTGCCGTCGTGTGCCAAAAGCAGGGGGTTCTGTGCGTGTGTGCCTACACCCATAATTCAATGTGCCCACCCCCTGTACATACGTGCATGACCCCTCCACAGTCCCCCCGCTTTTGGCATGTGATGCCATGGTGGGCCTGTTTTTTTGCCTTCCCCAGGCTCCAGAGCCTTTCTAGGAGCCCGGGGAGGGTGAAAACGACTTCCCCGCCCCCCACCCCGAGGCCCTCCAGAGGCCCGAAACAGCCCACTTCCCAATTTCTGATGGGCCCGGAAGGCCCGAAAATCAGCTGGCCACCACGCACATGCACGCTGGAGCTGAGCTAGGGCAATGCTCATGTGCCCACAGATATGGCCCACGCGTGCCATAGGTTCGCCAACACAGCCCTATACCATTCTGGACAAATAGCTGTCTAATCTCTTCTTAAAAGCCTCTAGTGATGAAGCATCCACAACTGCTGAATGCAAGCTGTTCCACTGGTTAATTGTTCTCACTGTCAAGAAATTTCTCCATATTTCTAGGTTGGATCTCTCCTTGATTATTTTCCATCCATTGTTATCCTGCCTTCAGGTGCTTTGGAAAATAGGTTGACCCTCTCTTCTTTGGGGCAGCCCCTCAAATATTGAAAATCATGTCACCCCTAGTCCTTCTCTTCATTAGATTAGACATACCCAATTGCTACAACCGTTCATCATATGTTTTCTTCTCCAGTCCTCCAAACCTCATCTTCGTTGCTTTTCTCTGCACTTTTTCAAGAGTCTCAATATCTTTTTATATGGTGGTGACCAAAACTGGATGCAGTATCCCAAGTATGGACTTACGCCTTAAGAATCATCTTAATCATCGTGCATTATAGAGTAAAATGACATTTGCATCTATAGACGGAGATGTGTTACCTCCTTATAAGTGAAGATCACCCCTGCATATTGAAGAGTAAATGCAGAGATTCCCAAAATAAATCCCAGACTCTGTTACTCTCCTGAGAAACTGAAAAAGCCCTAAAAGGAGAAGATTCCATCTAATGAATTACTTGTTGTCCTGTTTTCCATATTAATTTCTTTGCCTTCAAGCACTAGAGTGACAGAAAATGCACAATATCCTGAATGTCAAATCATCTTTGATGCCATTGTTAGTATCAGAATTGGCAAAGGGCCCCTGCTTTTTTCCTGAAATAAATGTCACACTGCAGACATCCAGCTCAGCACAAAAGGATAAAATTCTTGCAGGTAAGAAAGGAGGGAATTGTATGATTTATGCTTTGAGCTGATGATGGTGGTACCCATGTCAATATACTTAGATCTGAGAAACCTCTAAGCAGAGCCTGAAGTCCAGACAGTCTTTTGACCCAATTGAAAACCTTCTGTTTTTCAAAGCGTTTCTGCAAATTAAAGATCAGCAAAACAAATGAATAGAATGAATATAAATAGAATGAATAGAATAATCCTTAACAATATACCAATCAGACCTAATCTGATTCCAATTATTGATTAGATTCAGAACATTGATTTGGTTTAATTGGGTTTCCAAACTGAACTGCCAGATGAGGTTGCCAAATTGATGGCAACTTACAGAAAGATACTCTTAGATCATCTTCCATTACTTAACATTACATGGACTGATCCATACAGTTATAGTAGCAATGTGATTTATCTCTGTCCTTTTATGAAATGGTTTTTCAGCTTCACAATCCAATATTAAAGCCTTGTTTGTTTGTTTGTTTGTGGTGATTTTGTTCAAGTAGTAAACAGGCAGGTTTTAACCTGCTTGTCTTCCATGGGGGGGGAAGGGGGAGGGTCAGAGAGAGGGGATAGAGATAGATAGATAGATAGATAGATAGATAGATAGATAGATAGATAGATAGATGCAGACAGACAGACATCAGATATATGAGAATATAGTTTTTTACAACAGTTTCAGCAAAGGATAACCATATTTCATTGTAATCATCCATTCATAAATCTACATCATGTTGCTTATAAATGGTAAGTAACAGCAGATTCACTGAGTAATTGGGGCCATAAATTTATCTTCCCAGTGTTGAAGGACTCATCTCTTAGCCATAAGAAAAGCAGGGGAGATCCGTTTCTATTATACAGCCATTAATTTCTATTTAATAGCATAGAGTTGTGTTCTGCTGATCATAGACATTGATCTGAGTTAGTGACAGTAATACAGTAATATTTTCAGATATCTATGATTTGGCAGGTGTTGGATGAGAGTCAAATGACCAGAAAGCTTCATCTGTGCAGCATTGATACTGTTTTGCAGGGCAGACCCACTCCCCATCTTTTATAACAGCTTCACCCAAACTGATATGTTTCAAATATATTAGTGATGGCAATATTCTTGACCACATATGAAGGGTTCTCTCTGGAGAAGTTTGGACAAGTGAAATCACAGACATTCAATTTCAGATTGTCCAACACTGGGTGATCCACACTTTCTACAAAGTCCGTATCTCTACCATCAGAAACAGCATTGTTTAATGTAAACCAAGCTGCAGTGTTCCTCAGGAAAAATGTGATTATTCTAAGAAGTTGCAAGATATTTTGTTCATGCCCCGACATATATGAAGAACTCTTTGGATTACAAATTGCTGCTCAGCCATAATGTGTGCAGTAGCCACTGGAAAATGTTTTTTCCTCAATGTTTTGCAGTTTCAGGTAATGCTATGCTTTCTTACCAGGAGACAACGGAAGACGGAGGTCTGGCATGAGTCGGACACAACTTACCATAGCAACTGAACAACAACAATATCCTTTCTTAGCATTCTATTTTGACCCAGACCAGTTAAATTTCCCCAGCAAATATTATGAGGGGGTTGGGTATCTTCAAATCTTTTGAAACTAAAATTCAGGAGACAATCTTCTCAAGATTTTATTGGCTACAAAGATTGTGTTTTCCTATTTCCTTTTGAATGAATATCCCCACATACTTCAATAGACAGGAGCAGGGAGACTATGGCTTTCCTATTAGCAATTCACACCATAGCTTGGAATCTGGATGAAGACAAAGATACTTGTGACAAGTTAACACCATTGTTCTTTTTAGCAAGCAGCTTGTCCTCTATCATCCAATGACTAATCCTAATTGTTAGAACAGATATTAGTATTGAAAAGATAATATATCACATCCAAATAAGCAATCATTCCGGGAAACTGGTGTGTTGAGGATAAAAGTTTACCAATAATTTCTCCTCCTCCTTCTCCTTTTCCAAGGTGGAAAATCACACAAAGGTTTCTTAATGGTTTGCATTCCAAATTCAATGGTCCAGTTCTTGGATCTTTTAAGATGCCTAAATGCAACTCATGGGCCACATTGAGGTCAAAATGGTATCATGCTGTGCAGCATTGGCTTATCTAAATGGATCAGGAGTGCTCTAGAGCCATCTGATCTGAACAACAAAATTTCAGATAGCAGGAAAGAGGAACAGGAAACTCCCTATTACCATGCAGTGGTCATCAAGATTTTTGGCAGACCAAGTCTGGCAAAACTAAGATATAGATGGAATAGCCTCCTTCAGTGTTCAGAGATACTCATGTGCTAGGTTAGCCTAACTGTGACAAGTTTTTGCAAGCAAGACAACCTTCCTCAGCTAGGCACGTTCTAATTCTACAGGTGTTATTAATGACTAAAATTTACCACCAGTAGGTGTGCCAATCACTAAGTCCATGGTTCTGGGAGTTGAAGTCCACACATCTTAAAATAGCTAAAATTGGGAAACACTACTTTATATCCAAAGCAATGAACAGTCCTAATATATTTTACAGTTGCATACCTTCCTCGCACCACAATTGGTCACATCTAAAAGATATCCTCAAGCATGAAGCTGGGAGCCATTACTCAATGCTGTTTCTCTAAGAAGAATAATAATTAATGGCTCTCCTTAAAATTTGAGGCTTGGGTCTATGCAGATTTGAGGGCTGGGCTCCATGGGACTTTCAGCACAGCTGAGCTACCTGTTGATTTCATGACTTCATAATGGTTACGATTCGGATATACAAAAAAGGATGGAACAGAAAAACAAATAGAATCATGTGTGCAATATGTGTGATAGATGAGTCTCTGTGGTTAAAAAATCAGAGAGTAATGCTAGATGAGGGGACTGTAATCCTCTAGATGTTTAAATTATTGCATATTAAGTGTGCCACATTACTAAGCACAATATCAATCAATTTAGCAGTATCAAGTCAAATGGGAGACTATATAGCAGTGTGTCTACGGGAGGTAGGAACCATGAAATAACAGAATAACAGAGTTTGAGGTCTTCTAGTCTAACGCCCTGCTCAAGCAGGAGATCCTACATCATTTCAGACAAATGGGTGTCCAATCTCCTCTTAAAAACCTCCAGCGATTTATTTTATTTTATTTATTTATTATTCTAATTTGTATA
This sequence comes from Pantherophis guttatus, assembly GCF_059756535.1. Lineage (NCBI taxonomy): Eukaryota > Metazoa > Chordata > Lepidosauria > Squamata > Colubridae > Pantherophis > Pantherophis guttatus. Next base: position 6,889,159 of record NC_142074.1, read on the forward strand.
CCGCCCTTCTCCCAGAAGGGACTCAGGGCGGTGAACAGCCAAAATTAAAAAACATACAAATGCAAAAGTTAAGATAATTAAAAGAATTAAATCATTGGCTACCCAAATTTAAAACCCCAAATCCATAAAATTTAAAATCCCAATTAAAAAACCATTTAGGCTAGGCCGGCTTGATGAAATAAAAACGTCTTCAGGGCTTTACGGAAGGTCCGGAGGTCCGGGATCAATCGTATTCCAGGAGGCAGCTCATTCCACAGGGCGGGTGCCCCCACAGAGAAGGCTCGCCCCCTGGGGGCCGCCAGCCGACATTGCCTGACCGACGGCACCCCGAGGAGGCCCTCTCTGTGAGAGCGTATTGGCCGGTGGGAGGTTATCGGTAGCAGCAGGCGGTCTCGCAAATACCCTGGCCCTAAGCCATGGAGCGCTTTAAAGATGAGAACCAACACCTTAAAGCGCACCCGGAAGACCACCGGGAGCCAATGCAGCTCGCGCAGGAGAGGTGTTACGTGGGAGCGCCACGTCGCTCCCATAATCACCCGCGCGGCCGCATTCTGCACCAGCTGGAGCCTCCGGGTGCTCCTCAGGGGGAGCCCCATGTAGAGAGCAATACAGTAGTCCAGGCGTGACGTAACCAAGGCATGAGTGACTGTGCACAAGGAGTCCCGATCCAGAAAGGGGCGCAACTGGCGTATCAGGCAAACCTGATAAAAAGCCCCCCTGGCCACGGCCGTCATATGCTCTTCTAAAGACAGCCGTGTGTCCAGGAGGACGCCCAAGTTGCGAGCCCCCTCTGTGGGGGTCAGTGACTCGCCCCCAATAGCCAGCGATGGCACCAGCTGGCTATACCGGGACGCCGGCATCCACAGCCACTCGGTCTTGGAAGGGTTGAGGCGAAGCCTGTTCCTCCCCATCCAGACCCGCACGGCCTCCAGACACTGGGACATCACTTCGAGGGCATCATTGGGGTGGTCTGGGGTGGAAATGTACAGCTGAGTGTCATCAGCATACAGATGGCATCGCACCCCAAAACCACGGATGATCTCACCCAGCGGCTTCACATAAATGTTGAACAGGAGCGGCGAGAGGACCGACCCTTGCGGCACCCCGCAAGCAAGGCGCCTCGAGGTCGACCTCTGCCCCCCTGCCAACACAGACTGCGACCGGTCAGAGAGATAGGAGGAGAACCACCGCAACACGGTGCCTCCCACCCCCAGTCCCTCCAGCCGGTGCAGCATGATACCATGGTCGATGGTATCAAAAGCCGCTGAGAGGTCTAACAGGACCAGAACAGAGGAACAACCCCTGTCCCGAGCCCTCCAGAGATCATCCACCAATGCGACCAATGCCGTCTCCGTGCTGTACCCAGGCCTGAAGCCGGACTGGCATGGATCCAGATAGACGGTTTCATCCAGGAACTGTGGGAGCTGTCGCGCAACCACACTCTCCACAACCTTCGCAACAAAGCGAAGGTTGGAGACCGGACGATAGTTTGCCAAAACGGCCGGGTCCAGAGAAGGCTTCTTGAGGAGGGGCCTCACCACCGCCTCTTTCAAGGCGGGAGGCAAGAAACCCTCTCTCAGAGAAGCATTTATGATCCTCTGGAGCCAGCCTCGTGTTACCTCCCGGGTGGCCAGTACCAGCCAGGAGGGGCACGGGTCCAATAAACATGTGGTTGCGTTTAATCTCCCCAGGATCCTGTCCACGTCCTCAGGAGTCACAGGGTCGAACTCATCCCAGGTAACATTCTCAAGACCAGCCTCAGTCACCCCGCCGGGATCTACCCAGTCAGAGTCCAAGCCTTCCCGAATCTGAGCGATTTTATCATGCAGATACTGTGCAAAATCCTCAGCCTGCCCTTGCAAGGGGTCTTCCCGCGCTCCCTGATATAGGAGGGAGCGGGTCACCCTAAACAAGGCGGCTGGGCGGTTATCTGCCGATGCAATAAGAGCAGAAAAGTGGTTACGCTTTGCCGCTTTTATCGCCACTAGATAGGTCTTAATATGAGACCTAACTAGTGTTCGGTCGGATTCGGAGCGACTCGCCCTCCAACCACTCTCTAGGCGTCTTTTCCGGCGCTTCATCCCCCTCAGCTCCTCGGAAAACCAAGGGGCCAGGCAGGTTCGGCGTCGGGTCAGAGGCCGCAAAGGCACGACTCGGTCCAGAGCACCGGCGGCTGTCCTATCCCAGGCAGCCACCAGATTTTCAGCCGAGTCGTGTGCCAGAGTTTCAGGAACTGGCCCAAGCTCCCTCTGGAACCTATCAGGATCCATCAGGCGCCTGGGGCGGAACCACCTGGTCGGTTCCGCCTCCCTGCAGTGGGGTGCAGCGGTCGAAAGGTCCAGTCTCAGGAGAGAATGGTCCGACCATGACAGGGGTTCAATAACTATATCCCCTATATCCAGACCACTCCGCCACTGACCAGAGATAAAAACCAAGTCCAGAGTGTGTCCTCCCACGTGAGTGGGGCCATGAATTAATTGTGTCAGGTCCATGGCTGTCATGGAAGCCATAAACTCCCGAGCCATCCCAGACGCCCCACCGGTAGATGGCAGGTTGAAATCCCCCATGACCAAATGATGGAGTACCCACAACTTCTGGAGGCAAGTTATTCCATTGTTCTGGCAGGAAATTTCTCATAGGCCACATTGGGACTCATTGGCCACATTCTAGGTTAATTCTCTTCTTGATTATTTTCCATCCATTGCTTCTGGTCTTGCCTTCTGGTGCTTTGGAGAATAGGTTGACCCCCTCTTCTTTGTGACAGCTCCTCAAATATTGGAACATTGCTATCATGTCACCTCTAGTCCTTCTTTTCACTAGACTAGACATACCCAATTCCTGCAACTTTTCTTCATAAATTTGAGTCTCCAGGCCCCTAATGATCTTTGTTGCTCTTCTCTGCACTGTTTCCAAAGTCTCAACATCTTTTTTATAATGTGGTGACCAAAACTGGACGTAGTATTCCAGATATGGTCTTACTAATTATCTTCCCTCCCATCAGATCAGGGACACCAATCATAGATGAATTAGAGGGATTGGTCATGAAAGAATCCTGAAAGTTAAGGTGGAGCTAGAAGTCAGGGAATTGTTTAAAAAAGTAGATGGAGACAAAGAAGATTTTGTCTGGGAAGTTACAGAGCCTGTTGAGAATTTGAGTTTGATGTGAGTTTCAGACCTCAGTGATAACCAACTAATAAAACATACCTGTATTTTTACAATTTGTAAATTGATATTAGGGAGAACTCTGACCATCTCCCAATTGGATTGGCTATAGGCTAGACCATGGCAATTTTAAGTTGGGTGGACTTCAAGTCCCAGCATGCTGGCTGAGGAATTTTGGAAGTTGAAGTCCACACACAGCTTAAGTTTGCTAAGTTTGGGAAACCCTGGACCAAACTGAACAGCAGGTTCATAAGACTGCTGAGAAATTGTAGAGATGCAGTCATCTGAAGTTCAGGTAGTCTTGAGGACCTCTTGACTTTAAGCTGTCTTGGATTTTATGATAGCTGAATCAAATAAAAACCCTTTTAGATATTCCCACCACAATTTTCAAACAGAAATGAACCTCTATGCTCTTTCCTTATTATCTATAACATCCACAAAAAGAAAAGAATGCTAACATCAGGCATATGTTACTTCTGTCCCAAGGTCTTTGGAGAAACCAAGACAGGATGACCTGCCATCAACTAGGACAATGTTCAAAATAACTATTTGATAGACAGCTGTACTGCATTAAATCAGAGAGTGCTGTAGTGGTGAGTGTGCAACTGGAACTTCAAGAGATCATAGATCTTGCTTCCATAATGGGTCCACTGATCTCTTATTTTGAAAGTCAACACCCTCCTTCTCACCACCTTCATTTGACACTCATCTTTTTTAGGGAGCTCTGCCCTCTCCCACTATCTTCATGCCAAATTCAACATTGTTAATATCTGAAATACACACCAACCAACATTTTCATCTCAAATACAGCAATAACTAGGATGGCCAACTGACCAAGAAAAAGGTAACCTAGCTTATTCTACTACTTGAAAACAGAGTGATGTGTAGAAACGATCAAGAAATGCTTACAATGCTTTGGAGAGAAACATAGGGTAGTTAAGATAGCTGGCAAACCACATCAACTTATTTTTTAATGGCTCATGTTTAGGGAAGAGAAAAAAAGAACCAGATATGTCCTACTCAGATTGGAAGAAACATCAACACAAATTTGTTTAATCAAAGCTATTTGCTTCATCAACAGATATTCACAGTAATTGCTAGATTTCAGCAATACAGGGAGTTCAGAAATTCCAGATTCAATGCTTTGTAGGTTAGGTCACAGTTCAAACAGGCTTGGGGGAAGTAAAATAACCCCATCAGATTATGTATTGCTGCATTTTTCATGCTCTCTGTGACTGAACCGTTTCTCTGGCAATGCTCCTCTTCAAACCTTTCTTCTTCTGAGCTCCTTAAGCATGGGCAGGGAGCTCAGTAAATCCCATCTCACATCAGTTCTCTCAAAAGTTGGGCATATGCCTCAGCACGTATCCCCTTCCCAAATCCTGTTTTACTGGAAAACTTAGATTTACAACTGTAGAGTTGATTTCTTTTCCTTTTTAAAAATTCAGATTGTGATGGGGGGAAAAAGAGAAATTCAATCCACATATCAAAATAAGTGCAGAGTTTGAAGTTAGCTTTCACCTGGATTCAGGCTGATGCCCTAGGAGACTTTCTTTCCTGCAAGATAGGCTCTTCATCCGGGTGGGATGACTGATCAGGTTTCATATTAAGAAGTTCTCCAATTTGAAAGGAAATTTCTTCCAGTGCATTTGAATTTAAGCATGGGGCAATTAAGACAATAAATAGGGAGTGGGTCTGACCCTCCAGAATGTGGAATGGAGCAGCCCTGGAGAAATGAGCCTCAGGAGCTACTCTGGAGAAGTGCTCAGGATTCTGGAGAAGAGGATAGGCACCTTTGCAGGATCGATCCTATTGTCAGATATGAAAGCAGTTCTGACATTCCATCCAAGTTCAGCTCACATGGTTCCTTTCTCTACTTCAACATCTTTTCTTTTTAATTTGGGGGAGGAAAAAAAAAAAACCTCATCGACACAAAAGCACCAATATGCATCGTGACATCATCACCATGACATCAAGGTGACATCATCAACATAACGACATTTTTCTCTTTTAGGCTCTCAGGACTGCAATGCTCTCTGTCTCATCTATTCCAAAGGATAACCCCCCACAAGAAGATGCTGTGATCGATCAACTTCTGGGTTTATTGTCATCATCATCATCACTGTTACTATGATTTTCTTTTCCTTTTTTTTTTTTGGTGGGGGGTGGGGGTTAAATAAAGCAAGCCTTCCTTTGTGATTCTCTTCTTCTTAGAACCAAAGCCAGCTGACCAGGAGCTAGTGAACAGTTTGGATTCTTCTTGGTAAGCTGAAGCAGAAAGTCAAACAAAAAAGAAAGGAGAACTATTTGGAGGGGGGGTCACCACTCCTGTCCCAGTGAGTTGAGTCATGCAGTGCTGTGGTCCCCTGGAAGCACCGCACAGAGCAAAAGAAACGTCCAGTCTAGCTCCTGCTCCAAAAGCTTCCATTCACCTCAGAAATAAATTAAGGGATTCTCAAGAGTGGAAAGAAGAGATGTGATCAGTGATGTCTCCTCTAGGGCAGTGGGACAGGTCATTCCTGCTTCCCTTCCCCCCGTTAACAATGACAATGTCGCTCATTGCCTGCCCGTCTGGCCACAAGAGAGTCCAAGGTGTGACAGAGTTGTTGGTCTGGTGTTCAGTCCTGCCACAAAAAGAACGGGCCTGTGCTATTCGAGAGGCTAGCGGCTACTGTTCTTTATAGCTTCTTTTGCAGCAATAATCAAGGGGGTCAGGCTGGACAGCGGCTTGGCCAGTTTTAAAAACGGGTGCTGGAAGGAAAAAGAAAAGAATGTATCCATTTACGAACTGTGACAGTGAGACAAGTAGGTAAATTATTTATTTATGTAGTATATGGCATTGTTACATTAGCCAAAAGATTACAACGCTAATGCAGAATACAGGTAGTCCTTGACTTACGACCACAATTGAGCCCAAAATTTCTCTTGTTAAGTGAGACATTTGTTAACTGAGTTTTGTACCATTTTACGACCTTTCTCGACACAGTGGTTAACTGAATCACTGCAACTGATAAATTAGTAACCTAGTTGTTAAGTGAATCTGGCTTCCCCACAGACTTCACTTGTCAGAGGGTTGCAAAAGTGGATCACATGCCCTTGGGACAGGGGTGAAATGCTCCTGGTTTGGACCGGATCGCCCGATCCGGTAGCGATGGCGGCGGGTGGTTCGGAGAACCGGTAGCAAAAATCCCTGCCCCACCCCTCATGCCCAACTGAGCAGCATGATCATCAGAGGCTTTTTTTTTTTTTTACTTTTAAAAGCATTTTTTCTACAACTTCTTCTGCCGAAAAAATGCTTTTAAAAAATGCTTTAAAAAAAAAAAAGCCTCTGATGATCAAGCGGCTCAGCTGGGATCGTCAGAGCCTTTTCTTTCTTTTTTTTTTATAAAGTTTTTTATTATAAACGTAAGTTAAAAAGACATAGACATACAACATATACAAAAATCTTAGTTTCTTTTTCAGCTACTTAACAGTGATCCATTTCTTACTATATATTAATATTTACAGATATTATAATATTAACTATTTCATTTCTACTAATCTGTTAATTGATCTATCACATTTTTCTCTTTCCCTTTTTCATTCCCTTAATTTATTTTCTTATTTTTCAACCATTCATACCAATTATTCCACACTTTATATAATATTTGGTTTCCTCTTTCCCCTGAATTTCTTTAGTTAGTTTATCCAGTTCTGTGCATTCTAAAATCTTTTTAATTATATCCTTATCTGGTGGTAATTCTTCTTCCTTCCAGTATTGCGCATATATAATACGCACTGCTGTCAATATATGTAGTACGAGATACTGTGTTTCTTTAGTATAGTTTTCTATTGACATCCCTAATAGAAACTGTTCAGGTTTTCCCTCTATTGAATTCTGGATTATTTCTTCAATCCAATTTTTAATTTTCTTCCAGAATTTTTTCGCCACCGGGCATGTCCACCATTGATGATAGAATGTTCCGTAACTGATATTACACTTCCAGCATTTCGGAGAATTGCTGGGGAACATTTTTGCTATTCTCACTGGTGGGAGATGCCATCTGTGAAACATTTTCATCTGGTTTTCCTTGTATGCAGTTGAGATTGTTCATTTCATATTGGTTTTCCACATCTTTTCCCACTTCTCCAACTCTATCGGGTAATTAAAATTTTGGGTCCATTTGATCATTGTTTCTTTCACAGTTTCCTCTTCCATTTTATACCGTAATAGAAATTTGTATATTTTACTAATTAGTTTTTGTTCATTCTTTAACAAAATTTTATCAAGGTCGGTGTATTCTACTCTGATTTGATCCATTTTCTTTTCCTCCATATATTTTGATCTTATTTGTAGGTATGACCACCATTGTATTTCCCTACATAAATACTGTTCCAGTTCGTATTTTGCTTTTAGGGTTCCCCCCTCATTAACGATATCTCTATATCTAATAATTTTGGACCAATCTAGTAAATTTGGGTGTGTTAACGTTTCTTCTGGGGAGATCCAGGATGGTACTCCTATATAGTGATATTTCTTAATTTTATTCCAAATTTTTAAGAGTGAGTTCCTAATTACATGTCTTTTGAAATATTCAAAGCATTTTTTAACCACCTCTTCCCTGGAAGAGGTTGCAGAAAAAAATGCTTTAAAAGTCTCTCTGACGATCCCAGCTGAGTTGCCTGATCGTCAGAGAAACTTTTCAAAGCATTTTTTTCTGCAACCAGTTCAGTGGAAGAGGTGGTTAAAAAAATGCTTTGAAAAGACTCTGACGATCCCAGCGGTATTCCTGATCGGCAGAGGCTTTTCAAAGCATTTTTTTGCATTTGCAGAAAAAATGCTTTGAAAAGTTAAAAAAAAAAAAAAAGTTGGCCACGCCTACCCAGTCACATTACCCCCCCAAGCCACGCCCACAGAACTGGTAGTAACAAATTTTACATTTCACCCCTGCCTTGGGACACAGCAAATCAAATCAAATCAAATCAAACCTTTATTGTCAATGCACAACATGTGTACAATGAAATTGAATGAGGCTCCCTTGGTGCAGCCCCCGCCAAAACAAAACATACATCTCAATTAACTCAATAAATGAAAGAAATAGAACGGAAACATGAACCCATTGCCAAGCATCTGAATTTTGATCACATGACCATGGGGATGCTGCAAAGTCATAACTGTGAAACGCTATCGTAAGTCACATTTTTAAGTGCCGTTGTAAGTTTGAATGGCCACTAAACAAACTATTGCCAGTCAAGGACTATTTGTAGTAGTTTGGCTGCCAATTTACTAGCTCTGTTTTTGTACAAGCTAGTGCACTTCCCAACAAACAAAGACTCTTTCTCACTATGAAGTGGTATCTAAATCTATTGGTATTGCTAACAGTTGGGAAACCAACCAAGAAAAATGAATCTAAGCCAGTGGTGGGATTCAAAAATGTTTACTATCAGTTGTGTGGGCATGGCTTGGTGGGTGTGGCAGGGGAAGGATACTGTAAAATCTCCACTCCCTCCCCACTCCAGGGGAAGGTTACTGCAAAAGCCCCATTTCCTCCCGATCAGCTGGGACTCAGGAGGCAGATGATAGATGGGGGCAGGGCCACTCAGAGGTGGTATTTACTGGTTCTCCAAACTACTCAAAATTTCTGCTACTGGTTCTCCAGAACTGGTCAGAACCTGCTGAATTCAGGTTCTTGGCGCATTCAGTTTTATGCTTCTTCTCAAGAGTAATTTTGGAGGAAACTGGTCATCTGATGCTGTGCAGGAAGCAAATCTAACCCAGATTGGAAATCAGAGAAGGCAGCAGGAAGCTAGGATTCGATGGGGGGAGAAACTTTGGAGATTGTGAAAGGTAGGAGGCAGCTAGGGTTTGATGGGGGAGAAACTGCAAAGATCAGAGAAGGCAGGGAAGCCAGGAGGCAGCTAGGACTCGGTGAGGGAGAAACTGTACAGATCGCGTCCTAGCTTTCTCCTACCTTCCTGCCTTCTCCAATCTTTGCAGTTTCTCCCCCCATCAAATTCTAGCTGCCTCCTGCCTTCTCCAATCTCCAAAGTTTCTCCCCCATCGAATCCTAGCTTCCTCCTGCCTTTCCCCCATCAAATCCTAGCTTCCTTCTGCCTTCTCCGATCTCCAGTTTCTCTCCCATCGAATCCTAGCTTCCTCCTACCTTCTCTGATCTCCACAGTTTCTCCCCCATTGAATCCTAGCTTCCTCCTACCTTCTCTGATCTCCAAAGTTTCTCCCCCATTGAATCCTAGCTGCCTCCTGCCTTCTCTGATCTCCAAAGTTTCTCCCCCATTGAATCCTAGCTTCCTCCTACCTTCTCTGATCTCCACAGTTTCTCCCCCATTGAATCCTAGCTTCCTCCTGCCTTCTCTGATCTCCAAAGTTTCTCCCCCATTGAATCTTAGCTTCCTCCTGCCTTCTCTGATCTCCAAAGTTTCTCCCCCATTGAATCCTAGCTTCCTCCTACCTTCTCTGATCTCCACAGTTTCTCCCCCATTGAATCCTAGCTTCCTCCTACCTTCTCTGATCTCCAAAGTTTCTCCCCCATTGAATCCTAGCTTCCTCCTACCTTCTCTGATCTCCACAGTTTCTCCCCCATTGAATCCTAGCTTCCTCCTACCTTCTCTGATCTCCAAAGTTTCTCCCCCATTGAATCCTAGCTGCCTCCTGCCTTCTCTGATCTCCAAAGTTTCTCCCCCATTGAATCCTAGCTTCCTCCTACCTTCTCTGATCTCCACAGTTTCTCCCCCATTGAATCCTAGCTTCCTCCTACCTTCTCTGATCTCCACAGTTTCTCCCCCATTGAATCCTAGCTTCCTCCTGCCTTCTCTGATCTCCAGTTTCTCCCCCATTGAATCCTAGCTTCCTCCTGCCTTCTCTGATCTCCACTCTATTTTGAGCTGAAAAGCCTCCTGCACCAACCTGGAAGCCAAAATGGGGGCGCATGCACAGCGCACGTGCATGCATGCGCAGGGCGCATGCGTGGGGGGCACTCACATTGCATTTTGTGGGGTGGTGGCACATGCACGTGCATTCATGCGTGTGCGTGTGTGCTTTGGGCACTCGGCACCAAAAAGGTTAACCATCACTGCCCTAATGTATGAAATATGAGTAACCATACAAAGGGGCAAAATTTATAAGCAGCTTAACCTGTCAGGCTGCCCTGTCAGAGAGAATCTCCGTAAGAGCTATACTTCGTCAAAAGATTAAGCTTTTCCTTCATTTACCTGCAAGAGTTCTTTCGCAGACCCTCGCCTGTCAACATCCATCTCAAGGCAGCGGTTCAAAAAGTCCCGGAAAACCACGGAAAGTCTTTCAGGATTCTGGAGTTCTGGTGTCCCGTTGGTAGCTATCAAATATAAGGCCTGAGAGATAAAATAACAAATTGAATCAATCCCGTTATTTAGGTAGATGGTCAGATATGCCTCGTCACACCCATATTCCTCTCGGCTGGACTATTGCAACGCTCTCTACATGGGGCTCCCCTTGAGATGCACTCGGAGGCTCCAACTGGCGCAGAGTGTGGCCGCGCGGGTGGTTATGGGAGCGACGTGGAGTTCCCATGTAACACCTCTCCTGCGCGAGCTGCACTGGCTCCCGGTGGTCTTCCGGGTGCGCTTCAAGGTTCTAGTTATCACCTTTAAAGTGCTCCATGGCTTAAGACCTGGTTATTTACGGGACCGCCTGCTACCACCAATAGCCTCCCACCGGCCAGTATGCTCCCATAGAGAGGGGCTCCTCCAGGTGCCGTCGGCCAAACAATGTCGGCTGTCGGCCCCCCAGGGGGAGAGCCTTCTCTGTGGGGACACCTACGATCTGGAACGAGCTCCCCCCAGAGATACGGAGGATCCCGGATCTGCGCACCTTCCGCCGTGCGCTTAAGACTTTTCTATTTCATCAAGCCGGCTTGGCCTAAATCTTCCCCCTTTTAAATGTGGAAATTTTAAATTTGTTTTAATAATAGGTTATGGGTAAGACGTTTTAAATTGGGGAGCCATTTTGGATTTAATTTTTTAAAATGTATTTTAATGTTTATATTATATGTTTTTTAATCTTGGCTGTTCACCGCCCCGAGTTCTTCGGGAGAGGAGGCGGTATAAAAATTTAATAAATAAATAAATAAATAAATATTCTTCTCTTATAAACACATAAAAGCAAAATGCGACTTACGGCCACAATTGGGACCAGAATTTCTGTGGCTAAGCAAGGAGTGAGTTGCACCTGATTTTATTACCTTCTTTGGCACCGTTGTTAAGTGAACCCCTGCAGCTGTTAAGTCAATTATGTGCTTGTTAAGCAAATCTGGCTTTACCCATTGACTTTGTTTGTTGGAAGCCAGCTGGTCGGGTCACAAATGGTGATCACGTGACCCTGGGATGCTGCAACTATTGTAAACACAGACCAGTTGCCAAGCACCAACTTCTGATCATGGAACTGTGAGGATGCTGCAATGGTTTTTAATGCAAGGACTGGTCATAAGTCACCTTTTTCAACACTGTTGTAACTTTGAATGGGTATTAAACAAATGGTTGTAAGCTGAGGACTACCTGTACAGTCAGTGTAATTTTGAGAAGGGCTCAAACGGGTGAGCTTTACTTATCAGAGCAAACCAAGTTTTTCTGTGCAGAGCTTCAAAAGGGGGAAGGGGTTGTTTTGTCAGAGTTTTGACCAAAATATCTCTGTTTTGATCAATTGATCAAAGGACTTCTATCTTCTGCAACAATAAAGGAGAGTTCCAGTGGTCTTGTAGAGGCAATTTCATGACATGGCTTATCTGAAAGAGTTGACATCAATTTTGAAAGTCTAACAGAGTTCTCTCTCCCTGCGCCCTTTGTAGCCAAGAGAATCAAGGTGGGACAATCCTGAGTTACTTTCTCACCAACTTCTCTCTTTCTGAGCTAAGCTGGTATTTACTATAACCCTGAAGAAGGAATGCATGGGCTGTTATCTCAGTACCCTTCTACAGTAGGGAAAAGCTGCAGGAGAATTTTTTTTCCCCACTGCCTTTTCTAGGATAGACAGCTAGAAATGTCTGTCCTACTTAGTCCATGAGTTGGCTGTGGTGGACTGGTCTCCATCCAAATGTACACTCCAGTGAATTCCACTACACACTCAAGCTTTGGAAGGACTCAAACATAACAGTGTAGAATGTTGATCTTACCCTGAGAGGATTCTCATTGAGATACGGAGGTTCTCCTTCTACCATTTCTATTGCCATGATTCCTAAAGACCAAATGTCCACTTTGGGGCCATATGCTTTCCTTGTGACCACTTCAGGAGCCATCCAGTAAGGTGTCCCCACCATTGTACTCCGCTTGCTCTGTTCAGGAGTTATCTGAGCACAGAAGCCAAAATCAGCTGCAGGTAACAGAAAATAAAAATTATTACTGTAGAAACCATACTGATAATAGAACATAAAATAACCGAGTTAGAAGGGACCTTGGAGGTCTTCTAGTCCAACCCTCTGCTCAAGCAGGAGACTTTATACCATTTCTGCAATTGAACAGAACAGCTCATCTTATTGTCTATGGAGATTTTCAATCATCCAGGTCATTATTGTCCCCAAAATGCTTTTTTCAAAAGGCAACTGGACTTCCTTGGTTTATTTGCTTTGAAAAAGCTTCTTGGAATGAGAACAAAATGTTTTTAAAGAAAATAAACCAAGAAAATCCAGCTGGCTTTTGGAAAAAGCACCTTCAGCCTATTGGTTCAGCCCTCCACAAAAGTCCATTTCTCATATGGCCCCTTGGGAAAATTAATTGCCCAACCCTGCCTTAAGGTGTTGCCTGATGCCTAGAAGAGCTGACGGTACCAAAGTCTTTGATTTTATAATTTCTTATCCATTTAATTCCTTTAAGTATGCATGGTTGTTTTATTTTTTAATGCTTCATAAATGAACAACTGAAAGTATTGTAAGTGTGGCTGTATTACATTTAGTAAAATAAATAAGTATCCTTTTGGCACTAATCCCTATCGATACAGATACACTCATGTATGTATCATTTTACATATTGCCCAGCCTTTATAATGGAGTTTAACTGCACCCTTTGTTGTCTTAAATTTCTTGGGTTGATTCCAGTATTCCAACTGTTCATTTCTGCCATGTTTATTGATCCATTAAGCCTTGGAAATCAGTGCCAACAGGCCTTAATTAATTCTTTTATAGCTATATGATCTAGTGTAATCATTGATGGATAAAATAGTGCAAAACAATGATTAAACTAAATAAGGGATACAACAGCAAACATCAAGCAATATTAAATCAAGCTACTCAATGAAATCCAAATGATTGAGTGAATCATCAGGTCTTCAAATCTATAGTAATAATATCCAGATGACTGAAAGCAGGAAATGCCACCCCATAATTCAGAGTGCCAGGCTATAATGGGCAGAAGGAATAACCTTGAGGAGAGGAAAAAGAGCCACAAGCTCTGAGTCCAGAACAGAAACATAATTTGAAAAAGCATCTCAGATACAATCACCCTTAGTTCTCTTGAAGATAAAGTGTGTATCAGGCACAAGCAACCAGAACAGCTCTGAGAATGGGTCAAATAGGTTTCTTCATTGTTCGGCCATTTACAAGAATCTTGCCAAACTCTCTGAATTCCCATGGGAATGGCAGATCTAGACCTAAGGGTTTGACTTCAAATGTTTCCTCCTCTGAATTGACTCTTAGCTTCTTTTGACCTTCTCTACTAGGGCCTCCTCTACTTCAGTCAGTGGTTCCACCACAGGGGAGGGAGGAAGCATATTCAAACTTGCAAGACTCATGTCAGCCCTTCAAGGTAGACCAGACCATGAACACTAAAAATATTTTTATTATATGGTTATAATGAACGAGCCTTTCAAGCCTGAGTGCTTCCAGCCTCTCTCTCTCTTTATCTTCACGAGAACTAATGAGGATCTTGTCTGAGACACTTTCTCAGGTTACTACTCTGTCCCAGACTCCAATTTCTTTCATCTGACAATTGAAACTCTTCCTCTTCTTCCTCAAGATTTTTCCTTTTGCTCATTACATAGAGTCACAATATACACAGTGATAGACAATCTCTTAAGCGATTGATGATATTCCTACAAAGATGACGAAACAAATCCAACCAAATTTCTGTTTCATGCTGTAATTTAATCTTAGAAGAAAAAATTATTTGTGGAAGGAGATTTTTACCTTCTTCTCAGAGAAAGCAATAGCTGTCAAGGTAGGACAGATAGGACAACAAGCAGAGAGGGTACTTACTGAGTTTCACAGATCCGTCCATCCCAAGAAGTATGTTGTCACTCTTGATGTCTCTATGGATCACTTGGTTTGAATGTAAGAAGTCTAATGCTTGCAGGCACTAACAACAGCAATAGTAACACAAGAACATATTTTAAAGAGAGAAATGTAGAAATAAAGAGCAATCTTCTGACACAGGAGAGGCAGGAAGGGCCACTATTTTCAAAATAATGGTGATTTGTGGATTACAAGGAAGAGTGAACAGCTTCTTCCTAAGAATATACTTCTTAGTATATTAGGACCATTAACTTTCTTTTTCCTACCAGATGGAAAGTTACCGTATTTTTCGGAGTATAAGACGCACCTTTTTCCCCTTTAAAAGGGGGTGAAAATTTAGGTGCGTCTTATACACCTACAATCTGGAACGAGCTCCCCCCCAAGATACGGAGGATTCCGGATCTGCGTACCTTCCGCCGCACGCTTAAGACATTCCTATTCCATCAAGCTGGCCTGACCTAAACTTTTCCTCTTTTTAAATGGGAATTTTAAATTTGGTTTTAAATTGGGGTTTTAAAATGGTTCAGCCAAATTTATTTAATTTGTTTTATCTCTATTTTAAATTTTGTATTTATATGTTTTATTTTATGGCTGTTCACCGCCCTGAGTCCTTCGGGAGTAGGGCGGTATACAAATTTAATAAAATGAAAAATGAAAAAAAAAATACACCCAATGTAGCCCTGCCCACCCACTGGCCCCCACCCTTTGGCCTGTGCCTCGCAGCAGTTACCTCCTTGCAAGCAAACAGCAAGAAAAAACAGCTGCTTTCAGCTTCAGCACAAGTTGATTAGATCAGCCTCCCGACTCTGATTTGCTCTCAGCTGTTTTGCGCAGGGCTCTTCTGCTTGCTGCAAAGAGTGCTGGAGCAGATTTTTTTTTCCCTCGTGCTAATCAAGCTATGCTGAAAATGAAACTGAAAATAAAGCAGGCTGTTTGCTGTTTGCTACAATGAGGCAAAATTAGGCAGAGACAGAAGGAGATTTCTTTTTCTTCTTTTTCCTCACCAAAAAAGGTGGGTGCAAACAATGGGAAATTTAGGGCAAAAGAGAAGAGTTCAAAATTTTAAACACAAAAGAAAAAAAGGAGAAAGAAAAAGGCAAAAATAAAAATGGAAAGGGAGAAAAAGAAATGAAAGAGAAAAATGTTATACATATTTAGAATTGAAATATGAATAGTAGTAAGAAATAAATGGGAAATCATGATTGTAAAAATGAAATGAATAATAATTGGAATATTTGTCTTTGTATTTTTGAAATCTAGACAATGATAAGTTTTTATTTTTTTATTTTTTTTAGAAATATGAATAAGTAAACTGTAACAATTGAAATACCTTTAATGGTATATGGTGATGAAAGTAAAAAGGATTAAGTTGTAGCTTGGATAATAGCTAGAACATTTTTAAATTTAATTAGGGAAATTGTAATGATTGAAATATTTTTAATTATATATTGTGATGAAAGTAGAAATGATTAAGTTGTGATTTGGAGGATTATATGGGCAAAACTATGTGGGTTATTGGGAGAATTTAAGATGTGAAAATGAGTAACATAAGAGAGGGAAATTATTTGGTTTATTATTATTGGTAAATATAATTAATTGATTTGTAAGAAATTGGATTGCATGGAAATAATTGGAATATTCATGTTCATATTGATTAATATACAAAAAAGATAGTTATATAACTAATTGATTTATATTAAAATGTTGAATTTGTATTAAACAATTGTAATATTACATAATTAACCAATGTGAGGATGGATATAAAAATAGATGACAATGGGAAGGGGTATAATATAGAATACAAAGGGAAAAATTGAATTTGATTAAGATTAGAGATGAGGATGAAGGGTAATATTGGTTTTTTAAAAAAAATAGATGAGGAATAAATATGGCAAAAAGAAAATATAGAAATTGTAAATTTAATTGAAATGACTAAACACTGTTTAAATTTGTGAACCAGCCAAATACTCTGTTCAAAGAAAATACATTGTATGTTTGTATGTGTATTTGTCAAAAAAAAAAAACTTTTTTAAAAAAAACAACCAAAAAAGATAGGTGCGTCTTATACTCCAGTGCGTCTTATATTCTGAAAAATACGGTACTTTCAAAATTCTGGTCAACCACCACACAATTCCTCAATTTTATCCAATCATAAGTCCAAGCAGTTGCTAGAAGTCAACATGGGCTTGAAAACATAAATAAAAGGGAGAAAGCCATGTATTCATTAATTACATAGTTTCCTTGCCATAAAGTAGTCTTAATGAGTATCTAGACTGGATACAATCACATATCAAAAAAAATGCATGTCAAGACTGATTAAAACTTGCACGTCAAGACTGATTAAAACTTTCACCTATATTCCACTTTGCTCAAACCTTGACAAAAGAAGGGGGTGGGTTGATTGGAATGTAAGGGTGGGGCATCCAAGCATCATTGATTCCAGTGAGACATAACTCCCCTCCTCAAGGACACCCATAGCAAAAGGCCACAGCAGTGGTCAGCGGGTTCTCAAAACAAAATGAACAGAAGTGATTGGTAGGTGTAATGGAGCGTGGGGTAGCCCGTGGGGAAAGGGGGAATGAACTATGCGTGCTTTTGTGTGGGAAGCCCAGAGCCGGTTTTGCTTCTTCTGTGCTAATGTGGATTTATTCAGTAAAGTTTGTACTCTTGGTAAAATAATGTCCCAGGAGTTTCTTTTTCTGGATTCCCAACTGGACAGTTGACAGTACAACTGTGAGAAACTATGATTATAAATTGACCAGATTAATTGCAATGCCTTGACAGTGATAGCACACTGGAACAGAAACAGTTTCAGCAGAATACTACTTTAGTAAGTCGTGGAATTATTATTTAAAAAGGGAAGATTTACTTTATCATAAAGATATCAACTATTATATTTTCTCAGCACAGTATTTCTTACCTCCCTGCAGACAGCAGCAATTTGTCCTTCATCCATGCACGTTTCTGTAACCACATCTGTCAAGGAACCCCCAGCCAAATACTCCATTACAACCCAGAGTTCATCTCCAACAAGGTAACTGGAAAAAAAAATATATAGGATGCATTCACACAGTTACAGGTCAGTATTTTGCAGCAAACCATTCCAAAATTAAAACATTTCAGGATAAGATTCTCTTGAAAGAGATTTACAATAATGTTGCAATAAAGATGCTTCCATGTCAACAAGCATCTCACTGAAAGCTAGTGTAAACTTTCTGACAATAAACCTTAGAAGGAATCGGGTACGACTTTTCCTGATTAACGCATTTTAGGGAAAAGGGTGAGTTTTGAAGTCATGAAAGTTTATGTCTTTTCGTAGAATTTGTTAAAATTTCCTTGGAATGTTTGCTATTACAGACCAACACCGCCCTCTTTCTATAGTATTTCTAACAATAACAGAAATCAGTAAAAAGTGATGAAAGAAAGCAATGCTTGGGGTTACTTACCTATCTAAATAGTTCACAATGTTGGAATTCTTATTTTCCCTCATGACCAGAATTTCATTGATGATTAATTCCTTTTTGGGTTGTTGCTGCAGATTCATCTGCTTTATTGCCACCTGGAATCATATTATCCCCAAAACAAGAGGGAGGGGGACAAGAAAAATCATACAATTATTGTGTAATAAACCCTCCATAGTAAGGGCTGGCAGATTAAGGCAATGGCAACATTAAAAATTTTACTTAAGCAACTTTGCATACAATATCTATCTGTCAAGTAACTGGGGGCTCCTCTCTCTTCTTCTCTGATTGTTTTCTCGGTACCTCCTTTCCCCAAATTTCTCACATTCCATCACAGACATTGAAATTAATGTATGAGAGAATAATTCTCACATACAGAAGTTAATCTATAACACCCTTTCTTTTCAACTTGGGTCATTCTGACCCAATTGTGAGAAGAGCACAAATACAGATAGTCCTTGACTTACAGCAGTTCATTTAGTGAGCATTCAAAGTTACAACAGTACTGAAAAAAGTGAATTATGACCATTTTTTAAAAAATTACGACCTTTGCAGCATCCCCATGATCATGTGATCAAAATTCAGATGCTTGGCAACTGGTTCATATTTATGACCATTGCAGTGTCCCAGGGCCATGTGATCACTTTTTGCGACCTTCTGACAAGCAAAGTCAATGATGTAGCTAGATTCACTTAACAAGCAGGTTAGTAACTTATTAACTGCAGTGATTCACTTAACAACTGTAGCAAGAAAGGTCATAAAATGGGGCAAAATTCACTTAACAAATGTCTCATTTAACAACAAAAATTTGGGCCTCAATTGTGGTTGTAAGTCAAGGACTCCTGTATTGAGATGATAACTCAATCTAAACCAAACTAGAGATACTTCAAAGTCATTTTCTGCTTTGATCAATCAATGTGGATTGCCCTTCAGTCAATATAAATAATGGCACATCATCTCAAACACATTACATGTCATTGGGAAGCTTTAAAATAATCTTTGACCCACCATTGATTTTTTTCTTTGTTCTAATTAATAGGGTATTTACATAGAAAATCTTAGGTCTTTACAGAGATCTTTCTTTAATTGGCATCTACAGACATCTTTGGAAATCAAAGGTTTTATCCAACTGTTAAGAATTAATGATAGGACCCTTAAGTAGGAAATGTTTCAGCAAGGCATCCCAATACCTGGTTAGAAAGTTGAGTGTTTTATTAATTAATAAAGCAGCTAGATTTTAACACCTGCTTCTCCAGCCATTTAATGTAGAAGCTGGACTGTATCACCCACTGAAAGTACATGAGATCACACACTAAATTATAGAAGCCACACAATGCAGCAAAATTGCCTCCCCTGTGCTTTTTGATACAACTAACCCACAATATTCAACAAATCTTTATGTAGTTCTTTTGGCTTTTTAACTTTTTCTTAAGTCTACCAGAATGAGTTCAAGAGTTGCTGGAACTTGGCTCTGGGCACTTAATGTATATGTATGTAGCAGATAATATTTTATTCTCTTCTCTTTCCAGTTCTTCTTCTCCTGTGACTTGATATATTTTTTTTCATTAAAGAGAATGCTGTTTTTTAAAGGTTGCACTAAATAAAGTATGATATTCCTTCTCATCCTTGAAGTTGCAAGACAGAACTATAGGTATTCCTAACCTGAATTGGCTTGGATGGATTTTAACAATCTACCAGGTGTTTATATACTTATATAGATTGGCATGGCACCTGAGGAAGGAAGGGAAGGAGAGAGGGAAGGATTTATTCTTTGTCCCCATAAGACTTCATTTCATTTAGGACATAAGCAGAACCATATGCAAGCCATGAACTGCATCATCAGGTTAGTGCATTAAACAGTGAGAATCTTTGGGTGGTCAGATTTCCACCCAGAAAAGAAACGAGTCCTCAATGTTTAAAAGCAAAATAACCCTGAAACAAATGACATCACACTCACCTCCTGCCCTGTAGCAATGTCTATTGCTGTATAAACAGTACCCGAAGCCCTGGGGAAAAATAAAAAGGGGAATCAAGATGTGACACATCAGCAAGAGAACAAAAATAACTTAATAATAACATGAGAAAGATCAACAAGCTTCCCATCCTAATGTGATTATGAGGGTCACATCTATCCTAGCATCTCTACATTGAATGGAGATGTTTGAAGAATCTGAATCCTCTCCTGTGGGGTCCTTAGTGATTTCCGAGTGTGATGATTTTCTTGCAGATGTTTCATTGGCAAACTAGGTAATGAGGCTAGAAGCTCTGAATTCTCTTCCCTTCAGCCTGTTCTCTCCCAGTTAAATTTTTTAGCCTCCAAGTATCAAGATAGGAAAATGTTTCCCAAGCTTTTGCTGGATAGAGAATTCTGGGAGTTGAAGTCCCCACACTTTAAAATTGCCAAGGTTGAGAAACACTGAGATAGGATGTCAACCACTTCTTCTCTACAGGCTGGGATGGCTGTGTAAAGTTGGAAATTAACAGCAGACTGATAATTTCCAAACAGTCTGACCAAACAGTCACATGACCTTCCCCAGGGATTTCATGGAGTTGTTGAGTACAGGAAAGAGAGAAATGACCCGTGGCGTACCGCATGTTAGAAGTCTCTAAACCACCACAGACTCAAAGCATCCACTGAAGAAGGAATGGAGCCATTCCTTGGAGGCATTGGAGGCATTGTGGAGGCCCACAATGCCTCCAATCCCCAAGCCTTGTAGATGATCCAGTAAGATAACATGATTTGGGGTATCAAAGAGCTTCTACAGGATCAGGAGGAGGCACTATCTGCCAGAAGCCAGCTGGGAAGCTTGCAAATAGCAATCACAAGACCCCAGAATGCTGCATTGTAAATACATGCTGGTTGCCAAGAGCCTGAATTTGGATCACGTGACTGGGAATGCTATGATGGTTATAGCAACAGCAATAGCACTTAGACTTATATACCACTTCATAGTGCTTTACTAAGTGCCCTCTCTAAGCGGTTTACAGAATCAGCATATTGTCCCCAAAAGTCTGGGTCCTCATTTTACCAACCTTGGAAGGATGGATGCTGAGTCAACCTTGGGACGGTGAGAATCGAACTGCCAAACTGTTGGCAGCGAAACTGGTCATACGTCAGTTTTTTCAGTGCCATTGTAACTTGGAATGGTCGCCGAATGAATGGTTATTAATTGAGCACTATATTCTCTCTCTCTGTGTGTGTGTGTGTGTGAACCTCCTATATATAAAGAATGTATTACAAAACAGTAATAAACTATACATCTTAGGGTGATTAAAATAAACAACACACACAGAAAGAAAGAAAAATATGAAAATACTCTGAGCCTGAGGAAAAAAATGTAAGCACTTTTTAATACCAATACAATATAAATACAATATGACCCCAATGTAATATCTGTATGTACATATGTACCAGGGGTGAAATGCTCCCGGTTCGGACCAGCTCGGGCAAGTAGGTAGCGATGGCGGCGGGCAGTTCGGAGAACCGGTAGCAAAAATCCCTTCCCCCCCAGCCTCCAGCTTGCTTACCTTCGCACGCTTGCCTTGCTTCACTTGCTGTAACCCCTGCAATCCATTGCATCAGCAAGCAACTGAATCTCCCTGCCTGCAATCAAGCTCATCGGTGAGCAGCTCTATCTGCCTGCCTGCCTGCCTTTTTCCCTTCAATTGGGTAAGTTTTTTTCCCCTTTGGGAGCTTTAAAAAAAATAGTTAATTGGGGTTTTTTTTAGTTGTTCTTTTTTTAGATCTAACCATTTAAAGTTTAGGAAGTTTTAAATTTAGCTGCTTTTATATAAAAATAAAAATAAAATAAAATAAAATAATATTTGTGCAGCTTTCTGAGATTTTGTGTGTTTCTGCAGTGTTTCACTCTAACTACACAAACACACAAAATCTCACAAAGCTGTACATGGAATTTTGTGTGTATAAAGTGTGAAAGTTGTTTTTTTGGGCTTTTTGTGACTGTGTGAGGTTCCTGCTTGTTGCAGGGGCCATTTTGCCCCTGCTTTTACATTGTGGGTGAGCCAGTTCTGTTGTGTTGTGTTGTGTGTGTGTGTAAAGTGTGAAAGTTGGTTTTTTGGGCTTTTTGTGGCCATGTGAGGTTCCTGCTTGTTTCAAGGGCCATTTTGGGTCTAGCACAGCTGCTTTTACATTGTGGGTGAGCCAGTTGTGTTGTGTTGTATTTTTTAGGTTAAAAAAGGGCAAAGAAGTGATGTCAACTTGGCCACGCCCACCTGATCACCAAGCCCTGCCCACCCAGTCACCTGACCACCAAGCCCTGCCCACTAATTAAGCCACACCCACAGAACCGGTAGCAAAAATTGTTAGATTTCAACCCTGATATGTACGTTATTGCCTTTTTTTTTCTTGTTTAATTAAGGAAATAAAGCCTCTGAGATGGAGCCCATTGCAAATTTCACCCATCAACAGCGAGAAGGAAGACATATGGTGAATGTATTTATTTTTTTATTTTATTTTATTTAATTTATATACCGCCCTTCTCCCGAAGGACTCAGGGCAGTGAACAGCCATAATAAAAACAATGTACAAAATAGAATTTAAAAGCAGATTAAAATAATTAAATCATAGGCCAAATTTAAAACTCTCATTTTAAAACCAATTTTAAAACCCCATTAAAACCAAATTAAAATCATTTATCCCATCAGAGCGGCTTGCTGGAATAACAGGGTCTTCACTGCATGACAGAAGGCATGGAGGTCGGGGATCCTTCGTATGTCCGGGGGTAATTCATTCCAGAGGGCAGGGGCCCCCACAGAGAAGGCTCTCCCCCTGGGGGTCGCCAGTCTACATTGTTTGGCTGACGGCACCCTGAGGAGGCCCTCTCTGTGTGAGTGTACCGGTCGGTGGGAGGCAATCGGTGGCAGACGGCGGTCTTGGAGCCATGGAGCGCTTTAAAGATGGTAACCAACACCTTGAAGCGCACCCGGAAGACCACCGGGAGGCAGTGCAGCTCGCGCAAGAGGGGTGTTACATGGGAGCGACAGGTTGCCCCCATTATTACTCGCGCGGCCGCATTCTGGACCACTTGGAGCCTCCAGGTGCACCTCAAGGGGAGGCCCATGTAGAGAGTGTTACAATAGTCCAGACGGGAAGTGACGAGGGCATGAGTGACTGTGCGCAAGGCGTCCAGATCCAGAAAGGGGCTCAACTGGGAAATCAGGCGAACCTGATAAAAAGCCCCCCTGGCCACGGCCGTCATATGATCATCCAAAGACAGCCGTGAGTCCAGGAGGATGCCCAAGTTGCGAGCCCTCTCTGAGCGGGGTAAGATCTCATCCCCAATAGTCAGCGATGGTGTGAGCTGGCTATATCAGGACGCCGGAAACCATAGCCACTCAGTCTTGGAGGGGTTGAGTCTGAGCCTGTTCCTCCCCATCCAGATCCGCACGGCCTCCAGGCAATGGGACATCACATCAAGGGCATCATTGGGGTGGCCTGGGGTTGAAATGTACAACTGTGTGTCATCGGCATACAGTTGACACTTCACCCCAAAGCCATGGATAATTTCGCCCAGCAGCTTCACATAAATGTTAAACAGGAGGGGCGAGAGAACCGATCCCTGCGGCACCCCACAAATGAGGAACCTCGAGGTCAACCTCTGCCCTCCCATCAACACAGACTGCGTACGGTCAGAGAGGAAGGAGGAGAACCACTGTAAACGGTGCCCCCCACTCCCAACCCCTCTAGCCGATGTATACATTTCTAGTCTTCTGATTTGTATTATTCATGTTAACAAATCCCACTGAGGGGCAATTTCAGATTAGGGTTGTGCTCCAGTATTTATTTAAAGAACCATATGCTGCTTCAGAAATCCCAAAGCTGTTTTCCAAGGAAATTCTGTGCAATCCATGGGTGATCTTATCCCCAATTCTTTTGCCTGATCTCATTCCATAGAAGTAAAAGTACAATAGTAGTAGTAGTGGCTTCCATTGCATTTTAATCATTCTGCACTGAACTCAGTCTTTCGGTCAAATACAATGTTTTCACTGGTAGGGAATGTTTCATTTTAATATAAATGCAAATGGAAATGGGATTTTTGGTGACTAATAGGGGTGTTTAATCCAATTTGTTTACATAAAAAAAATAATTCAGTGTATTCAAGGCTGTCAGGGCAGAACGATGGCTCCTGAGCTTAGAGGAGTCTGATTTGTATATTTTATTTAGAAAAGCCTGTTTACATCCAAGCTGAGCCTCTTGGGGGACTAGGGAAAAAAAAGATTTACTGGCAAAAAAAAGTGCCTTTCAAGATTGATTCGCACCTGCTCCCCCAGTTAGAATTTATTGCAACGCAGTCCATGGGAAAAGCTAAAGCAAGAAATTCTCTATGCATATTTTCAAGGGCACGCAAGCTAAACACATTTATATTTTTATCCCATAAAGAAGGTGATGTCTTGCAGACACGTTCTAGGATCAATGGAGTGTAGCTCTCCAGGCCAAAGTTAAGAACAGCCATCTAGTTAGCACCATTCTTTTTTTTATGCGGCGTGTTCCATGCAGGGTGGGTGAGGGTGTCAAAATCTGGAACATGGTGGGCAGAAAGTAGTGATCCAGGTTCCCAGGACATGGAATAGGACAATTCTCTGTGGCCAACTCGCTGCCAAGTCACCATGGGATAACTCGCCATGGATAATTCCATGTGAGATAACTAACATGATAAATGTTATCCTCCACTGCTTCTTTCAATATTATTTCCATTTTGTCAATGGAAATAATGTCAATTAGATAATGGTGGATAACATTTGTCATGTTACCTCATGTGGAATCATCTGAGGCGAGTTATACTGCGGTGAGTTGGCCACAGCAAGTTGTCCTTGACCAACCCCAGCTTCTTTATGGTCATAAATTGAGGATTACCTGTATCCCATGGGTATATTGTTTTAATAATGAACTTATTATGAAATCTCCTTTTAAAATATTTCCTGATTTTGTAAACCGTTTTGGAAGAGGGTTTAAGTCTATCTATGTCATACTAAATACTTAGTAGTAGTTTGGTTCTGGGCCCATGCTAATTTTTTGGTGGTACATACAGCCTTCAGGTTATAAATTGTAATCTCTATACCAGGTAATACATGATGGTCCGTGTTGAAAAAAACCTGATGATAAAAAGGAAACAGGAAGAAAGGAGTACTAACCCTTGGCCAATTTTTTCAAACCGTGTATATTTCTTCTTCGGGTCTCCAACACTCACAATACTTCCTAAAAGAAACAGGAAAAATAGACCTTGGTTAAAACACGCATTAAAAGGCCAAGACAAAAGATAGTAGACAATTCCCAAATAATTTTGGAAAAAAGAAAAATTGGATATTGTCAGAAATTCTTAGTCTGGAGAACAGTAAGAATTAAATATTAAGGTGAGATTCAGGAAGCAAAAGAAAACAGATCAGTTGTTTTAAAAAAGGCTACAATGTCACCCAACAGTTTAAAATGCCGAAATATTTATTTGGGTACCACCACTCATCTTTTGAAAAAATAAATAAATAAAACCACACAGTGCTTCAGTTTCAAAAACTATACCTTTGGAATCAAAAACAGAAAACTAGTACAGTCTTAGATAAATAACACTTCCTGTAAGCTTTCTTTAAAAAACATAAATTGTATAATTGATACGGATCGTTCATTCTTCTCTGGCTAGTAGATTAATATAACAAAAACATTTTACACAAAGTGCAAATCAAATTCCAAATTGCTATTCCAAATTCTTTCTATACTGAGTATTTCCCCTATCAATCTGTTATATAAATAGTTTCAGATGTAATTCATAACTTACTTCTCCCTAAATTTCTAAAGACCCACTGCTTCTCCTTCAAATTAAAAAAAAAACCCTATAAAATCTAATGAATTCAAAAATCTCTTGAAATTTGTGCAATCCTACAATCTGGCAAGTTGAACCTACATTTTCCATTTTTGTTTGAGAGCTTATGTGTTTTGCTTATGTGAACAATTCCTGTATTTTCACAGAACAACTCGTGAAATATTGAAGAATAAGCGTTATATATAGGTGTTTAGGAAAATTTTGGGTTTGAGCAGAGCACTCTTGGCAGAAAGTTGCAGGCTTAGAAAAAACTAAAATACTTAAAATTAATTGAGAAACAACAGTAGATTATGATGGCATTATGATAAGCATCAACACATTAGTCCTATAATAAATTCAATTGAGAATTGGAAAAAGCTACTTCCTGGTTATACTAAAGACTGAAATAAAGGAAGATTTTGTAATGGACTGGGGTCTATTTCAAAAAACTGATGTCTGACCTAATCTTTCAATGATTTATTTGAAGGATAATGGCCACCATGTCTTGTACTGCATATCTGTCTGTCTGTCTATCATCCATCCATCCATCCATCCATCCATCCATCCATCCATCCATCCATCCATCCTATCTACCGTATTTTCCGGCGTATAAGACGACTGGGCGTATAAGACGACCCCCTACTTTTCCTGTTAAAATATAGGGTTTGGGCTATACTCGCCGTATAAGACTATCCCTCTTCCAACGCACACCAAATAAAAATTAAAAAAACATCAACTGGCTCACCCACAATGTAAAAGCAGCTGTGCTAGACCCAAAATGGCCCCTGAAACAAGCAGGAACCTCACACAGCCCCAAAAAGCCCCAAAAAACAACTTTCACGCTTTACACACACACAACACAACACAACACAACACAACTGGCTCATCCACAATGTAAAAGTAGCTGTGCTAGACCCAAAATGGCCCCTGCAACAAGCAGGAACTTCACACAGCCACAAAAAGCCCCAAAACCCAACTTTCACACTTTACACACACAAAATTCCACATACAGCTGTGTGAGATTTTGTGTGTTTGTGTAGTTAGAGTGAAACACTACAGAAACACACTAAATCTCAGAAAGCTGCACAAATATTATTTTATTTTATTTTATTTTATTTTTATATGAAAGCTAAATTTAAAACTTCCTAAACTTTAAATGGCTAGGTCTAAAAAAGAACTTAAAAAAAACCCAATTAACTATTTTTTTTTAAAGATCCCAAAGGGGAAAAAAACTTACGTACCCAATAGAACAGGGGTCTCCCACCTTGGCAACTTTAAGACTTGTAGACTTCAACTCCCACAATTCCTCAGCCAGCTTTGTTTTGCTGGCTGAGGAATTCTGGGAGTTGAAGTCCACAACTCCCTGCCTGCTTGGTTGTAGGCAGGGAGTTGCTTGCTGATGGAATGGATTCAGGCAAGCGAAGCAAGGCAAGCAGCTAAGGCAGTGGTTCTCAACCTTCCTAATGCCGCGACCCTTTAATACAGTTCCTCATGTTGTGGTGACCCCCAACGATAAAGTTATTCCTAAAACCATCAAAAATATTTGTTTTCCGATGGTCTTAGGCCAGGGGTCCCCAACCTTTTGGACCTCAGGGACCACCAACTTCATAATTTTAAATTTCGCAGACCACTAATACGAATCCAGTGCCCCGCTTGCTGAAGCACCTGGACTCCCAGTACGGGATGGGGTCCTTCAGGCACTCTCCATCCTCTCTGTCTCTCTCTCTCTCTGTCTCCCACTCTTTCTCTCTCATTCTCTCTTTCTCTCTCTCTCATTTTCGCTTTCTCTCTCTCTCCCTCTCTTTCTTTCTCTCCCACTCTTTCTCATTCTCTCTTTCTCTCTCCCCCTCTCTCATTCTCTTTCTCTCTCCCCCTCTCTTTCTCATTCTTTCTTTCCCCCACTCTTTCCCTTTCTCTCCCCTCTTTCTCATTCTTTCTCTCTCTCTCCCACTCTTTCTCTCTCATTCTCTTTCTCCCCCCTTTCTCTCTCTCTTTCTCCCACTCTCTTTCTCTCCCCCCCACTCTCTCTCATTCTCTCTTTCTCTCTGTCCCCCTTTCTCTTTCTCCCTCCCGCTCTTTCTCTTTCTCTCTCATTCTCTTTCTCTCTCCCCCTCTTTCTCTCTCTCCCCACTCTCTCCCTCTCATTCTGATTCTCTCACTCTGATTCTCTTTCATTTTCTCTCCCTCTCTCTCATTCTCTCTCTGATTCTTTGGTTCTCTTTGATTCTGTCTCTTTCTCTGTCTCTCATTCTCTCTCTCTCACTCTCTCTCTCTGATTCTCTCTGTCTCTTTCTCTCATTCTCTTTCATTCTGTCTTTCTCTCTCTTTCATTCTTTGTCTCTTTCTCTTTCTCTCTCTGTCTTATTCTGATTCTCTTTCTCTCTCATTCTCTCTCTCTCTCATCTCATGGGCCAGCCAGTGTCTTGGGGCTGAGAGGAAGTCAAGCATCTCCCTGAGAGACTGAGGGCCGGAAGAAGTGTGGGAGCGAAGCACTACTTGAACTTGTGCGGCATGAGCATTCGCCTTGGTATATTTGCGCCAGCCGATGGCCAAGGCAGCCCTCATCTGTCTGCTGAAAGTGCAGCATCAGGATTCTGCCTTGCTATATTTGCGGCGCAAGGCAGCCTTTGTTTCCTGCTGCTTGGGACTCAGAGCGGTAAATAGCGTCTGATCCGGAGAGCTGCTGGATTTTGCTCTCTAATCCGGATGCCAAATCGGCCCCCTGCAAACTCTCGTCTCTCAAGGAGCGCTCCCTGAAGCGGGGCTGGAAACTTTGGTTGGACTGCTTGAGAGGAGAGCTTGCAGGGGGGCGATCTGGTGTCTGCAATGGAGAACGGCATCCGGCTTTTTCTCTCCGCTGTAAGAGCGCTGTAAGAACGGCAGCCCTCATCTCCTAATGTTTGGGACTCGGAGCGATAAATGGTGACTGGTCCAGGGAGCAGCTGGATTTTGCAGTCCCAAGCATTAGGAGATGAGGGCTGCCACTCTTACAGCGCTCTTACAGCGGAGAGAAAAAGCCGGATGCCGCTCTCCATTGCAGACATCAGATCGCCCCCCTGCAAGCTCTCCTCTCAAGCAGTCCAACCAAAGTTTCCAGCCCCGCTTCAGGGAGCGCTCCTTGAGAGACGAGAGTTTGCAGGGGGCCGATTTGGCATCCGGATTAGAGAGCAAAATCCAGCAGCTCTCCGGATCAGACGCTATTTACCACTCTGAGTCCCAGGCAGCAGGAAACAAAGGCTGCCTTGCGCCACTCCTGACACAAATATACCAAGGCGGAATGCTGCTGCCATACAAATGAAAGTTGTGCTTCACTCCCACAGCTTCCAGCCATCGCAAACGCCGCTTCTTCCCGCTTCTGCCGCCCCCTCCCCCACCGCCACAACAGCACCATTCATTCCGGATGGCGAGGGCTGCGCTCGTTTTTCTGTATTGCACCACCATCAAAACCCCTGTGAAAGGGTTGTTTGACCCCCCCAACCACTGAGCTAAGGTAAGCAAGCCAGGAAAATGCGCTGCGCACTCCCACCCTTTGCCTGCGAGCCCGGACGCTGATCCGGACGGCTGCAGAACGAACTGGGCACCGGCTGTCATGTCTTTTCTGCTGTGCGGGGTTCGGCACCTGGGCTCCCGGGGTTTAAGCCTCTGGGCCAGCCCGTGCTGCTCCAGGATGTTCACTTCGGGCTCCTTGGAATCGCTGCCGGGCAGTTCTTCCTGTTGGGGCGATGGTGGGTGGCAGCGATCGGCGTCGCTTGGACTGCGGGAGCCACGGCGGACTCCTTCCCCACGAGGTATTGCTCTGCATTTCACCACCTCTTCCAGGCTCGCAGCCACCCACCATCGCCCCAACGGGAAGAACCACCCAGCAGCGATTCCAAGGAGCCTGAAGCGAACATCCTGGAGCAGCACGGGCTGGCCCGGAGGCTTAAACCCTGGGAGCATAGGTGCCGAACCCCGCACAGCAGAAAAGACATGACAGCCGGTGCCCAGTTCGTTCTGCAGCCGTCCGGATCAGCGCCAAGCCAGGAAAATGCGCTGCGCACTCCCACCCTTTGCCTGCGAGCCCGGACGCTGATCCGGATGGCTGCAGAAGGAACTGGGCACCGGCTGTCATGTCTTTTCTGCTGTGCGGGGTTCGGCATCTGGGCTCCCAGGGTTTAAGCCTCTGGGCCAGCCCGTGCTGCTCCAGGATGTTCGCTTCGGGCTCCTTGGAATCGCTGCCGGGCGGTTCTTCCCGTTGGGGCGATGGTGGGTGGCTGCGATCAGCGTCGATCGCTGCGCACTCCCACCCTTCGCCTGCGAGCCCAGGTGCCGATCTTCTTGGACTGCGGGAGCCACGGCGGTGCTGGCCGGGCTGGGTCTGGTGCGGTGGGCGGAGATGAAGGAGCAGCCTCGGCGGCAGCAGCAGCAGCAATTACAACGGGAAAAGCCGTGGGGAAAGGAGGACGAGGAAGATCTGGCAAGGCGGTGCGAGCACTTCATGGCTCCTCCGGTGAGCGGATTGCGAGAGCTGCGCGACTGGGGCGGAGACATGCGAAGTCGCATGGAGCTTCTCATAATGGAGACGCAGAGCCAGGTGTGCAAGGCGCTGGCCCAGGTCGACCGCGCCGCCGCTTTCACCGTGGACTGCTGGGAAAGGAAGGAAGGTGACCCGAATTCCGGGGTAGAGTGGGGACGCGTTCCTTTCTCGTGGGCCGCGCACTGCCTGGCACCTCTTGTAGGTTGGAACTAATTCAGAGTACAGCTTCCCCTCAATGTTGCCGGCGCTCCCAAAGTGTCATCAGTCAGCGCCAGCAACTCAGATTCGGGTACCCGGCGTATAAGACGACCCCCGACTTTTGAGATGATTTTCCTGGGTTAAAAAGTCGTCTTATACGCCGGAAAATACGGTATCTATCTATCTATCTATCTATCTATCTATCTATCTATCTAATCAGAGTTCCCCAACCTTTCCAGCTTTGCGGACCGGCAAAGGGGGGAGGAGAGGAGATTGTTCTGCATGAGTGGCTGACAGCTCCATTTCCATGAGTGGCGGGCACACATGCTCACCACTTATAGAAATGAAGCATGTATGCCACTCATGCAATTGGAGATGTGTGCACATGGACCGTCGTTTCCACAGCAGGTTCCAAATGGCTCACACCCCAGTAATGGACCGTGGCCTGGGGATTGGGGACCCCTGATCTAAATGAACCTTGTTTTGATGTCTGTATTTATTGTTTCTTTAAGGATTATTAATGGTTTAAAATCTTATTGTCCTTCTGCAAAACTGGGCTCCTTCAGGAAAAAGAGACATCTAAAAATAATCATTACCATTATTATTATTTATTGGTTAATCTTTAGTGAGATTCACAGCCTTTGAGGCTGGTTAATAGCTCAGCAGCTCGAGTCCTAACCAAGGACCTAGGAACTGTTAAGGTATCGTCGGAGGATGTAAGCTGTTCCGAGTAAGGTGGTTTTTTGTAGAGTCAAAATGTTCAAGTCCGGCAAATTTAGGATTTCTAAATAGCGGGGTAGCCCTTTGGGTATTGCTCCGAGGGCTCCAATTACAATCGGGACAACACACAATTTCTTTTTCCACAGTCGCTCAACTTCAATTTGTAAGTCCCGGTACTTTGTGATTTTTTCTTGCTGCTTATCTTCAATTCGTGCATCACCAGGTATTGCAATGTCAATGAACCATACTTTTTTCTTTTCAACTATTGTTATGTCAGGTGTGTTGTGGACCAAGTGTCTGTCAGTCTGAATCCTAAAGTCCCACAAGATCTTGAGTTTCTCATTCTCTAAAACTTTCTCAACCTGATGTTCCCAGTGGTTTTTGCTGTACTCAAATCCAAACTTCTGGCACAATTTCCAGTGAATGATCTTAGCAACACGGTCATGGCGTTGTAGGTAGTCAGTATTTTTATTATTATTATTATTATTATTATTATTATTATTATTATTATTATTACTACTACTACTACTACTACTACTACTATTACTACTACTAGAATCATCAATAATTCCATTTTGATTGTTTTTCAATCCAAGGACATCCAACATAATTAAGACATAAGAAGACTAAGCACTTAGTCTTATATACCCCTTCACAGTACTTTACAGCTCTCTCTAAGCGGTTTACAGAGTCAGCATATTTCCCCCAACAATCTGGGTCCTCATTTTACCCACCTCGGAAGGATGGAAGGCTCACCAACCTTGAGCCTGGTGAGAATCAAACTGCCGAACGGCTGGCAGACGGCGGGCAGCACAATTAGCCTGCAATACTGCATTCTAACCACTGCGCCACCACAGGTCTTAGGCATCAACCCAAACCAGTTTAGGTGCCAGTATTATTATTAATAAATAATAATAATAATAATAATAATAATAATAATAATAATAATAATAATAATATTTGTATACTGCCCTACTCCCGAAGGACTCAGGGCGGTGAACAGCCAAAAGATATAATACATATAATACAAATGTTAAAAAACCATTAAAATACAATTAAATAATTTGGCCCAGAAAACAAAATTTAAAACACCCCAAATTTATAAGACAAATTTAAAATTTAAAAAATTTAAAAACAGTTTAAAAAAGAGGTTAGGCCAGGCCGGCCTGCTGGAATAGGAATGTTTTGAGGGCACGGCGGAAAACGCGCAGGTCTATAATCCTCCGTATCTCCGGGGGGAGCTCGTTCCAGATGGCAAGTGCTCCCACAGAGAAGGCTCTTTCTCTGGGGGCCACCAGTTGACACTGTTTGACTGAGGGCACCCTAAGAAGCCCCTGTCTATGGGAGTGTACTGGTCGGTGAGTGGCTACTGGTGGCAGAAGGCGGTCTCGTAGATACCCCGGTCCTAGGCCATGGAGCTCTCTAAAGGTAATAATCAAAACCTTGAAGCGCACCTAGAAGACCACCGGGAGCCAGTGCAGCTCGCGCAGGAGGGGGGTCACATGGGAGCACCATGTCGCTCCCATAACCACCCGCGCAGCCGCATTCTGGACCAGCTGGAGCCTCCGGGTGCTCCTCAAGGGGAGCCCCATGTAGAGAGCATTGCAGTAGTCCAGGTGGGAAGTGACGAGGGCATGAGTGACCATATTTAACGAGTCCTGATCCAGAAAGGGACACAACTGGCGAATCAGGCGAACCTGATAAAATGCCCTCCCGGCCACAGCCGTCAAATGCCCTTCTAAAGACAGCTGTGAGTCCAGGAGGACACCCAAGTTGCAAACCCTCTCTGTGGGGGCCAACGACTCGCCCCCAATAGTCAGTAATAGCACCAGCTGACTATATCGGGACATCAGAAACCACAGCCACTCGGTCTTGGATGGGTTGAGCCTGAATCTGTTTCTCCCCATCCAGATCCGCACAGCCTCCAGACACCGGGACATCACTTCAAGGGCATCATTGGGGTGGTCTGGGGTGGACATGTACAGCTAAGTGTCATCAGCGTACTGGTGGTACTTCACCCTGAAACCACGGATGATCTCACCCAGCGGCTTCACATAAATGTTGAACAGAAGGGGCGAGAGGATTGACCCTTGTGGCACCCCACATACAAGGGGCCTCGGGGTCGACCTCTGCCCCCCTGCCAACACAGACTGCGACCAGTCGGAGAGAAAGGAGGAGAACCACCGCAACACGGTGCCCCCCACCCCTAACTTTTCCAGCCGGTGCAGCATGGTCAATGGTATCAAAAGCCACTGAGAGGTCTAATAGGACCAGGACAGAGGAACAACCCCTGTCCCGAGCCCTCCAGAGATCATCCACCAATGCGACCAATGCCGTTTCCATGCTGTACCCAGGCCTGAAGCCCGACTGGAACGGATCCATATAAGCCGATTCATCCAGATACTGAGGGAGCTGTCGTGCTACCACACTCTCAACAACCTTCGCAAGAAAGCGAAGGTTGGAGACTGGACGATAATTAGCCAACACTGCCGGGTCCAGGGAAGGCTTCTTGAGGATAGGTCTCACCACCGCCTCTTTCAAGGCAGCGGGAAAGACACCCTCATTCAAAGAAGCATTTATAATCCCCTGGAGCCAGCCTCATGTAACCTCCTGGGAGGCCAGCACCAACCAGGAGGGACACGGATCCAATAAACATGTGGCCGCACTCAGTCTACCCAGTATCCTACCACGTCTTCGGGAGTCACAGAGTCAAACTCTTCCCAGATAATATTCTCAAGACCTGCCTCCATCATCCCCCCTGAATCTACCCAGTCAGAGTCCAGGTGTTCCCGAATCTGAGCAATTTTGTCATACAGATACTGTGCAAAGTCCTTGGCTCTACCCTCCTAGGGGTCCTCCCGCACTTCCTGGTGGAGCAGGGAATGGGTCACCCTAAACAGGGCGGCCGGGTGATTATCTGATGATGCAATAAGAGTGGAAAAATAATTACATTTTGCCACTTTTATCGCCACCAGGTAGGTCTTAATATAAGACCTT
The DNA here is from genome assembly GCF_059756535.1 of Pantherophis guttatus. NCBI lineage: Eukaryota > Metazoa > Chordata > Lepidosauria > Squamata > Colubridae > Pantherophis > Pantherophis guttatus. The sequence continues at coordinate 6,923,276 of NC_142074.1, forward strand.
ACCAGTGTTCGGTCGGATTCAGAGCGACTGGCCCTCCAACTGCTCTCCAGGTATCTTTTCTGGTGCTTCATCTCCCTCAGCTCCTCGGTGAACCAAGGAGCCAGGTGAGACTGGCGCCGGGTCAGAGGCTGCACAGGCACGACCCAGTCCAAAGCTCCAGTGGCCACCCTATCCCAGGCGGCCATTAGGTCTTCAGTCGAGCCCTGAGCCAGAGCCTCAGGAAATGGCCCAAGCTCCGTCTGGAACCTATCCAGGTCCATCAGGCGCCTGGGGTAGAACCACCTCATCGGTTCCGCCTCCCTGTGGCAGGGTGTGGCGGTTCGAAGGTCAAAGCGAAGGAGGGAGTGATCTGACCATGACAAGGGCTCGATCACTATATCCCCTATCTCAAGATCACTCAACCACTGACCAGAGACAAAAACCAGGTCCAGTGTGTTTCCCCCCATGTGAGTAGGGCCATGAACTAACTGGGTCAGGTCCATGGCCATCATGGAAGCCATGAACTCCCGAGCCATCTCAGACACCTCACCGATGGATGGCAGGTTAAAATCCCCCATGACCATAAACCTGGGGGTATCAATCGCCACCGCGGCTATAACGTTAAGCAGCTCAGGCAGGGCCGCCGCCACGTGGCAGGGAGCCAGGTACATAACTAGCAAGGCCATCTGCGCCCCATGACCCCACTTATTTATTTATTTATTGGTTCAATTTATATGCCGCCCTTCTCTGGAGACTCAGGGCGGCTTACAATGTGTTAAGCAATAGCCTTCATACTTTTGTATATACCTGCTTAGTAGGGCTTTCGCCCCCCCCAGCGGTGTTCTTTTTTATACAAAGTCAGTTTATTGCCCCCACAAACCGGGTCCTCATTTTACCCACCTTAGAAAGGATGGAAGGCTGAGTCAACCTTGAGCCTGATGAGATTTGAACTTGCAGTAATTGCAGACAGCTGGTGCTACTTAACTGCACTTTAGTCTGCTGCGCCACCAAGGCTCTTTTACTTCACAAGGAGGGACTCACATCCGGCCGTCTGAGGAACAGTGGCCTCCCTCGGACCAAGACCCTTTTTAATAACAACCGCCACCCCCCCCTCCCCTCCCCTGTGACCTCGGCTGATGAAATGCACGAAAACCGCATACAACAAAAGAGACTGAGAATTGATTCCAGACAAATCAGCAAATGCGAATTTAGAACCTTGGCATCACATCCAAAGTTCCAACCCACCAGATCTTCTAAAAAGTATTTTCTGTCTTCCCTACGGCAGCTGAAATACTGAACCGTCTTTTTTAGGAAAGTTAGAAGGGTCAGCTTCTCAACATTGTGCCATCTGGTTAATTGCATGTCCAGTGCATACACCATATGCAGCAGTGCTTTGAGTAGACAATGCAATTCAACAAGGTAGGATTTGTTCAAACTTGTTTTGTCCATCTATTTTTCCTTCTATAAGCACACAGATATGCACACACATACAGAGGGAGAGAGAGAGAGAGAGAGAGAGAGAGAAAGAAAGAGAAAGAGAAAGAGAAATAGCTAAGTAAGATTATATCAAAATTTCAGAATCAAAATTTCAATAGCAAGTAATTTAATCGAAGACCAAAAGGTTTATTATATACTGTATACCTTGGTATATCATTTTCCTTCAGCCCTTTCAGTAACTAATAATGATAGAATATCCTCCTTCTCGTCCCCCCTTTTTTATATCCAGTACTCTGAGGTATTAAATAATAATCCAATTATCTTAAATTATATAAACATTAGGGTATTGAAATAACACAATGTATCTATTAACACAATAAAAAAAAGGGGAGGTGCATGATGGGTCCCTTTTCTTTTATGGGTTATTACCAGCCATGATCATTTGTGAGTCATTATCTGTCATGATTTCAGAAAAGAATTAACAGTGAATTTGAGGAGAAATAGACTCCCATGGGTAGAAGAAAACATCACTAACAAAGGAAGGAAGTGTAGCCTAGATTTTTTTTAAAAAAAAACTTAATTCATCCTTAATTCTTTTCATAATTAACCAGAGAGACATGTGTACTTATCCAGGCTTCAGAAACATGACAGAAATTTCAAGCAAGTTTTCCATCTCCAATTCAAAGTTGGCTCAAACGAAAACCTTTGAGCATGGTAATCAAGTGCCTATTACATTATTAAAGGAAAAGAAATGAAAGTTGACAATAATCAAGGAAGCAAAATGAGTTTAAAGATTCAGGGCATGGAATCAGATCAAACTGGGCTTCATTAATAATGCTGCTAAGCCATAAATGTTTTGCTTCACAATATGGCAGCAAAATTTTTACTATCTAGCATATGGGTTGTTTTTATTTTCTAGATTTCTTATTTTTCTATTTACTGGCATATGACTTTAATTTTCTATTTATATCATACACCACACAGAGTTGGCTGGAATGGACTAAGGAAGGAAGGAAGGAGTGAGTTCTGGCCAATCAAACTGAAGTTATAAATTGCAACTGAATGGTTGCATTGTATACAGCATTTTTCACTTGGCTATTGAATTAAATCATTTCCTGAATCCATGCAATAGTTTGAGCCACAAACTTTCTGAATTATAAATTATTTAACCAAAAGTAAAAAAGAGTCCCTCCAGATTTTACTCTGCTAGTTGTTACTGGCATTAGGGGGTGGTGCTCATCTCTGTTTCGGGGCCATTGAGCCAGTGTTGTCCATAGACATTTTCACAGTCATGTGGCCAGTATGTTGTCAGGGAGCAGTGTTAACTTCCCACCAAAGTGGTACCTATTTATCTACTTGCATTTGTATGCTTTCAAACTGCTAGGTTAGCAATAGCTGGGGTGAGGATGGGAGCTCACCCATTGTGTGGTGCTTGGGTCTCAAACCTGCAGTGTCTTAACTGCTGAGCCACTGTGCCACCCACAACAAAAGTCAGCCTGATCCTTATTATGTTATGTGAGAAATGCAGCTGGTAGACCCTAGTCTGATGCAATGTACCATGTCATGACAATCTAACTTCTCACTGTAATTAGAAGACCTTAAAAGTACTCATGGTTGTTCTTCTCAAGGTTTGCATTCTTTCTGTCATTTTCCTAACTCCTACGTGATTTTGTCAGCAAATGATTACAACAAGAGAAAAAGAAATGCTCACTTAATTTCTCTAGAATCTCTTCATCGGTCATCTTGGATTTCTTCCGTTGCCGATCTGTGTTTCTATACAAAGTGCTTGTGTTTGAATTTTCAGGCTGGGGGACTGTTGACTCTTTCACTGAGGCTGGTGAAGCAACAGGCTCTATCACTGAACGTGTGTAAATCTGAAACAAAGAAACAAAGAGCTGAGATTGGTGGACCCCCAAACAAATCCTCAGTGAATTGTCTTGCAGATGACAAGTGATCTTCTGCCCTTCCACAAACACTCCATTCCTTTCCAAACATTTAATTTAACCATTGGGCGAGCAGGGAATGGATTTCAAGACTTCTAAGATGCCTTTCCATTTATGACCAAATGCCAGAGCAAGAGGTCCTCTCCATCTTTTCATGCACTGACAAAATGTTGGCATTGTCAAATCAAAGATTGCAAAGTCTTAGGTCAACAGATTAATTTCAGGGGATGGATACAAACCATTCTTTATCCAAAAAAATATTATGATATCATAAACAAGTTTCTTTGCTGTATTAGGGATTGTCTCCCTCTGAACTGGGCCTTGTGAAAGGAAGGGAAATTCTGCATTTAGTTGCCTCAAATCTATTTGCTTGTATAAAGTAATCCTAGTTCTCAGAAACACTCTTAAGAATGAAATCTGTGCTTAAAAAGGTAACTCAAGTAAGTCAAGAACCTGGAGAACAAGACAGTACCCTTCCTCTCGAACTATATAGGCTAAAAACCTGGAGAAAGCAAAGATTGTGATTTTTAAAAAAAACTAAATTCTGCATCTGCCGCTTTTTTCTTCCTGACCTCCTTCAGCATTCAGCAGTCCGGCTTTGATGGCAACCAAAAGAGCTTACTGATTTAGTATGTTCTGGGCGTGGGGCAATCACAGGGGGTGGTTCATTGTCATCCTCCTCCTCTTCATCTTCTTCATCCTCTTCTTCAGAAACTGGGGGAGCCAGTGGTGGCTCCGAAGCTGTTTTCGTGCTCTGAAGGTAAGAGTTGCAGAAACTGATGAAGCTCCAGCCCAGTTACAAGACTAAGCACCCTACCTCTTTAACTTATCCTATTTTGATGTTTCCACCACCCATCAAGTCCATGCCTCTGCTGTTGAGATTACATGAAATGATTCTCAACTATGGCAACTTGAAGATGCGTGGACTTCAACTTCCAGAATTCCGCAGCCAGCATACTAGCTGGGGAATTCTGGGAGAGGAACTCCAGCATCTTCAAGTTGCTATGGTTGAGAAACACATATATTTTAAAACAAACTTCGTGGGCCAATTGATTGTTAGATATTATGTGCCATCTTCCTTGACAGGAAAACAGGCATCACACTCTTCTCTGGCAAAGATTTACAAGAGCAACCTTGACCTAAGTCTTCTATCTTGCTAAGCCATAAAGTTGTATAATGCTATCTACTTGGTATGGCACAAAGTACAGATGAGTTTGTTTTAACATGTAATTCTTTTGAACCCTGTCTTATAACACTGTAAAACTACAGCCTGTAGAAATGTTGAGAAATGGGGATCCCAAATGATAAGATTATTACTGCAGTGAAAGTTGATAGCATGTGCAGATTGGCAGGGATGGGAGAGGTGTTTAGAGGTACCGCTTTACATTGTTCTCCATATGATATTTTTATTCACAGTTTTCCTAATCTGAGAATTTTTAGATGTATAGAAGATGTTCAGGAAAAGATTGGACAACCATGTGTTTTACTTAATGATGTAAGATCTGCTGCTCGAACAGAAGGTTGAATTAAAAGACCTCCAGGATTCCTTCCAACTCTGTTATTCTATATTATTTTATAGCAATAGCTAAACTGGCTGGGGAATTCTGGGATTTGAAGTCCATATATAGAATATAGAATAACAGGATTGGAAGGGATATTTAGAGGTCAAGTCCCTTACACACAAGCAAGAATCATGCAAATTTTAATCACAATTTAAACACAAGAATTAAAGTAAGCTACCAAATCTTGGAAATTGTGGTCGGAACTTTCAGCTCCATTTTATTAGAGTTTATTAAGGCCGAAAGTTTCTTAGAATGTATTGAATTTGTTCATGGCGCTCCATGGCATAGGGCCTAGCTATCTTCGAGACCGCCTGCTGCTACCGACGACCTCCCAGCGACCCGTGCGCTCCCACAGAGAGGGCCTCCTCGGGGTGCCATCAGCCAAACAATGTAGGCTGGTGACTCCCAGGGGGAGGGCCTTCTCTGTGGGGGCACCTACCCTCTGGAATCAGTTGCCCCCAGAGATAAGGAGAATCCAAGACCTCAGTGCCTTCCGCCGTGCCCTTAAAACCCACTTTTTCCAGCAAGCCGGGCTGGCTTAAGAAGAAATTTTTAAATGTTTTAATTGGCTTGTGATTTTTAATTTTTGGGCCAAATTTATATATATTTTAACTGTTTCTTAATATTTGTATTTCATGTTCTTAATTCTGGCTGTACACCGCCCTGAGTCCTCAGGGAGAAGGGCGGTATATAAATTGGAAATAAAATAAAATAAAATAAAATAAAATAAAATAAAATAAAATAAAATAAAATAATAAAATAAAATAAAATAAAATAAAATAAATAAAATAAAATAAAATAAATAAAATAAAATAAAATAAAATAAAATAAAATAAAATAAAATAATAAAATAAAATAAAATAAAATAAAATAAAATAAAATAAAATCCCATTTGCCACTAACAAATTCATCTCCCATCTGTTGACTTTATAACTTGAGTTTTGTTTCTTGCTCAGCCTCTCTCATTCTGGAACACACCTGGTTTGGGGAAATCTACATTTCGTTGTACCTATCAATTTTTAAAATGTAGTCAAGTTTGCAAAAATTTCCTATCTATGGAAACATTTGTGCTTTGTAGACGTGACTATTTCATAGAAGCTTTGCAATATGCCTCTCTTATCTGCTGCCACAGTATAACCTTTGTTGTCTAGCTGGCAGGGCAAAATGAAGTCATGCAACATGAAAAATGTCCCTGATCAGTCATTTAGCATTAAAAGCAGAACCACTTACATGTAATGCAAAATTAGTATGGACTACGCTCAATATATTGGTAGATTCTCTTGCTAATGTGCATTCTAATCATTTAAACAAACGTTTTCATGAAATAGTTCGTTTTTACCCTGGTATACAGCAAATTAAGCCAGAAAACAGGGAATTCCAGAACATAGAAATTCATTAGCAACCAAGAGAGGGTACTTACCGAGGGATGGGCTGCAATATAGCCATGGGCACTTTTATCTGCAATGGGCAAAAGAAAATCTATGATAGTTTGGTAGATTATAAATGGTTATTAGAAATGAAGAGGGAAGAGCATTTCAGGTTTCAGGGTCTACCTAGATGGTGAAGGTTGATTCTGCCACAAAATGATGTAGCATGGAAAGCTTTCGTTCAGTGGACCAGCTTGTCAATTAAATCTTCTTTCACCACATTTTATTTCATTGGCTATCCCAATTATAATCTTCCTTGTTTCCATCAAGATAGTACTATCTATCCCAAAGGGTGTCCAACAGTGGCAACTTTAAGACTTGTGGATTTCAACTCCCAAAATTCCTCAACCAGGTCTTAAAGTTGTCAAGGTTGGACACCCCTGGTTTGTCCTCTCAGCTTCTCCAATCTTCCTTATTCTCCATATTTGCTATTTTTATTTCCTCCACTCAGATATAAATAGCAAATATGGAGAATCATATGTGGGTGGGGGAGATATGTCTATTTTTATCCCCCCTCCCCCAGATTATATTTTTTATCCCACTTGTAATCAACAAATCCTGGATTTGAACTTCTCCCATTGCTCCCATTGCTAGGGACAAGATTGTGCAATCTATAGTTCCCAACTACATGCCATCTTCATCCCCATATTCCAGAGCCTCCCATTACAAAACTATCTTCTTGAGGTTGGCCTGATGTCTACTCTCCACCCCTTCCCCTCTATTTATTTGATCATGCTTTTTGTCTATCATCTTTTCTCTAACTGTTTCTTCTGCAGCCCTGTCCATACTGGTGACATTGCTGTGTTCAATCCTAGTAAATTACAAGCTATCTTTATTTTAAAGCAACCACTGGAGATTCAGAGCTATTTCACCAGGGGAAAAAGATAGCAAAACACTAAATATGATGCAACCATAACCTATGGGTCTGTTTGGACTTTATACTGCAATTGAAGAGAAGAGGAAGAACATAGTTCAAGGTGTTAAAGGAAATCCTTTAACATGTCCAGCATGGACATTGTTGAGTCACATTTATGCAGGGATATGAGGGCCTCATGGTGGACAAGACTGAAAAAAGTGGGCTTGATCAGAGTCCAATGTAGGCAAGTCTACCAGTTTTGTCTCCTTCTGACAACTTGTTCTGGTTTTTCTCTTTCCCTGGTAGCAAGTTGTCAAGGATGGAAGAAATAACTTCAGAGGTGGTATTCAGCAGGTTCTGACCAGTTCTGGAGAACCAGTAGCAGAAATTTTGAGTAGTTCAGAGAACCAGTAGTAAAAATCCCGCTCCCAACTATTCTCTGCCTCCCAAGTCCCAACTGATCAGGAGGAAATGGGGATTATCAGTAACCTTCCCCTGGACTGGGGAGGGAATGGAGATTTTCAGTCTTCAGTCCTGCCCACACTGCTTGAAGTCTTAGCCGAACTGACGGTTGAGCTCCCCAACCTGATGGTTGTGGGAGATTTTAATCTCCCGTCAGCCAGTGAGACATCTGAGTTGGTCTGGGAGTTCATGGCCTCCATGATGGCCATGGACCTGACTCAGGTTGTACAGGGCCCAACTCACAGTGGTGGACACACACTCGACCTGATTTTTATCTCTGGGCAGTGGATACTCGGGGTAGGAGTGAACTTTCTGTTCAACCCCTGTCATGGACTGACCATTCCCTCCTTAAACTAGACTTTCCATCCACCAACCCCCACTGCTGGGAGGCGGAACCGATTCGTTGGTTCTGCCCCAGGCGCCTGATGGACCCTGATAGGTTCCTGACGGAGCTTGGGACATTTTCCACTGACCTATCCCATGATTTGCCAGAGGCCCTGGTGGAGGCCTGGGAACAGGCTGCCACCAGGACACTGGATCGAATCCCCCCTTTGCGGCCTCTCCCCTGACAGGGATCCCGGGTAGCTCCATGGTTTTCTGTGGAGCTTAGGGAGATGAAGCGTCGAAAGAGATGCCTAGAGGGCCATTGGAGATCTTCCCGTTCTGAATCTGATCGAACACAGTTAAGAACCCATATTAGGTCTTACCTTGTGGTGATGGAAGCGGCGAAACGTGACTATTTCGCTGCTCTCATCGCGTCTGCAGAAAATCACCCAGCAGCCTTGTTCCATGTGACCCGCTCTCTTCTCCATCAGGGAGCGAGGGAGGACCCCTTGCAAGGCAGTGCTGAGGATTTTGCTCAATTTCTGCAAGACAAAATAGCTCAGATCCAGACGGGTTTAGACTCTGACTGGGCAGGATCCGACGAGGAGGTGAGAGCTAGTCTTGAAGCTAACATCTGGGTTGACTTTGACCCTGTTCCTATAGATGAAGTGGACAGGATTGTGGGTAGATTGGGGGCCTCCACATGTTTGTTGGACTCTTGTCCCTCCTGGCTTGTTGCGGCAACCAGAGAGGTGACTGGAGACTGGATCCAGGCGATTGTCAACGCTTCATTGAGGGATGGGGTCTTCCCCGCCGTACTTAAGGAGGCAGTGGTTCGCCCCCTTCTCAAGAAGCCTGCCCTGGATCCGGCTTCCTTGAACAACTTTTGTCCCGTCTCCAACCTTTGCTTTATGGTGAAGGTTGTTGAGTCTGTGGTGGCACACCAACTTCCACAATTCCTGGAGGAAACGGATTATCTAGACCCATACCAATCGGGTTTCAGGCGCAGACACAGCACGGAAACGGCATTGGTTGCCCTGGTGAATGACTCTGGCGGGGCCGGGATGGAGGTTATTCCTCCATCCTGGTGCTACTTGACCTCTCAGCGGCCTTCGATACCATCGACCATGGTATCCTACTGCGACGACTCCGGGGGTTGGGGGTGGGAGGCACTGTTCTACAGTGGTTCTCCTCCTACCTCTCGGGCCGTACACAGTTTGTTTGGGCGGGGGGTCAGAGATCCTCCCCGAGGCCCCGAGGCCCCTCAACCCTGTAGGGTGCCGCAGGGGTCGGTTCTCTCCCCCCTGCTCTTTAACATCTACATGAAGCCACTGGGTGAGATTATTCGCAGTTTTGTGGTGAGGTATCATCAGTATGCTGATGATACCCAACTTTACATCTCCACCCCGGACTAACCCAGGGATGCACTTTCTAAGAGCCTGGAGGTGGTACGGATCTGGATGGGTAGGAACAGGCTCAGACTCAACCCCTCCAAGACTGAGTGGCTGTGGATGCCGGCTTCTCATGATGTAGTGTCCCCATCACTTCGGATGGGAGGGGAGTTACTTATTCCCTCTGAAAGGGTTCACAATCTTGGCATCCTCCTTGACTCATGGCTGTCCTTAGTGGACCATCTGACGGCCGTGACAAGGGGGGCCTTTGCACAGGTTCACCTGGTGCACCAATTGTGCCCTTTCCTAGACAGGGATGCCCTCCGTACAGTCACTCATGCTCTCATTATCTCTCGGTTGGATTACTGCAATGCCCTCTACATAGGGCTGCCCTTGAGGTGTACCTGGAGGTTCCAGCTGGTCCAGAATGCGGCCGCGTGGGTTGTTACGGGAGCTTCCCATTACTCCCGTGTAACACCACTCCTGCGCAAGCTGCACTAGTTGCCGGTGGTCCTTCAGATCTGTTTCAAGGTGCTGGTGCTTACTTATAAAGCCCTTCATGGCATGGGCCCGGGGTACTTGCAGGACCACTTCCTACCGGCCTCCCACCGCCCAGTGCGCTCACATAGGATTGCCCTCCTCCGGGTGCCATCGGCCAGACAATGTCGGCTGGTGGCGCCCAAGATGAGGGCATTCTCTGTGGTCGCACTGACCCTCTGGAATGAGTTACCCACTGGGCTCCGGACGGCCCCCGACCTCCACACTTTCTGCGGCGACCTGAAGACATGGCTTTTTCAGCAAATTCCCTGATCTGCCGGGAGTTTTAATTGCTTGGGGATTTTAAATTGGATTATTTTAATATCATTTTATTGTCATGTTGTTTTATCATGTGAGCCGCCCTGAGTCCTACGGGAGAAGGGCGGCATATAAATACGATAAATAAATAAATAAATAAATAAATAAATAAATAAATAAATAAATAAATAAATTTTACGGTATCCTTCCCCTGCTACACCCACCAAGCCATACCCACAGAACCGGTAGTAAAAAAAATTTGAAACCCACCACTGAATAACTCTTACTAAAAGGTAGAGTAGATCATTTGCAGGAAATGTGCAACATTCAGCTCAGGTCTATAAGACCCAGGGTCCTGAAGGTTGAAGGTTTGTTTCCAACAACTCTCAGGTTAATAATCTCCTTAGTTTAACATTATTATGTCTGAATCCAGAGAATCTATGGTTAGTTTTAATTACATTTTACGAAAACAGTCCACCTTAAATCCAGGGTTTTATGAAAGTGACTTTACAGGTCATCCTAGACTTACACCCTTGTTTAGTAACTGTTCAAACCATTCAAAGTTACAATGAAAGAAGTGACTTGTAACTGGTCCTCACAGATCGTTGTAGAATCCCTATGTGATCAAAATTCAGGTGCCTGGCAATCAGCTTGTATTTACAACAGTTGCAGCATCACAGGTTCACGTGATTCAACAACATGAATTTCAATGTGGAGAAAAGCAAGGTTTTACACCTGGGCAGGAAAAAACCAAATACAGGTTAGGCAAAACCTGGCTCAAAAACAGTAACTGTGAGAGGGACCTTGGACTCCTAGTAAAAGCTAATACAATCCTTGGTTGTATAAACAGAGGCACAAAATCAAAATCATGTGAAGTATTAATAGCACTTTATAAAGCCTTAGTAAGGCCACATCTGGAATACTGCATCCAATTTTGGTCACCACATTATAAAAAAAGATGTTGAGACTTTGGGAAAAAGTGCAAAGAAGAGCAACTAAGGTGATTAAAGGCCTGGAAACTAAAAGATATGAAGAACTGTTGCAGGATTTGGGTTTAGCTAGGGAAAAGAAGGACTAGGGGTGACATGACAGCAGTATTCCAGTATTTGAGAGGTTGCCACAAAGAGGAGGGGGTCAACTTATTTTCCAAAGTACCAGAGGGTGGGACAAGAAACAATGGATGGAAACTAATCAAGGAGAGAAGCAACCTGCAATTAAGGAGAAACTTCCTAACAGTGAGGACAATTAACCAGAGGAACAGCTTGCCTTCAGAAGTTGTGGGTACTTCATAACTGGAGGTTTTTAAGAACAGACAGGGCACTCACTTTTCAGAAATGGTATAGGGTCTCATGCTTGAGCAGGGGGCTGGACTAGAAGACCTCCAAGGTCCCTTTCAGCTCTATTCTCATTGATTGATTGATTGATTGTTGATTCATTCATTCAATCATTCATTCATTCATTCATTCATTCATTCATTCATTCATTCCCATTTGTGACCTTCTCAGCTGGCTTGCGACAAGTAAAGTCAATGGAGGAAGCCAGATTTGCTTAACTACAGAGTAGTGACTTAACATCTACAGGGATTCTCTTAACAACCATGGCAGAAAAGGTCATAAAAGTGATTCACTTAACAAGCACCCTGCTTAGCAATGGAAATTCTGGCCCCAATTGTGGTCATAATCAAAGGGCTACTGGTAAAATAAATCCTAACTAAAAGTTTTGGCCACATAGGTCTTCTGAAGTTCTGAAATATGACACATATGCGTGGAAACTAAAATTATCACTCATCTGGCCAAAAGGTAGTTGTACTCCTAGACAGGGACTGCACACACTGGGTTTAGCCATTTGGGGGGTGGGGGGTTTCGTAGCATAATATGTGAACGCAGCTAGACCATCTCTAAACTATGCTTGTTATCTGCCCTCAAGTCAGTGTTGACTCCTAGTGACTAGATAGATATTCCTCATGACAAAGTTTTCATACCAATGTGGACATCCAGCTGCAACCTTTTCTTCTCACTCGCGATGGCACATGACCTTTGCTTACCTCCTGATGTAAAACTCATATATTTCTGATTGTTGACCGTCTCTTTGGAATCGTAGAATTTGAGAACGTCCAGAACAGCTTGTGGGTTTTTCTTCTGTTCCAGTTTGGTAATGTTGGAAGTCTGTAATAGCCTGGCCCACTGCTCAGGAATGCCCTGCAAAAGCCCAACAAGACAGATGAGGCCTCAGAGAATTCTGCCCAAGCTCAGGGAGATGTTCTGCTAAAACAGTTCCTTAACCAGAAGCCCAGGTTTCCTGTAAGCCTGTAAGCCATTAAAGCTAGACAGTTTACAGCAGCTGCAATCATTGTCTCATCCTCTCTTAAAACAAAGAGCTAATACCTGGATCCAATTTAAAAAACAAAACAAAGAAATTTATGATTGTGGCAAGAAAAGAAAAGTGCATGAAATTCATCCTGAAATCAATTATTGCAGGAAAATGGAACTAACTCCCTGCGATTCAGAGTTGATATGTGCCCCCTCTCGACTAATTTAGAAGTAAACTTGGTGGGCTTTAGGAACCTTACACTGGATATTTGATGTAGAGCTTTAAAAATGTGCTTTCTTCAAACAATAAGAGCAGATCCAATTTGTGTAGGAGATACCTCCTGGCTGGAGGAATAGGAGATACAGGTGAAACTCGAAAAATTAGAATATCGTGCAAAAGTTCATTTATTTCAGTAATGCAACTTAAAAGGTGAAACTAATATATGAGACAGACTCATTACATGCAAAGCGAGATAGTTCAAGCCTTGATTTGTCATAATTTTGATGATTATGGCTTACAGCTCAGGAAAACCCCAAATTCACAATCTCAGAAAATTAGAATATTACATGAAATCAATAAAACAAGGATTGTACATAGAATAATATTGGACCTCTGAAAAGTATAAGCATGCACATGTACTCAGTACTTGGTTTGGGCCCCTTTTGCATCAATTACTACCTTAATGCGGCGTGGCATGGATGATATCAGCCTGTGGCACTGCTGAGGTGTTATGGAAGATCAGGATGCTTCAATAGCGGCCTTCAACTCTTCTGCATTGTTCGGTCTCATGTCTCTCATCTTTCTCTTGGCAATGCCCCATAGATTCTCTATGGGGTTCAGGTCAGGTGAGTTTGCTGGCCAATCAAGCACAGTAATCCCATGGTCATTGAATCAGGTTTTGGTACTTTTGGCAGTGTGGGCAGGTGCCAAGTCCTGCTGGAAAATGAAGTCAGCATCCCCATAAAGCTCGTCTGCAGAAGGAAGCATGAAGTGCTCCAAAATCTCCTGGTAGACAACTGCATTGACCCTGGACTTAATGAAGCACAGTGGACAACACCAGCAGATGACATGGCTCCCCAAATCAACACAGACTGTGGAAACTTCACACTGGACTTCAAGCATCTTGCAGTGTATGCCTCTCCATTCTTCCTCCAGATTCTGGGTCCTTGGTTTCCAAATGAGATGCAAAAGTTGCTCTCATCAGAAAAGAGGACTTTAGACCACTGAGCAACAGACCAGTTCTTCTTTTCTTTAGCCCAGGTAAGACGCTTCTGATGTTGTTTGTTGTTCAGGAGTGGCTTGACAAGAGGAATACGACATTTGAAGCCCATGTCCAGGATCCATCTGTGTGTTGTGGCTCTTGATGTACTGACTCCAGCCTCAGTCCTCTCCTTGTGACAGTCCCCAACATTTTTGAATGGCGTTTTCCTGACAATCCTCTCCAGGCTGCGGTCATCCCTGCTGCTTGTGCACCTTTTTCTTCCACACTTTCCCCTTCCACATAACTTTCTATTAATGTGCTTTGATACAGCACTTTGGGAACATCCAGCTTCTTTTGCAATTACCTTTTAAGGCTTTCCCTCCTTATGGAGGGTGTCAATGATGGTTTTCTGCACAACTGTCAGGTCAGCAGTCTTTCCCATGATTGTGATTCCTACTGAACCAGACTGAGAGACCATTTAAAGGCTCAGGAACCCTTTGCAGGTGTTATGGCTTAATTAGCTGATTAGAGTGGGACACTTTGAGCCTAGAATATTGAACCTTTTCACAATATTCTGAGATTGTGAATTTGGGGTTTTCATGAGCTGTAAGCCATAATCATCAAAAGTATGACAAATCAAGGCTTGAACTATCTCGCTTTGCATGTAATGAGTCTATCTCATATATTAGTTTCACCTTTTAAGTTGCATTACTGAAATAAATGAACTTTTGCACGATATTCTAATTTTTCGAGTTTCACCTGTACATGCTGGGGTAGGAAGCACCTCCTGGCTTGGACTTCGGGGACCATATCCTAGATGTGAAAGGGGACACATCACATCTTACTTGTTCATTGCACGCTGCAGCTCATGCTGTGCCCACCAACATTAGAGGCTCCCCCGCCCCCCCCCAAAAGCAGTCTATCATAGAATCATTGGGCTACTCAAAATAAGAGACCTTAGACCATACTGTGCAAATGGTTGTTCCATCTATTTTTGAAAACCTTCAGTGATCCACAACCCCAGGAGGCAAGCTATTCCACCAATTAATCGTTTTCACTGTCAGGAAATTTCTCCTTACTTCTAGGTTGGATTTCTCTTTGATGAGCTTCTTTCAGGGGGTTTAAGAAGTGTTTAAAAACATCCAGTATAATTTCCTCCCCTCTGACAACAACCATTTCTTTCTGCTTTCTATGTCAGTGATGAAGACACCAGCAGTAGGTTGTTGTAACTGCCATTCTCTTGTTTCTGCCACTGCCACCCCCTTGGTTTGTCTCACTAGCCCTCAATGACATTTTGCAACCCACAGCCCCATTTTCTTCATTGCCGGATTCAGTTTAGGGTTCGATTATTTCTGTTCTAAGAGGTTTTTCTGCAAAAATGAGAGATGAGATGGTGCTTGGTGGGAAGGGCAGTCCGTGATGGGAGAGTGAGGAGGAAAGCAAACAACAAACTCTACTGCACACACATGAAGCCTGCGATTGCAGCACTAAAACATCTCAAAGAAGCCACTTATTTTGGGCCTGTGACGCACCTCAGAGAGTTTCCCTGTATACATCTGTGAGCCACAGAGAGCTGGCTGCAATGGATGTAAATAAAGAAAGAAAAGAAAGTTAAAACAGAAGGTGGGGGGGAAATCAGAAGGTGGGAAAGAGATGGAACCCAGTGGATCAATATGTTTCCTATCTAATTGAGGGAAGTAACAAACACAAGGGGTCATTCACAAGTTACTGGGGATGGGAGAACATTTTGAAAAAAAAATAGAGAAAAAATATCACAGCCCAAAGTTGGAAGCATAATTTTCTCGCTTGGAAAGAACTGTGGGGCTCTGGCTAATTTCATTTCTGGTTTGAGGCTGACTAAAGGGTCATTCATTTAAGTAGCCCTATGGATGGCTTGATTTACAAAAACAGGAGGGATTGGGGTTGAACGGATGAGACTCTTTCTTTTTACTCCTTCAATCAGAATTAATTTAAATTTACATTAAATAAAGTATATAATTTGATGCCAACGTGTCACTTCCCCTAGTGCTTAAAATCAGCACTGCCTGGTTTTTAAAAATTCATTTAGTACTTTTTAAAAAAGAGAACCTGGCATTCTTAGCCCCTCTTTGAGGGAGATGGGCAGTTTAGAAATATGAAATATGAATTAATTAATTCCGAAAGGAAAGGAACCAGCCTGTAAAAGCATCTTTATTTAGAATGCTTATGAGCCTTATTTGGGCATTCTTAGTAAGCAAAAAATAGGGGGCAGCAGGAGAAATTGAGGAAAGAATCAGCCATGAAATTCCCAAAGGTGACTTTCTTGGTTTTTTTCCTTGAAAATGTCTCACTTCTCATCCAAGAAGCTTCTTCACTTCTGCAAGCAAACTTCAGTTCAGTTCTGTTCCAAACTTCAGTTCTTCAAGGAAAAAAAACAAGAAAGTCCAGTTACCTTTTGGAAAAGCATGACCTGGATGATGGATATATTAAGCCATGCAAGTGTCTTCTCATGGTGCCCATGAAGTCCATTTAGCAAGAGCCCCGTGTGTTCTAAACTTTCAGAAAGTGCCCACCAGCACTAAATTTTTGCCTTCCATAGTCCAGGAAGCTATGACATCATTGCTTTAGTTCAAGATTGCTGTTTTCCACTTCAGTACTGAATCTGGGTTCTTCTACATATAAGACAGATGTTTGAATACTTCAAGGCTACCAAAGCTGGACCATCACTATGAATACAGAAAACTCTTATCTGCTCATTGTGGTCATTCAGAATACCAAATCCAGTCACAAAGAATCAGGACTACACATTAAATTCCAATTAAGCTGATTTATTGCTCACACTTATACTCAAGAATCTAGTCAACTGACAGTCAGCACTAAATTGAGTTAAATAAGAGTTAGATAAGACAGATAAGAGTAAATGGAATTCAAGAGGGGTTGGACTTGGAGCGTTTATGGACATGTAACGATTCCAGGCTTAGTTCTCTCTTGACTCTGTCCCCAGGATATGCCTCTTCTCTTACAATGCTTGCCCATATTAACACCAAATTATACTGTTTCATTCTCTGATCTTTTATTCTAGACATAACTTCTTCTTAAAATCCAGGTTCTCCCTTTTATGTCAAGGCAACAATATTATGGCAACAATATAGAGCTCAACACTGGAGAAAGTTGTTTCCCCTATTCATCTTTCATCAATTTGTTCAGTGTTTTGTGTCCTGATTTTTGTTGTTCACAGTGGTGCCAAGCAACAATGAAATGGCAATGGGACATGCACAATCACAAGCAACCTCATGCCACCTGATGTTCATGATTGAAAGCCAAACTTCAGAGCAAGTGTCCTCAGTTATGATTTTTGAATGTAGCTATGAACAATGCAAGCAATTCAGCCAGGACAGTGATTGGGCCTGAGTGTCAAAAAGAAAGAAAGAAAGAAAGAAAAGAAACAAAAAATCCCTGAGCACATTGCACACAACTCATGATGCTTAACACAGACAGAATGATGGCTATCCTCTGAAATGAAGGAGAAGCATTTGCACAGATTTAGAATATCCCCCACTCCCATCCACCTCCACTTAAGAGAAAGAATATGAAATGCAGGAAAAATATTTTTTGCCAAAAGTCCTTAGCAGAAGAATCCTTGCTGCAATAAACTTATCATTAGTTTTTTAAAAAATCAGATCAGTCCTACAGAAAAACTCATTTAGCACAATGATCACAGTGCCTTGGTCAGACCCACAAAAATGTTTTAATTTTAAAAAAGAATCAGAAGGAATAAAAATGAAGTTATTTATTTATTTTCATGCCTTTTAATAAAAGCAGACAAGACACATACAATATGGAAACATCATCAAATATATGTAATGTATCGTCCATTGTGAATGCTAAAATTTAGTGACTTTGGAGATATGCAACAGGCATCCAAGCCAATTGATAGGAACTAATTATTATTACAAAATTATATATATATATATATATAGTCAAGTTTCCGAAAGATGCCCTAATTAATTAAAGCAAAGCTTTCAAGTTGCTATATATATATATATTGTCTTCAATGAAAATATTGAAAAGCATACGAAGTAATTTTAATAGTACTATTTTTAATAGTAGTGTTAATCTCTTTTAATATTATATCAGCCTGCTCCATCGGATCTTGCAAGGGGAGTCTGCTGTGGCTACCATTGGCCATGAGCTACTTTGGTGGGTCACAGGAGATGTGCTTTCTCAGCTATGATGCCAGTTTTATAGAATATCCTTCCCCCCAAAAGTATTAGAGATATATTTGAAAGGTCTCTAAATTAAATCCACTAATTTGTTGACCAGCTGTGCTCCAAAGATGATAAAAAATCCTCTCAAATTACTTTTGAGATGCAAACATGTGGAGAATGTTACCAAACTACTGAGGCAACTTCATAAGTAGCTGAAAATGTAGAGGAGTTTTGGAAGAACCTGATATTAACTTTCACTAATATGGTTTAAATATATACCTCTCAACACAATTGAAAGAAGAGCGTTGAGAAAAAAGACAAATTTGGGACTTTTTCTTTAAGAACATTAACAAGGTTGAGGATTTTGTGATAAAAAGAAAGGCCTATAACCCAATGGTAAAACTTCCAAAGGAGAATTTTTTTTTTACTCCATTAAGATAAGCTGTGACTTAAACTCAATGAGTTAACTGGAATTAAGATGGATTTTTCTTTGTTTGATATGTGTAACTGAAAGAAAAGTTTAATCCAAAATTTGAAAATGTAATATTTATATATATTATTGAAAATGTATTTGAGAGTACCTATATTAAGAGAAAGTTAAAGAAAATGATGTTCCAGTTTAAAGAAAAATGTGTGTTAAAAAGGTTGTTTATAAAAGAAAAAAAATTCTATAAGGGTAGTTTGGAAGGAAGGATCTAAATGTAATACTGAAGTTTAAAATTTGTATGGTAAGAAAAGGATGCATTAGAAAATTTTGACTTAAAAAGAAGTGTTTTTAAAAAGTTTAGTACTTTAAAAAAAGGTGAAAAGTGTTTTTTTTCTTCAGTAAGGTCAAAGAATTTGAAAGAATACAATGAATCTTGTTAATAAAAATGGTGACAGTTCACAAAGATTATTAGGTACAAACAGAAATACATACTATTTCCACAGCAAGGAAGATAAAGCAGGAATGGTTAAATTGTTTATTTTATTTAAAGAGGAAAATATATTCTCATTTGGATATCACTTCTGGATTTTGTGCTTGTGATGAAAAAAAAAATGTAACTTTGACTTCAGTTTTGTTGATCAGAAAAATTTGTCATTATAGAAAAGGCTAGTTATGAATATATAATGTATAAACATACAGTATACAGACACACATACACACACACACACACACACACACACTAATGTGTAAAAGCAAAAAGTTGAGGTTGGAATGTTTTTATCTTGTACTGTGCTAAGAAGAGTCAGAAGTCAATGCCTTTTTTTCCCCTTGTATCTCACACCCTCTTTTCCCCACTCTTTTACCTTCCCTTATAATTCCCTATTTTTATCTTTTTTTTTTCTTTGTATTTTATATAATAAAACAAATTTTAAAAAATTGTGACCAGAATATTCTTTCCCCCCAAAATTAGATTGATTTTGATATTCCAAAAGGCCTTCAAGAAGTGGTTGTGTGACCAGGCCTGAGTCTCCCATGGATTCAGAGACTTGGTTATATGCCGTTCAGAAGATTTATTGCTCCAGCCTATACACAGGAATCCAAACAACTAAAGTTCACTACTAAATTGGCACCAGAAAAGATTCAATAAAACTCAAGAGTGGTTGGACATGGACCATTTATGGCAACGTAATGATTCTAAGCTGATGACACACTTCACTCTGCCTCCCAGCTCCTCCTACTCTTCTCCTACACCTTCACTTTGATTGTATTTTGGGTTTACAGGGTAATTTTCATTACAGTCTTTTATATTTGTATTTGCTGTTTTAAAAATCTATTGTTATGCGCTGAACCATGGTTGCCTTCAGTGTTATAAATGTCTATATAAATTTGATTAATATTTTTTTAATGGAGAGAGGTTCCCATCAAAAGAAATGTGCTAAAGTCATAACGTGGTCTTGATTTAAAATACTCAACACTGAATTTGGAACTTGCTTAATCAATAAACTTGCAAGGTAATCCAGCAATATCTAATTTCTAGAAACAATTATGGGATTATGGAAGTAGGAGCTCTGGGCTCATAAAAGAATAAATTATCTGGTGATTTTAAGGATACCCCAGTAATCCCTTCCTTGCTGTAGAAATTGGCCCCTATAAACAATAATCTTAGAATCATAGACTCCTAGGGCTGGAAGGGATCTCAGAGGTCATCTAGTTCAACCCCCTGCTCAAGACAGGAGACCTTATACCATCTCAGAAAAATGGCTTCCTATCTTCTTCAAAACCTCCACTGATAAGAGCATGCGCAACCTTCTAGAGACAAGCCATTCCACTGATTAATCGTTCTCACTGTCAGGAATGTTTTTCTTAATTCTAGATTGGCTCTCTTTTTAATGATCTTAATGATTTACAGGCAATTCTGTTAATCAACAGTTCCTGATAGAACAACCAGTTCTTTTCAGAATTATTCTCTCCAAAATTGAATTTTTCACTGAAACCCCCTTTTAAATATCTCCCTTCCAGGGCATTGTAAAAGGCTCCCGCCTCCTGTTTCTTAAACTCTTTTGTCTTGAGAAATCATTTAATTTGTTTCCCAGTCGTGCAAGGAAGGATAATGTGTGGTATTCCAGATGTGCATGGAATCCCTGATCTGTCCGTCATCAGACATTAAGACTTCTGTCACTTAATGTAGAAGAGGCTGCTTCAAAATGGATTTCTCGAGTCTTCAATGGAGAAAAAAATTGCAAACCAACAAGACGATATGGCTGATTTATTTTCTGTGACACATTCTTCCACCGACTCTTCCCAGCTTGAACAGCCTAATGTCTTTCCTTGGGAATGAATCAAATAAGGGAAGTCAAAGAGACAGTCTGGCCTAGCGATTAAGGAACCAGGCTAAAAATTGGGAGACCTTGAGTTCTAGTCTCTCTTTAACCATGAAAGCTGGTTGGGTGACTTTGGGCCAATTCCTCCCTCTCAGCCCAATTTACCTCACAGAGTTATTGTTGTGGGGAAAATAGGAGGAGGAAGGGGTGGTGGATATGTTTGCTGTCTTGAGTTACTTGAACAAATAATAAAGGCAGGATGCAAATAACTATGCCCCACAGTAAGGGGAAACATGATTGGTTAAGCCAGCAGCAAGAAAGTAACTCAGGATGTACAAAATTCTGTGTGTGAACAGAGAACGTTCTGTACAAGAACAGCTGGTTGTGATAATCTCTACCTAAGTCTAAAGATGTGTACTTCAGATTTGGGCCATATCAGTGGTGGGATTCAAAAAATTTTACTACCAGTTCTGTGGGCGTGGCATGGCTTGGTGGACATGGCAGGGGAAGGATACAGTAAAATCTCCATTCCCACCCCACTCCAGGGGAAGGTTACTGCAAAATCCCCATTTCCTCCTGATCAGCTGGGACTCAGGAGGCAGAGAATAGATGGGGACAGGGCCAGTCAGAGGTGGTATTTACCGGTTCTCCGAACTACTGTATTTTTCAGAGTATAAGACGCACCGGAGTATAAGACACACCTACCTTTTTTGGTGAGAAAAAGAAGAAAAAGAAATCTCCCTCTGCCTCTGAGCAATTTTGCTTCATTGCAGCAAACAGCAAACAGCCTGCTTTACTTTCATTTTCTTTTTCAGCATAGCTTGATTAGCACAAGGAAAAAAAAAATCTGCTCTAGCCATTTACCTCTTTGCAGCAAGCAGCAGAGCCCTGCGCAAAACAGCTGAGAGCAAATCAGCTGAGAGTCAGGAGGCTGATCCAATCAACTGGTGCTAATTAGGCTGTGCTGAAGCTGAAAGGAGCTGTTTTTTTCTTGCTGTTTGCTTGCAAGGAGGTAACTGCTGTGAGGCAGAGGCCAAAGGGTGGGGGCCAGTGGGTGGGCAGGGCTACATTCGGTGTATAAGATGCACCTAAATTTTCACCCCCTTTTGGGGGGAGAAGATGCGTCTTATACTCCGAAAAATACGGTACTCAAAATTTCTGCTACCGTTTCTCCAGAACTGGTCAGAACCTGCTGAATGCCACCTTTGGCCACATATACAGGTAGCCCTCTACTTATGATCATTTGCTTTAATATTAGCAGCTTCAGGCTTGGATGGGATGCAGATGGGAGACATCAGGAGTTCCTTAGATATCCAGGAGTACTGAAAAAAACCCACACTAAAAGAAAACAGTGTGGCTGGTGGGGAATCCTGGGAGTTGAAGTCCACCCATCTTAAAATAGCCAAGGTTGAAACACTGGCCTAAACAATAACAAATTCAGCAATGGCTATATGTTATGACCACATGCCAGAAAACCATAACTCCCAGTCTCTCTCTTCATTTGGACTTGTTCCCTTGTCAATATTTGACATGTAGGTCAAGTGATATCTGGATGGGCACGGTTTGATGTTCAATATAAAGTGTAAGTTCCTCAGGTATCCTATGAGCTGGATCATATTCATAGCTCATAATCTTCCCTCCTTTGGGGAGGGAAACACCTTATAAAGTCTTCAGATCCATATGCCTAGATAGGTTTTGACATTTTTTTAAAAAAAATTGATTTATATGCCGCCCTTCTCCGGAGACTCAGGGCGGCTTACAATGCGTTAAGCAATAGCCTTCATACTTTTGTATATTTATACAAAGTCAGCTTATTGCCCCCACAAACTGGGTCCTCATTTTATCTACCTTAGAAAGGATGGAAGGCTGGTCAACCTTGAGCCTGGTGAAATTCGAATTTACAGTAATTGCAGACAGCTGGTCACAATGCTTTTAGTCTGCTGAGCCACCAGGCTCTTGCTACATTGTTCTCCATTATGGTTCATGATGAAGTCATGTGTAGCTGTTATCTGAAAGGCAGACTCAGTGTGCATTGAACATATCTATGGCATATGACCCCATGTGTGTACCTGTTCTAATTAATACCAAGCAGGTGGTTAGCACTACCTCTATTCTCACATCCATTTCTGCATTCAAGAAATACAGGTAGTCTTTGACTTATGGCCACAATTGAGCCCAACGTTTCTGTTGCTAAGTGAAACACTTGTTAAGTGAGTTTTCCCCCATTGTATGACCTTTCTTGCCATATTTGTTAAGTGAATCACTGCAGTTGTTAAGTTAGTAACATGGTTGTTAACTGAATCTGGCTTCCTCCATTGACTTTGCTTGTCAGAAGGTCACAAAAGGGGATCACATGATCCCGGGACACTGCAACCATCATTAATACATGCCAATTGCCAAGCGGCTGACTTTTGATTATGTGACCATAGGGATGCTGCAATGGTCATAAGTGTGAAAAACGGTCATGTCCTTTTTTCAGTGTCATGATAACTTTGAATGGTCACTAAATGAAGTGTTGTAAGTCAATGACTACCTGTACCGGTACAGGACTAATGACTGGGAAAGGAAAGGGTGTAGAAAGTAGGCAGACAAGGAAGAGAAGACTTACTGTGAATTCCCCAGTGACGGCATCAAAGCCAACATGGATTGTGTGCTCGAAGTCTGAAGGGAGAGAAATTTCAGGACGTTCCTTTTCTTTCTTCTTATTGGCTAGGGGCAAAATGTTAACAGCCATTTATTTCTGTGTAGTCATTTGTTCATCGATTTTCCTGTCTGGTTTATTCAAAGCAAGAAATAGAAGGGCAGGAAGAATAAAATAAAATTGGATTCGAAAGGATCCTCGGCAATATAACCTAAAGAGCTTTATGCATTTATCAGATTCTGAAGCATTTTCTGCTTTCCTGCTTAACTGAATGGAAATACCAATAAATATTTGTAGCTGAGGCTTGAAATCAGGGGTCCTTGGTGCTCTCTGAGCTTGGTTGTTTTCTTGCAGATGTTTCATTACCCAAACAAGGTAACATCATCAGTGCTAGAAGGGAATGAGGTTTGCTCTCCTTGTAGCACTGATGATGTTATCTAGTTTAGGTAATGAAACATCTTCAAGAAAATAACTAAGCTCAGAGAACACCAAGGATCCCTGAATGGAAATACCACCCTAACAGCACCATCTCAATGAGTTTTCTCAGAACCTGGATCACACATGACATTAAACCATAGTTTGCTTATAATCCTGATATGAAAACCATCAATTATGGCATTGTGTGTGAAGCCAGGTGCTATAATTTAATCTTCAAAGATTATGCATAAAATATTGGCTTAATCCCAAGTGACTGGAGCTGTCTTTACAAGAGATTTGGTTCCTCTTTACGAGCCCCATGTTCTGTGCAGGAGCATCCACAGGGAAATCAAAATAGCACTTAAACATGGTGACAGAAATTATGTTTTGGAGTTTCATATGACCCTATGAAAAAAATATGGAGAAATTTTTATTTTAAAATATCTCAGAAGAAACTGGCTATTGTTTCTCTTTATAGATATCCCAAGGTCCCACAAAGGTTGAGATGCCAGCAAGGAAAGTCAGCATAGATCAATTTAAAAGTCTCATCTTAATAGGGCTGCATAAGTAATGTCTTCATTGAAAAATTCATTTAACCCAAGAATTAAAGATGGAAAGTCTATATTTAACCTCTCTGTCTAAGGAATGGCAATTTTTTAAATTATTTTTTTAGCCAACATCACATCCTGCACTTAAGAGGAAAGGAATTATAATGGGAAGACATAGCAAGATCAGACTGCTTAAACACCAAAACGTCACTCAATTAAACTGCCTACCAAGACAGAGAGAGAGATTATTTTGGGATTCCATATGACATGTACCTCATCCTGGAGTTCAAAATAAGTAACTGAAAAGTGCTGATGCTCCAACTGATGCACTTTTAAGGAACTTTCCAAATGCTGAGAATGTGGATGCACATCCTCTGCCAAGTTGTGACATGGGGAAGGAGGAAGGAGGAGGAAGAAGAGGAGAAAGAGGAAGATGAGGAGAAAGATGAAGAGAAGGAGAAGGAGAAGCCTACATTCACTGGAAGAAGCAGGTGATTGAGAGATCCAGCTCCAGAAAAACTTGTGCCAATCAAAATAGATAATTCTGGCATGAACTGATAGTCCAATTAAATTTCTTGATTCATAAGCAACTCACTCAGTTATATAGTTTGAGCAGTTTCTCAGCATTGGTTCATGGCCCAGAAGGGGTCTCAACTTATCAAACTGTGGCTTATTCCATAAAGGTTGGTTCAGCAAAAAATAGCTAAGTATGATTTATGAAGCTGTTTGCCCTTGGCCTGTCCCTGTCTGATTTGCTTGAGGTCAACCGGAATAGTCCCAGTTCCTGTGGCCCCTGAGGAAAAATAATTGCCCACCCCTGCTTCAAATGGTTTGCTATATACTAAATTGTATTTATTATATATTCAAAGCAATTAAAATAAGCAGAGCATGGTTAAAGTAATTTTTATGAGTCTAGCCAGATGTTGGGGGGAGTCACAAAAATGAAGATGGCCATTGCATCTACAGAATCAAACTCCTGTCCCTTTTAACATGCAACACATGAATGGCACAGGTAAAAATGAGGCACAGTTTCAAAGACACAGTGGCAGCTGCTATCTTGACCATTTTGCCCTCCCCGGACCACCCTGCAGAAAAACAAGCATGAGGAAAGAAGAGGCCAGGAGTCTTTTGCTAGGCTGATACGTTACTTTTATCTCCTCCAGGGAAGATGGAGCGCAGGCGAGCTTTCCGGTTCTTCTCTTCAGGTGCCATGGGAAGCGGTTTGGAACTGTGGTTCAGGGCCGAAGAATCACGATTGTTACTGTTCATTCTCAAAGGAGGCGCAGGAGGTTTTTCTTCAGTATCCAGGCTTTCAGACATCTTCAGCAATTCTCACAGCTTCCTGGCAAGCAAAGAAAGGGAGGAAAGGAGAAGAGAGAAGTGAATGAGGGTTGGTTAGGAAAAACAAGAAAGCTGAAACAAACCAGAAATGTTAGAGTAATGATTGGGTATGTCTTGTGAAAAGGACTAGGGGTGACATAATAGCAATGTTTCAATATTTGAGGGTCTGCTACAAGGAAGAGAGGGGGGGGTCAACCTATTTCCCAAAGCATCTGAAGGCAAGGCAAGAAGCAATGGATTGAGATTAATCAAGGAGAAAACCAACCCAGAACTAAGGAGAAATTGTTATTATTAACCAATAGAATTTTATTTATTTTATTTTATTTTATTTTATTACATTTCTATACCGCCCTTCTCCCGAAGGACTCGGGGCGGTGAACAGCCAGAAGATAAAACACAGAGATACAAAATTTAAAATAGATTAAAACGAATTAAATAATTTGGCTGAATTTTAAAATACCCCATAATTAAACAGATTAAAATTTGTATTTAAAATTTAAATTTAAAAGAGGAGAAGATTTAGGCCAGGCCAGCTTGATGAAATGGTTTGCCTTCAGAAGTTGTGACTGCTCCATCACTGGATGCTTTTAAAAAGAGATTGGATAGCCATTTGTCTGAAATGGTATAGGGCAGTGATGGTTAACCTTTTCCGGACCGAGTGCCCAAAGTACGCGCACATGTGCACAAATGCGCATGTGTGCATGCCCAAATCCCCAAAATGCAATGTGTGTGCGGCCCCCGCACATACGCCCCGCCCCCCCATGCCTCCACGTGCAGCCCCTGCACATGCCCTGACCCCTGCGCATGTGTGCATCTCCTGCATGCGCCCCAACTGCCACGCATGCACACTCAGACTCTCCACACTCGTCCTGCATATGCACGGCAGAGACCCAAAGACTAGCTGGCCAGTGGGAGGCATGTGCTGCATGCCACTTTGCCATCACGGGTATAGGTTCTTCTGCTTGAGTAGGGGGCTGGACTAGGAGAACTCCAAGGTCCTTCCATCTTTTGTTGTTCTGATATTCTGTTATGTCCTTCCAGATAGGCTTATGGTTGTGTTACTAACAATCCAACTATTGTAGTAGCTATTACAAACTCTTAGTTAGATATCTTGGACTACAAGTAGCTTAAAGCAAGGGACAAAAGTTCTAAGGTACCACAAAGCTGCATCAGCTGCCATCCTAATTTCTCAAACTGCCCCACAGCAGCATGGGGGCATTATGGGAAATTCAACTGTTTGGCATTGGCCAGAGAACACCTCACAGAAGCTGGATCTTCAGAGTATTTTCCCTGGTTGAAGTAACCCTGGTTGGGTTACTACATAACAATCTTGCTGGATTCCTATCCTCAGTCTTTTTTTCCTCCACAACATAAGGTTCCTACTTCTTTGCAGTGTGCCACTGACCCAGACATCACAACTGCTGGCTTGCAGCGAAGCCCTTTCACAAATAAGTTAAATGAATCTCAACTGGATTTTAATTAAACCAAGGGCTGAGGTAATTTGAAAGTCTGGAGCTAATCAACCAACAGGTGGGAATAAAGAGACAAGGGAGTTTATTGAAGCAAAGTGCCCAAATCAAGACTACTAATAAGAACTAGTCATTTATATTCATGCAATTCTTTGAGGTGAATTCATATAGGTGTAGGCACGCAACTCAACAACTCCATTCAGAACTTTCTGCAGTTTGGAGAAA
This sequence comes from Pantherophis guttatus, assembly GCF_059756535.1. Taxonomy (NCBI): domain Eukaryota; kingdom Metazoa; phylum Chordata; class Lepidosauria; order Squamata; family Colubridae; genus Pantherophis; species Pantherophis guttatus. Next base: position 6,950,539 of record NC_142074.1, read on the forward strand.
TGTTTCAAATGAGTGTTGAATCCTTCTTCCCCATATGGTGTATAACAAAGTAGATCTGAATGAACAAAGAAGTCACTTAAACCAAAAGAGGTAGGAGATGGGGATTCAAAGAACAGCAGTTGTAGTTAAGAAATGTGCTTGTCTCCATAATGGTCTCAGATTCACGTATGAAGTAAATAGCAAGCTTTTTATCTGGAGGAGAATCTGGATAATTAAAGAGAAGACCTCCCTTCCACAAGGAGCATCTTTTGGGGATGCTGTCTGATAAGTTGATGGACTAAATTCATGGGGCTACCAAGCATGGAAGGGAAATACTTCAGATGAAACTTGCTAATGATATTCCTGATGTTGTGGATTGTAGATAGATCAGATGGAAGCACAACCATTTGACCAGTTTGTGATATTTGCCACTATTCATTTTGGATAACTGATATGCAGAAAAATCATGCTTTGAAGGCCAGGAATAAAACACAGAATAACAGGGTTGGAATCTGTTGTGTTTATCTGTTCTATTGCCTGTTTCCCACAAAGAAACGGGAGGGGAATCCATCAGTGATACTAGATATTAGATGACCAGATGTTAAGACATGGACTGGGGCAACCATTTCCTCTCAGATGCTTCTGAACTTCAATTCTCTGAATTCTTTTCCCATGAAAGCTCTTCAAGCACTATGGGCCATATCTTTCACAAAACTGCTTCAAGACTTCCAGATTATGTGAGGTCTTCTTGCAGGATCAGGTATATTTCAATGGTCCCAATCTGGGTTGATGAGTAATCCTGAAATGTTAAGATCAACCTATAAGTGCTCTCACAAAATTGCTGCTCGGTTAGGTGAAGTCAGATACAACAGAGCTGTGATCCAGGAAGTAAACTGGAGAGAATATTTCCCACCAGCCTCTAATCTATTCAGATGTTCTTGGGCAGATGGGTATGCCTCCAAAGATATAGATCACAGGTGTCCAACTTCAGCAACTTTAATACCTGTGGCCTTCAACTCTTTTTACTCTTCAATATCTTCATAAATGACTTAGATGAGTGAATAGAAGGGGAACTCAACAAATTTGCAGATGACACTAAACTGGCAGAATAGCCAACACCCCTGAAGACAAACTCAGGATCCAAAAAAATCTTGACAAACTTGAACAATGGGCCCTATCCAACAAAATGAATTTCAAAGTGGAGAAAAGCGAAGTTTTACATTTAGGCAGGAAAAATCAAAGGTATAAGTACAGATTAGGCAAGACCTGGCTCAAAAACAGTAACTGTGAGAGGGACCTTGGAGTCCTAGTGGACGATCACTTGAATATGAGCCAGCAGTGTGCGGCGGCGGCCAAAAAAGTGAATGCAAACCTGGGTTGTATAAACAGAGGCATAGAATCAAGATCATGTGAAGTATTAGTAGCGTTTTATAAAACCCTAGTAAGACCACACCTGGAATACTGCAACCGATTTTGGTCACCATACTACAAAAACGATGTTGAGACCTTAGAAAAAGTTCAAAGAGGAGCAACTAAGATGATCATAGGCCTGGAGATTAAAACATATGAAGAATGGCTCCAGGATTTGGGTTTGGCTAGTCTAAAGAAAAGAAGAGTTAGGGGCAACATGATAGCAGTATTCCAATATTCCAGGGGCTGCCAGAAAGAAAAGGGGGGGTCAAATTATTCTCCAAAGCACCAGAGGGCAGGACAAGAAAGAATGGTTGAAAACTATTTCCTGGAATCAAGGAGAAACTTCTTAACAGTGAGGACAACTAACCAATGGAATAGCTTGCCTTCAGAAATCATGGGTGCTTCATCATTGGATGTTTTTAAGAGACTGGATAGTCACTTATCTGAAATGGTATTGGTTCTCCTGCTTGAATAGGGGCTGGACTAGAAGACCTCCAAGGTCCCTTCAAGTTCTATTCTATTCTAACTCCCAGAATTCCCCAGCCAGCCTTGGTCCTCTGATCTAGGCTATGGGTCTCATTTCTTTCTTTCTTTCTTTCTTTCTTTCTTTCTTTCTTTCTTTCTTTCTTTCTATCTCTATCTCTATCTATCTCTATCTCTCTATCTCTCTATCTCTCTATCTCTCTAATCTATCTATCTATCTATCTATCTATCTATCTATCTATCTATCTATCATGTGTATATAATTTTATTCAAAAGACTAAAATACAAATACCAAGGGGATTTTTTTTCCTCTGACAAAAGACAAAAAACAAAAACACATATGCCCTCAATTTTTTTCTTTTTAATTCACATTTTTTAATGTTCTTATCTGGTTTTTTTATTGTCTTTATTAAATTAATTTCCTTTGGTCTCTATCATTTTTTTCTCTTCTAACAAGACCTCTTCATTCATGGGGGCCCAGGAGCAATATTGGAAATAAAACCTGATGCTTTGCTTTGCAGGACAGTAACTTCCAACTTCCAAATGTCTTTTACTGGAATGAATGCTAAAAGATAGATAGATAGATAGATAGATAGATAGATAGATAGATAGATAGATAGAATGAATTTAAAAAACCATAGGTAGATAGATGATAGATAGATAGATAGATAGATAGATAGATAGATAGATAGATAGATAGATAGATAGATAGATATAGATATAATTAGATTGATTGATTTATGATATATTTGAAGGATAATGGACACCATGTCTTGTACTGCCTGCCTGTCTGTTATCTATCTACCTATCTATCTACCTATCTATCTATTGATATCTATCAATATCTACCTAGCTAGCTAGTATCTTTTGGTACAGCAACCAAACAAGACAGATACTGATTCAAACAGATAGTCTGGACTGCAAAAAGAACAATTGCACGGATTAGGGGGAGGGCTGAGAAAATATCTGCAGACCTCTCACATCCTCATAAACTGTTTCAACCCCTCCCCTCAGGACACCACTACAGGGCATTGCATGCCAAAATAACTAGGCACAAAGACAGTTTTTTCCTCCGTGCCATCACTCTGCTGAACATTTAATTCCACAGTACTGTCTTATATCTAAGACCATTAACCTTCTCATCTTTTCTACCACCTTCGCCTATTGTTATATGATCACTTTACTTTGTTGTTTGTATGTACCCTGAGAGTTTATGCATCAAAGACAAATTCCTTGTGTGTCCAATCACACTTGGCCAATAAAGTATTCTATTCTATCCTAAATAAAACCCAGCCTGCCACTCAGCCTGAGGGCATCAAAAGAAGCCTCTGCAGCCTCTTTGAAATTGACAGGTGCGGGCAGACAAACTCAGGGGCAAAGGGACCTCAATTCCAGTGCACACCTGATGTGACTTGAGACCCATCACAATTTGAATCATTTGTGCCATGACATCACACTGCACAGCATGGCATTGTGGCTTGGACTAGAAGTCTCTCTTTGCTTAAGGGAGCTGCCAGGAGCTTTAAAAATAAACCAAATGTTGAGGATGGCAGTTTTTTCCTTGGCTTGAAAGCAACTGTATGTTCTCCAGTACAGATCGCGTTCCTGCCTGCAAATCTTGGCCCATCAAGGGAATAAGGATGGACTTTTGATGATGCAATCAAATGTTTGGCTGGCTGGCAACGAAATGCTTTAGCGGCTTCCAGGGAGCAAAGCAAAGATATGGGTTACTCACACACCATCCATTTGTAAACAAAAGTCAGTTTGCTAAACTATCCCTCCCAGAAGACTTTTGTAATAGGAGCCTTTACAAAGATTTCTATTAATGGGTCTTGACCCAAATAGCTGATGGTGTCATTGTTTCCTAGAGCCTGAATTCAGCACTAGATTTTTATTTGAGATCTCAGCTGTGTTTCAGGCACCCAATATGACACAAAGCACCATTCTTTGTACCAAAGGCAGGCAGAAAGATCTATGATCATAATATGTTGATGGGGGCAAAACTAACAAGGAAAGCCATGAGCTAATGCATATGGGTTACTCCAACAAGCTACACCAGGCTAAAATGTGGTAGTTTGCTGAGTGTGTGAAGTTGAGCATCACACTGCATGATAATACATTAGTTTGACGAGTGCATACTATGTAAACATGGCATTTCTGTTTTGTTGGTACAAATTTTTCATTTAATTTTTCATTTTAATTTTATTTGACAAACAAAAGTTATGAATTCAAAAAAAGAAAAATAACAAAGTCAAAATGTGACAGGGACAATAGGCAGTTTAGAATTAAGTCACTCTGTGAGTCTGGCCATAAAAGCTAAATTGAATATTCATTGTTAGGAGGAAGAATTTAGATGATACAGAGGTGACTGGAAAGCACAGGTAGTTCTCAACTTAAAACAGTTTGTTTAGTGACCATTCAAAGTTATAACAGCACTGAAAAAAATGAGATTGCCATTTTTTACACTTATAACTGCAATTGCATCCCCATCCCTTGAAGGTCTTTTAGTCCAAACCCTTACTGAAGAAGGGCAAATGGCTGTCTCTTTTTAAGAGCCTCCCATGATGGAGCACCCACAACTTCTGAAGGCAAATGGTTTCACTGGTTAATTATTCTCATTGTCAGGAAATTTCTTCTTAGTTCTAGATTGCTTCTCTCCTTGATTAATTTGCATCCATTGTTTCTTGTCTTGCCTTCTGGTGCTTTGGAAAAACCCCTCTTCTTTGTGGCAGCCCCTCAGATATTGGAAGACTGCTATCATGTCTCCCCTAGTCCTTCTCTTCATTAGACTAAACATAGCCAGTTCCTGCAACCATTCTTTATATGTTTTAGCCTCCAGCCCCCTAATCAATCCTACCTTTCAGAATTTGCTAAAACATCACACTCAACTTCTAGACTGCAAAATTTCAGGTGTTCCCTAAATAGGGGCAAAGAATTAGCCTTCTACAGAATACTTTGCCTCTAGACATCATCTGGAATTTTGCAGTTCAAAGCTGCTAGACCAAGTGAAAATCCACCCCAAATAAATTTGGCATTCCTATTACCTCAAGATATATTTAGCAAGGCAGTAAAACCTTCAATGCTTAATCTTTCCCAATTTACTCAGTCAGATGTTTGTCACATTAACAATTCACTCAAGCTTGGCTTGGAGTCAGAGACTATTGTTTTTCCTTACAGCCACATATCTACCGGTAAGCATGCAAAGTCTACACTGTACCCATGACAACAACCTGAAAGACAAAAATGGTTTACTAATCATAAGAGCTAAAATCAAATATAAAATATGACAGCTGATCCCTCTGCAGCTAGAGCAGCACTCCTATCTAGATCATAAGAAATACAGTAAGTAGCACCAAGTTAAAAAATAGGAGGAAATATTGGCAAGAAAACAAAGGCAATTCCACTGCAAAACATTCAACCAGTAGACTAATAAAAATTCCAAAGATGCTTTTTCAAGAGGCAACTGGACTTTCTTTGTTTTTCCGTGAAGACATTTCGCTTCTCATCAGTGGTGAAATGTAAAATCTGTTACTACCGGTTCTGTGGGCATGGCTTGGTGGGCGGGTAATGTGACTGGGTGGGCGTGGCCAACTTTTTTTTTTTTTACTTTTTTTAAAGCATTTTTTTACAACCTATTTGGGCGAATAGGTTGTAAAAATGCTTTTAAAAGGTAAAAAAGGCTCTGACGATCACAACTGTGGCACGCGATTGTCAGAGCCTTTTTTTTACCTTTTAAAAGCAGGAAGTAACGACACCCAGGCGGAGCCTCGTGCAACCATCGCTATCGGTTCTCTGAATCACCTGCCACAATCGCTACCGGATCACCTGATCCGGTCCGAACCGGGAGCATTTCACCCCTGCTTCTCATCCAAGAAGCTTCTTCAGAACTGAAGAAACTTCTTGGATGAGAAGCGAAACATCTTCAAGGAAAAACAAAGAAGTTCAGTTGCCTTTTGAAAAAGCACCTTTGGGATAACCGTGACCTGGATGACTGAGAATCTCCATAAACTAGTGAAAAATATGTTGGTTGCAGGATGGATAAAAATTGATTTTAAAAAAATATATTAAAAATTGGAATTTTTTGATTTTTATCAAATGTATTTTAATAAAATGCTTATGGAATAAAAATCTATCTAAAGATAGTTTTCTATTTAAGATACATTAATAATTTAGTTTATTCAGCATGAAAAGGAGCTGTTATGTAGCATGAGGCTGTATATTCTGCAATATTGGGAGTGTCGGTGAGTCAACAGAGGGCCAGAGGAGGAGCTGCTGTGGGACAGAAATGACAGTTGCTCTTTAAAAATTATGATTTAAATCAAGCCTTTTTACTAGTGATTTAAATCATGATTTAAATTGACTTGATTTAAATCAAATGTGGTTGGTTGGCCCATGTTTTAAAATGTTCCATGTATTTGTTCATAGAATATAAAATAATAGGATCAGAAGACCTTAGACCTTAGAGGTCTTCTAGTCCAACCTTTGCTCAAGCAGGAGACTCTACACTATGCTGGACAAATAGCTGTCCAGTCTCTTCTTGGAAACCTCCCTTGATAGAGCATCTACAACTTCTGGAGACAAGCTGTTCCCTTGATTAATTGTTCCCACTGTCAGGAAATTTCTCCCTAGTTCTAGGTTGATCTCTCTTTAACAATCTTCCATCCATTATATCTTGTCTTGCCTTCAGATGCTTTGAAGAATAGGTCAAACTCCTCTTCTCTGTGACAGTTCTTCAAATATTGGAAGACTGCTGTCATGTCACTCCTAGTTCTTCTCTTTGTTAGGCTAGACATGCCCAGTTCTTTCAACCATTCATCATATGGTTTAGCTTCCAGTCCTCTAATATTTTTGTGGCTCTGGATTAGTTTTATTCTCCACCAAGATTTCAGAGTAGCATACATTCTCCAATTATTTTCCATGAGCAAACTCTAGTGAGGTAAACCATGATGGGAGTTGCTTTATGATGGAGATGAGCAGTAAATAAATTAATTAATCACTTTCCTAGCTTCCGTGTTTTGTTTAATCAGAATATAGAATTATAGGAGGTATGACCACTGAACTTGGAGATGACCCATGTTGAGGAGCATTTTCTTAACCAATAGAAGAGAATATGTGTAGCTCAGGATTGAATTTAGGGATCCTTGGTGCTCTCAGAGCTTAGTTATTTTCTTGAAGATGTTTCATTGCCCAATTAAATAATATTAATAGTGCCAGTCCTAATGATGTTACCTAGTTTGATAATGAAATATCTGTAAAAGCAACAACTGAGCTCAAAGAACACTAAGATCTCCACAGTTCCCTAACCATAACCCCACACACCCACTTTAACTAGGACATAGGAACATAGGAACATGATCTTCCAGACTAATACTCTACCACCGTTACTATTTCGGTTTGCACAGTACCTTCATAGCATTTAAAGAACGGCCAAACTACAGAATTTTATCATCTAAAACTCATTTTTCTTCATGGGGGAGTTATTAAGAGGGTGGGGTGAAAGACAAAATCAAGGGGGAAAGATGTGCTCCACGTATTCAGGCTTAAAAAGGCTGATTGTAATCAGTACTGATAAGGCTATCTGCAGTTCTCTTTTGTCAAGAAAGACCAGGATGATTCAGTTGGGCAGCTGCAGTTAAATTTAGTGTTAGCAAAAAAGAGGTCCTTAATTTCTTCTACACTGGTGGTTTAACTGCTATCAGAAGAAAGGCTGAATAGACAATCCTCAACAAATCTATCGACCTTGCAACAATGGCATAATCTGTTTTCCCTTCTCATTTTAAATCTTATAATGAAGTAATACTGTCTGAAATACAAATAGAGTGTTATTCACCTTCTCTGAAAAAAGTATGCAACAAAGGGGTTTAGAGTTTTCAGTCATCCTAATATTCCAAAATGGGGCTTCATGAGCATTATATTATGAGCATCTACAAGGCTGACAACATAGAACATAGAAGAATAGGATTGGAAGGAACGTTGTAAGTTTTCTGGTCCAACATGCTGTTCAAGCAGAGATCCTATAGTATTTCCAGACAAATGGCTGTCCAATATCTTATTGAAAACCTCCAGTGATGGAGCACCCACAACTTCTGGAGGCAAGTTGTTCCACTGATTAATTGTTCGTCAGGAAATTTCTCCTTAGTTCTAGGCTGCTTCTCTCCTTGATTAGTTTCCATCCATTGCTTGTTGTCCTGCCCTCTAGTGTCTTGGAGAATAGGTCAACTCCCTCTTCTCTGTGACAGCCCCTTAAATATTGGAAGACTGCTATAAAATTACCCTTAGTCCTCACTGTGTTCCTCTATGTTCTCCATGCCATATGAAGTGGATGGGCAATTCATGCAGGGATCATTTTTATGCCTTGCATGATCCATGGACAAGAAATTATCAGAGAGAAAAAATCCTTCAGCAACCAAGCTTAACATAACATGTCAAGTTAGGCTGTATAATATTTCCTGCTTGGCTTCTCCTGCTAGTGAAAATAGCTAAAGAACCTGACATCCTCCATTTGTATTTTTTTCACAATACAGCCAAACAAGAATCATAAGTTTTAGAGTTTATTCTTAGCTTCACATTTAGGCTTGATCAGAAAAAAGCAATGCAAGGTTCCTGAGTCGAGCTGAGTTCTTAAGGTTCAAAGGATCTTTGGAAGTTCTCCACCAAATGTGATAGTAAGTTATTGTATGGATAGTTTTCCCCAATATTGTATATATGGGATAAAGTTAGATTTTTCCAAAAGGTCTAAATGTAGATATTCCTCTTAGTTGTAATAATAGCAGTGCTGCTGAAAATTCCATCTAGATAAGTGTGAGAAAACAGATGATAAAGACAAATGTATTATGAAAAACAAGACCTTTATACACATCCTTCCATTGCTGCAAGGATACCACACTATACTTGTATCCCAAAGGTGCTTTTTGAAGAGGCAACTTACTGGTTTTTCTTTGAGACATTTCGCTTCTCATCCAAGAAGCTTCTTCAGAGCTGGGGGACAACCATGACCTGGATGACTGAGAATCTCCATAAATATTTAACTATATTCATGTGATTTCCATGCAATTCTCTTCCCCTTTGGAGAAAAATAAAAAACAAAGACAAATTCTCCTCAGTGAATGAGAACTTGTATAAAAAAACACTTAAGAATATTGCATCCAATTTTGGTCACCGCAATATAAAAAAAGGTGTTGAGACTTTAGTCTAGAAAAGGTGCAGAAAAGAGTAACAGGGATGTTTAGGGGCCTAGAAGCTAAAACATATGAAGAACTGTTGCAGGAATTGGGTATGTCTAGTCTAGTGAAAAGAAGGACTAGGGGAGGCATGATTGTAGTGTTCCAATATTTGAGGGACTGCCACAGAGAAGAGGGAGTCAACTTATTGTCCAAAGCACCTGAAGGTGGGACAAAAAGCAATGGGTGGAAACTAATCAAAGAGAAAAGCAACCTAGAACTAAGGAGAAACTACCTGACAGTGAGAACAATTAACCAGTGAAAGGGTTGCCTTCAGAAGTTGTGGGTGCTTCATCACTGGAGGATTTTAAGAAGAAACTGGACAGCCACTTGTCTGGAATGGTATAGGTCTCCTGTTTAAGCAAGGGGTTGGACTAGAAGACCTCCAAGGTCCATTCCAACTCTTGTTATTCTGTAAAAAATATCTTGCTTATGTCTGAAACCCACCTCTTTAATAAGACTTGGAATTTTTTTAAAAAATGCTGGAGAATTTCTCTGCCTAGTACTAAATAATACCAACAAACAGGATTTATGGATTGTTTAGGTGCTCCTGTTGCCAAGGGTGACCAAGTAGGGATGCTTCTCTACTTCCTCACTTGTGACAAGTTTTGCTCAATTTCCTGTCACAAGTCTTTGGAGACTATCTTTGTGTGACTGCACCACGCAAGACACTTGCTGGGATTTATTTGCTCAAAACTACAGGTCATCGCCAAACAAGCCACAGACATTTAATCATGGACCTAACTGCTCAGAGAATGACACACTCTGTGAAGGCCAGACAGTTAAGAGCCGGCACATAACTTGAAACATGCAATCATCAGATAATTATAGAGTCTCACAGGCCAAATTGACTCAGAATATTGCAAATTCATGGGCATTACTTAAAGCAAATAATCACCAAGGTAGGATATGGCAATTGTTTGGCCTTTGCTGCATCATCTCCTCTAGAGATATCCTCAAAAGGAGGCAGTTTGGTATTATTCATCCCCACAAACCAGAAAGAAGTAAACATGCTACAAGAGGGAAGTGGAATAAACCTGGAAATCTGATCAGGGAACAAGATTCAAATGGATTTAGGGAATCTGAGGAGAGGTTCCCAACATTTTCCCATATCTGCCTATCACCTCCAGGATTTGTTTTCTCTTGTGCATATGTCTTTGACCTCATTCTCAGGACATGTTCCCCATTTTTTATCCTTTTACAAGTTCTCTGGCAGCTTCACCTGATCTTCAGAAGTCCTGCGGGAGATGTTCCCTTCCTCATATCTTCCCTTGGGAATGTATGGAAGGGAGGTGCTGTGGATCACAGGTGGGCAGGGAACAGTATAAGATCTGGGGATCTTCTACTGGGATTCTCAGAAGGAGAGGCATCAGAAACAACTTGAATCTTCTTTGCTATCTTCCCCATTGTCTTTGCTTGTGAGAAGATGGTATAGAAAGTTGCAAATGGCGAGCAGGTGGCTATGTGTCACCATGATACTGCAATCATGAGGTGAGCATCCGAGTGTCCGGACTTCAGTCAGGTGACATCTGATCATGCAATGACAACTATGACTTCACAGACCAGTCCTAAGTCCCCCTCCTTCAGTACCTTTGTAATTCTGAACATTCACCGAATCAGTAACCATAGCTTGACTACTATATGGCACTGAAGTCTTGACATGGCAAACTGAGTTAATGCTGGTGGCAAAGAAACAGTTAAGCCTGTGGGTGCATCAAGGAAGGGAGCCACCTAGTTTCCCCCATATTATTCAACATTTATTTGAAGACATTGAGCAAGCTCATCCAATTAGTTTGAGTTAAGGTATCAACAGCAGGCTCGATGATACTCAACTGTATGGAGGGGAGAGGAGCCACTGGTGTAATGTATATAGTTTTGGCGGGAAAGTTTGAATGTAATTGCTCTCAGCTGATTGGTTAACTGCCAGGACTGTAAAGTATATAAAGGGAGCTGTTTCCCTGAGTCAGTTACTGGATTCACACTATGAAGTAAAGAGCTGTTGTTACTCACGACTTGGCTTCTGGGTCCTCATTCACCCTACTTAACATTGGCAATGAGGATGGGATTTTGAGGCAAGAAGCTAAGGAAAGAGCTGAAGCCACGAAGCAACAGAGAGAGCTGAATCCGAGAATCCAGCCAGGCGGACGAGCGGAGCGCCCAGAGAGACAAACACGATGTCTGCTTATGTGCCGCCAATGCCTTTCGACCCTGCCAGAGAGAAATGGGGGTCATACATGGCTCGATTCGAGTGCTTCCTGGAAGCCAGCGACCTACAGGTTCTCTCAGACAACTGGAAAAGAGCCCTGTTTTTAAGCCATTGTGGACTGAAGGTGTTCGACATGGCCGAGTCACTATCTGAACTGACCTCGGTTCAGACTGTCTCGTGGCAAGCTCTACAGGCTGCGCTGAAGGCACACTATGCCCCGGCACCTTCCAAATTTGTACAGAGGTACGAGTTTCGCCAGCAGCTGCGAGAGGGAGAACCGATCAGCGCATACATGGCTGCCCTGCACAAGGCTGCGACGCACTGTGAGTACCGAGACCTCGATGATGCGCTCCAGAGCAACTAATCTGTGGCGTTAGAGATATTCGCCTACAGAGAAGACTGCTCGCCCAAGCAAACCTAGCACTCCACATCATGCTAGACAAGGCGAGGGCTCACGAATCCTCCACAAAGGCTGCAGAGACACTACAGAGACCAGCTCAAGCAAGGGCAACGCAACGGTCAATCCCGGTACACCGCGAGACGGTCCAAACCAAAAGTGAGGAGGAGTCTGACGAAGATGTCTTCTGGACCGAGAAATACCAACGGGACCAGAGAGACCACCGGGAAGCCTGTGCGAGCTGCGGAGGGTCCCACCATCGCCAGACCTGCAAGTTCAAAGACGCCATTTGCAGGCGCTGCGATAAGAAGGGCCACCTGGCAAGGGTCTGCAGAGCTACTCAACCAGCCAGCCACAAGTCACAAGGTGCCCCTAGCCAAGCAGAACCAGCACCACAGAGAAGGACAAACAAGCATGGTGACTACAGGAAGGGTGTGAAATTCAAAAGCTACGAGACCTGCATCATCAGCATTGGCCAGGCAAACACAGCACCGGCAAAAAAGGTGTACACCATGGTCAAGATTGAAGGGAGCGAGTGCAAGATGGAGATCGATACCGGCTCACCACTAACCATCATGTCCTGGTTCAAGTATCTAAATAGCTAAATAGATATAAACAGAAAAAGAAACAAATTCTCACACTTGCTTTACTTCCATCACCTACACTTCTCATGGTAGCAACATATTCTCTTTCAAATCTACAAAAATATGTCCTAATTTAACCCTAGTGACTCCCCCACATGCGTTTTCTACATTGAGAATGGTACAATAAGTTTCTTTTCTTACATTCACAGCATTTTGAATGAAAAGAACCAGGTAGCAAATGAAGAGAAAAACTTCCTGTATAATAGACCTTGTATAGTAGAATATTTAGTAGTATAGTAGTATAGAATATAGTAGTATAATAGAATATGTATAGTAGACATATTTATGGAATGGAATGGAGAAGCAGTTTGTCTTAATAGAAGACTCCTTCCTCTGTTTTTGTAGACCAGGGTGTCAAACTCGCAGCCTGTGGGCAGGATGTGCCACACGTCAGCCACACCCACACTTGGTGTAGCGAGGGAGAAACAAGTCATGATATGTCACGTGACGATGTGATGCTGCGAGTTTGACATCCCTGTTGTAGACCAATTTTCTCAACCTTGACAAGTTTAAGATGTATGGACTTCAACTCCCAACTCTCAGGCAGGCTGAGGAATTCCAGGAGTTGAAGTCCACAGATCTTTGCCAAAGTGGAGAAAAAGTGTTGTAGTGCATCATAAATAATACATAATGTTAGTGGGCAATATTTTCACAGATTTACCAAAAGTGGTGTTTCAGCTGCTTCTCTACAATACCGCTCCTCCTCTGCAACTGTTAAGTTCTTCAGAAAACATTTTTTTTCCTTTCCTCTCCTCTTAACAGCAAATTATCAGAATAAGTAATTTACCCAGATTCTAGAACTTGCTGCCACAGCAACAATAAATCAGGTGCAAAGCCACATTTCCCAAAAGATTGTATTTGTTCCTCTCTTGATTTTCATATCAGATTCTCATGCTACGGTTACTAAATTAGTAGACCAGCAAAATACTGTGTACATAATATACTTAGACTTCAGCAAGGCATTTGACAAAGTAGACCACAACCTACTTCTTGGTAAGTTAGAAAAAAGTGGGATAGATAGCATCACACCAGATGGATTCGCAACTGGCTGACAAACCGTACTCAACGAGTAGTCCTTAATGGGTCTAAGTTTACATGGAGGAAAGTAAGCAGTCGGGTGCCGCAATGTTCCGTCTTAGGCTTTGTACTCTTCAATATCTTCATAAACGACTTAGATGAGGGAATAGAAGGGGAACTTACCAAATTTGCAGATGATACTAAGCTGGCAGGAATAGCTAACACCCTAGAAGATAGGCTCAAGATCCAGATGGATCTTGACAAACTTGAACACTGGGCCCTATCTAACAAAATGAAATTCAATGTAGAGAAAAGTAAAGTCCTACACTTAGGCAAGAAAAACCAAAAGTACACATATAGACTGGGTGAAACCAGGATGAATAGCAGTAACTGTGAGAGGGATCTTGGGATCTTAGTGGACAACCAGTTAAAAATGAGCCAGCAGTGTGCAGCGGCAGCCAAAAAAGCCAATGCAATTCTAAAATGCATTAACAGAGGGCTACAATCAAGATGAAGTGATGTACTAATACCACTCTATAAAATCTTAATAAGACCACACCTAGAGTACTGCATCCAGTTTTGGTCACCACACTATAAAAAAGATGTTGAGACTCTAGAAAAAGTGCAGAAAAGAGCAACCAGGATGATTAGGGGCCTGGAGAATAAAACATATGAAGACTGGAACTGGGCATGGCTAGTCTAGGGAAGGCCAGGGGAGACATGATAGCAGTCTTCCAATATTTGAGGGGCTGCCACAGAGAGGAAGGGGTCAAGCTATTTTCTAAAGCATGTGTAGGCCAGACAAGGAATAATGGATGGAAACTGAACAAGGAAAGATTTAATCTGGAAATAATAATAATAATAATAATAATAATAATAATAATAATAATAATAATAATAATAATAATAATTTTATTTCTATACCGCCCTTCTCCCAAAGGACTCAGGGCGGTGTACAGCCTATTAAAAGCACAAAGACAGACATCAATTTAAAAGTAATTAAAATTATTAAATAATTTCGGCTCAGATTTAAAACCCCAAATTTAAAACACCCAATTTAAAATCATTACATTGATAGCCAGGGGTCTTGAGGGCACAGCGGAATACACGGAGGTCGGAGATCTTACGCATTTCCGGGGGCAGTTCATTCCACAGGGCAGGGGCTCCCACAGAGAAGGCCCTCCCCCTGGGTGTCGCCAGCCGACATAACTTGGCCGATGGCACCCTGAGGAGACCCTCTCTGTGGGATCGGACTGGCCGGTGGGAGGCTATTGGTGGCAGAAGTCGGTCTCGAAGGTACCCGGGTCCTATACCATGGAACGCTTTAAAGGTGGTGACCAGCACCTTGAATCGGAAATCGGAATCGGAAATAAAGAGAAATTTTCTGACAGTGAAAACAATCAACTAGTGGAACAGCTTGCCTTCAGAAGTTGTGGGAGCTTCATCCCTTGATACTTTCAAGAAGAGATTGGATTGCCATTTGTCAGAAATGGTGTAGGGTCTCCTGCTTGGGTGGGTGGTTGGACTAGATGACCTACAAGGTCCCTTCCAACTCTGGTAATCTTTAATAAGGACATGATGAAAATACACTTGTCTCTTAACTCAACTTCTGCCTCCCATATGAACATGAGCTATTATAGGCCATATGCAGCTGCTAAGACTGATATTGCTACTTTTATTTTGTTTTTTAAAAAACCCCAAAAGATGCTGGTGGCATTGGTGGTACTAAGGATGACGATTTCGAAAGATGATTTATTTAGTTATATGTACTTAATTGCTTGAGATTTCAACATTGCCTCAATCAGCTCTGAGCAGCTGAAGAAGAAGAAAGAAAAAGAGAGAAGAAAGAAGAGTCAGTAGTATAACCCAACAGGGCAAGATCCCCAAACTAATGTTCTCTTCCAGTTTTTCAGCTCTCTATAGAAGTTCATCACAAAATCATGATGCTTTAGATGATTTCTTGATAATATTTCTAGATAAAATGTATTTGGGGTGACTCTGTGACTATCTGTGACAGAGATGTCACTGCGTTATTTTATTTACCAGCTGAGTTCTCATTTCTGAACTGTCAGACTTTCCGTAGCTTGCCAACTTCTTATCAGTAAGCTACGTGTATCCGCATTCCTTCACTTGCTTCCTTCTCACCCTTTTTTTTTTCTTCTCTTGCCACGGAGGTGTCGGTTGCTGAGAAAGCAGCTGGCATGAACTATTTCAAAATGTAACAATTACTTTTCTTAGTTAGTGAGGTGTTTTATTTTCTTTATAACAAATAAATGAGTTTTATTAGAAAATATTTTCTTCGGGTTTTATTTCAGAATATTGCAACTTGGAGAAGCCACGATCCATCCTCTAATTAAATCAGGGTGATCGTCCCAGAGCCAAAAATGGGATTGATCAATGCCCTAACAAGAGAAGCATCCTAGAACGTCTAATAAATAATAATTGATAGTAAAATCTGCCTGAGACTTATTATGCACAGACCTGTGTGATGGCCTTCATATACATTGACTTCTTCCAAAGAACCTAGGACACTGAAATGTTATACAGTACAATGTACAGAACCCAACAGCCTTTTGCAATTGACAGATGGAAATTTTGTTAATGTACAGATTTTTCTAAGCGCCATCAGTGGTGGGTTGCTACCAGTTCACCAAGGTTTGGGTGAACCGGTAGCAGTGGCGGCAGGAGGCTCCGCCCATCCACCTGGACATCATTAAATACAATCTGCGCAAGTGCAGAAGTGAGTGCGTACCAGTGGTGAAATCCAAATTTTTTTACTACTGGTCCTGTGGGTGTGGCTTGGGCATGGTGTGGCTTGGTGGGCATGGCAGGGGAAGGATACTGCAAAATCTCCATTCCCTACCCACTCCTGGGGGAAGGATATTGCAAAATCTCCATTCCCACCCCATTCTGGGGCCAGCCAGAGGTGGTATTTGCCGGTTCTCCAAACTACTCAAAATTTCCGGTACCGGTTCTCCGAACTGCTCAAAATTTCTGTTACCGGTTCTCCAGAACCTGTCAGAACCTGCTGGATTTCACCCCTGGTGCACGTGTGGGAAGCTAGTGCACGTGCGTGAGTGAACTGGTAGCAAAGGTAAGTGAAATCCATCCCTGAGCATCATCCAAGGTTTTTTGGTATGGCACCCAGTATGCCAATAACCACTGGGACCACTACAGCCAGTTTATGCCAGTTCTTTGATTATCAGATCTTGATACTTTGGGATCTTCTCCAATTCTTTGTCTTCTGTTCAACTATCTCCTGATATTGCCATACTTTCTTCTTTTCCAGCACAGTTCTGACACAATATTTTAATCTGATGATTTCTTTATTTTATCATCATCAATCATCATCACCTATCACACATTTACTAAGGTGTGGTACAAAGCAAACCACCAAAAAATGATAGTTCCAGATCAATCCAAAAACATTAGCTCAAAACTCAGTAAACAAATATTAGTACTAAAACAACAAATATTTAAACGATACAGTCCCAGGGATAGGACTGAGTAGATGCACACATCCATTATAATTTCAAATAGATAATATCCTGCAAGAAGAGGAATTGAAACAGCCTTTAAATCCCTTTTAAAGATCATCAATATTGCAAGATCAAATTTGGGTCGGTCACTGGGACCAGAGATTTACTCTTCCGAGCTTTTGGACTCACGCTGGAAACCATCTTCAGGAACTTTCTCTACTGGAATTCGAACTTTGGGCTGTTCTGTGAGTCGTGTTTATGTGGTGTCTTCAATAACAGTATGGCTGATTGGTGTATTGAAGACTGGTGACTGGGTGTCATTTCCTTGTGCTGGCAAGCCTTCGACTCCTAAGTATTTGATAGGCTGCTGGTAATTCAGCACTCCTGTTAACTGACAAGGGGCCCATTTCCCAGGCTTCAATCATTTCCCTGGCTATCTTTGTACCTGCATGGCCAATGATCTTAGTTGCTGAGAAATTAAATGTATGTCCTTGTTCATTCAGTTATCATTAGCCAGGGAAATGATTGAAGCACGTAGAGAGAAATTCCCTGAAGATGGGCTCCAGCATGAGTCCGGAAGCTTGGAAAACTAAATCTCTGGTCCTGGTGACCGGGATCTCACATCATTATCCTGGGACATATATATTTGCCTTCATCATCAATATTCCACAGAAATAAAGATAGGTAGGCACTGAGTCATGGGAATATGTCCTTAAAGGCTTGAACTTGAAGACCACAGTCCTGAAATGAGAAACTAAAAAAGCCCCCTTCTCAGGGGACGTAAGGAGTGGGCAAGATAGACCAGATAACCTAGGTCCTAGGAAGTTTGCAACTGGAGAGCTCTAAACACAAATGCCAATAATTTAAACTGGCTCAAATAGGGCAGTGAAACTTGAGAACAATACGGAATGTGTTAGAAGAGGCTGGCCCTGTGCTCTAAAATTAGGAATCTTTTATATAGCACTAGAGGATAATCAATGAACACCGCCCAGGTGACTATCAGTAGATTGCAGAAGCTTTATTGTAGCAATATAGTGTCACATTCTCATTCAGATCAAACATTCTGCAAAAGACTCTTTTTGGTGTTGGCCAACTGACAAAGGATATGGGGAAGTCCCCAGATGAACTCCAATGCAATGGAAGATGGGGTTTCAAACTTCTCTTTCATTTATGTCAGCCCCTTGATGTAGACAAGGCCAGCAAACCAACCCCACAAAAAATTCTATAAGACCATTGATGTAGGCCCATGATGGCGAACCTATGGCACACGTGCCACAGGTGGCACTCAGCACCCTCTCTATAGGCACACAAGCCATTGCCCCAGTTCAGCTCCGCTGAGCATGTGCCGTGTCTCCTGCCAGTCAGCTGGTCTTCGGGTCTCTGCTGCACATGTGCAGGGGTGGGGGGCATGGGGGGGCGTGTGCACATGCATGGGGATGGGGCACATGCGCAGAGGCCATACACACATTGCATTTTGGGAGTTCGGGCACACTTTGGGCACTCAGTCCAGAAAAGGTTAGCCATCACTGATGTAAGCTATAATAATAGAATCTTGACGAAGAAACAATAACAGGAAGAAAAAAGAACCATCTGACAAAGCATGGCCACTTACTTTTGACCAGATGGGCCTTGACCATACTTGGGGAGGCCTCCATGAAGCATCACAGTAACAAAATTCCCTCAGGCAAAACTTAACACTATAAATCTTAAATTTTAACTTTGGTTGTTGATTTTGGAGTTCCGTTTCAGGAAACATTTCTTTTCCTGTTGATCTCCTCCTGCATTTTAACTCTGAATCTTCTGAACAAGATGTCTTTGCTGGCCTTAAAACCCTGTTCGGTTGTGTGTACTATAACGAGAAACACAGATGCATCGTCTGGGCTGTCACAAGTAGATGGTGCACACCCAATAGAAAACAAAACGGAGGTGTGAGAAGCATGCTGATGGAGCCTTAAATGGCCCCACATTTAGATAATCATTAGTGGAATGATACCCTGATGCCTTCCACAGATCTTCCCTGCACTATTTAGGTCACCAACAAACCAGATCTCTGCCTTGCTTGCCTAGTTTTTACCTCTCCTTTGTCCAACCCAAAAGCTGAACTGACCGGGCAGTTTGTAATTACATCACCAGCATTTTCTTGATAGGTTTCAGACAGCCTTGTTTTGAATTTCAGCATGATCCAGGCCTTTTCAAGAAGTTCATTGTATACCCATTCTAAATGATCCATCATAATGTAACCTGACCATCAGCGAATGAACACAGGGAAATAGGTCTAAGAAAAAAGAAAGCAGTATTTCTAGAGTATTTGCAACCCATTTCCTTATGTTCCCATGAGAAAAAAAATTAAATTCCCAAAAGTTAATCACCCCCTCTCTTTTGGCACTCTGCCTTCTCTGTCCTCTGTCTATATAGGTGTGTCTCTTTCTAGAGTGAGGCTTCACAATTGAGTAGAGAGAGAGGATAATTTACCTTTGCATTTTGACAAAGGTTAGGGCGCTCTGTTTGGGAGAGATGTAATTTCACCTGTGATATCCCATGAAACTCTCTTTGGATAGAAAGTAGCAATGTGACATCCAAGCGAGTTCTTTTGACTTTCATTTCCTAAGCAGGTGTATCTCAAAAAAGATACCATAAACAACAACTCTTAAAGATATGGGGAATGAGGAAGAGAAGGGGTGAAGGAGAAGAAGGAAAAGGGGTGATGGAGAAGGAAAAAGTGGTGGAAAAGGAGAATTGATAGAAAAGGAGAAATGATGGAAAAGGAGAAGGAGATGGTGGAGAAGAACGATGGAAAAGGAGGAGGAGGAGAAGCTGGGACGGTGGAGAAGAAGAAACAGAAGGAAGAGAAGAATGAAAAGAAGGAATGTGGAGAAGGAGATACATATCTCACTTCATGATGTGTATAACTTGTTCATCAGACAATAAAATGAAAAAAAAAACATTGTTTACATGACAGCTGAAACATCCTTACCTTTTCAGAACAGGTCAAAAGAGTATCTATGTACAAGGGGGTGGAGGCAAAATACTTGTCTAGCAAGTTGGCAAAAGCAGCAGCAGACGTCCACTATAATTACCTCACACACAGTATTTTTCCAGCATGCCACAAACAGCAGCATCTGAACAGGCTCTTTAGCATAAGATCAAAAGATCAGAACTATGATTGGGACAGAGCATCTTTTTACACAAAGGTGTGTGTTTTGCTGTAAAAATAGTCCATCATGAACCAATCTCAGAAGTAGCCTCGAGTAACATCTCCTTTATAAGGAGCACTAATAGCCATGGCACAACAGAAGACAGGTCAGCTTGAGACATGAGATCAGTAAAGTTTGATGCTGACACATTATTCTGCTTTTATTTTAAAACAAAACAAAAAAGGTTTCATTCATGCTGAATGAAAAAGAATCAGCTTGATTGCAAAAGAATTCAGATAAATTGTTATGGCTGGCTGGTGTGTGCTGCTTTTACATTTATTTAGTGATGAGGGGATCATGGTGTAGATGTGGATGAGGGCATAAAGGTTAACTTTTGTGGTTGTTTTTAATTCTCCATCATCTCCAGTATTCTACAGCCTCCATGGCTTCTGACAGTAATGGTAAATCACAGAGGAGGCTGTCAAGCGGAACTGTTGGGCAAGCAGGGAGAATCTGAACAGTGAAAAGGGTGCACTTTCCACACCATCAACAATTAAGCAAATTGTAAAACCAGCAGGGTGGTGCCCTGCCTCAGCAATTAAGATGCTGGGCTTGTTGGCTGGAAAGCCGGCAGCCCGGGTTCAAGACCTGAGCGCCATGTCACAGAATGAGCTCCTGTCCTCACCCCAGCTCCTGCCAACCTAGTACTTCAAAAGCATGCAAATGCAAACAGTGATGGTTTTCAGCTGGTTAGCACCAGTTCGGCCGAACCCATTGTTAATTTTTTGCATAGTTTAGCAAACCGGTTGTTTCCACCACTGGCTGGACCCACCCACAGGGGTAGCCATTCAGGGTGGGGAGGCTGAAGTGGCATGACTGGGAATCGCACTGATCAACTGGGAGGTGGCAATGGACTGGTTGCCCCAATCAGCTGTGAGGCTGATCAGTCAGTTCAGTCAGACCTTCCAACTTCGCGAGATATTTTTTTCCCCCAAGAAGTTGGAAGGTCTGATTGAATTTTTTTAAAACTGGTAATCACATGGTCTTCTTTTTTTGCCCTAAACGCAGGAGAAAGGAGCTGGAAAGCAGATTAGTGAGGGAATGGTGGTTGCTCTGGGATGGATTGGAAGTGAGGATTTTGCATTATCATTGTTTTGGGATGGGGTGGAAGTGAGGATACTGCATTATGATTGCTCATAAGTAAGTAAGAACCAGTAAAAAAGGATTGGAAAAATCCCCATCTATATATCAGCGTTTTTCAGTCTTGGCAAGTTTAAGATGGGCGAACTTCATGCTGCCTTGGGAATACTGGGAATTGAAGTCCATGCACCTTAAAGTTGCCAAAGTTGAGAAGCATGGGACTACACTACAGCTTAGAATTTTCCATTCCTGTTTTATTTAGAGTTTGGTTCAATTAAATAAATCAGTTGTGGTTTCCTTAACAAGTAGTGATTAAAGTGATATGAACCATTACTGGACTTTTTGTGAGAAACTGAAATTAAAAGTTGATCTGGGCTTTGATGATTAGTTATGGGATTATGGAAATAATGTAGTCAAATGTTAATCTTAGAGTAAGAGTTTGATATATTTTTTACTTACATCTGTACCAAAGAAAGTTGGAAGTCATTCTTTTTCGGTTTTCCTTCTTTTCCTCTTTCTTACACTTTCACTCTTTTTCTTTCCTGAGCCATTTCTTTTTTCAAATCTTTTTTTATTTGTTTATCCCTTAGCTTTGTATTTTTTTGATGTGTGAAGGATCAAATACTCAGCCATTATAATTCTGCGTTCCTTATTTACAGAAATCATATCAAAATTTAGAATGAAATGCACTGGGAGCCATCTCATATAAGGCAGGGTCTGAGTCCCTCTAACCAAAAAGTGTTTATTGATAGAAGAGAATATTTCTGGTTCAGGGTTGAACTGTGGGGTCCTTGGTGCTCTCTGAGCTTGATGGTTTTCTTGCAGATGTTTCATTACCAAACTAGGTAATATCATCAGTACTAGAAGGGAGTGGAGTTTGCTCTTATTTTCATATACTAATGATTTACCCTGTCAGTGTTGATCAATTGTTTCACAAATAATGTTTTGATTGGTGCCAGGTCTCTACCGCCTCAGGCAGAGAAGGGCTATTCTGCACCGCTCCCTCAAATATTCTTTAAAATGCAGAGTTTCCCAGCATTCCTTTAGGAACCTCCAACATGCAAACTGTGGTTACTCATCCTAAAATGAATCCTCTTTACCTGGAGCTTCAAAATTTGCTGTTTGCTGGGAAGATGTGTAGCTAAAAGTCTACATTTAGTGTACATCTGACTTTGGGGATATTTCTTCAATAACCAAACAAAAGTGTATTTTCTGTGCAGTTCACCCCTTGCTTGCTGGATCTGGATGTCTCAAAGCAAAGCCCATATTTTGTAATTAACCCCCCCCCCATCCCATCCCATTTTGACTGGAAGAGTGCTGCAGGAGGCTGACTGCTGTCATGCCCCTTGGTCATGCCCACCCAGCCGGTCATTAGGGCAGAGAACCAGTTGTTAAATTATTTGAATCCCACCACTGAATGCAAGTATATAAATAGATATCACGTGGGAAGCTCCATTTAATGAGCACCCCTCAGTTTCCAGAGCAGGAATTTTCAGAAGGACACATCCACTTGGTACTTCTGCCTCATGGTTTAAAACCCAGCTGATTTATGGAGACTGTGACCTCAACCTGAGAGTCTCCAAGGGACCACTGTAGGAGCTGTCGTTCCCTGCATTTAATGGTTCCTACACGTTATGGAGATGTCAGCCTTGGAGTTACCATGACTGCCAGCAGCCCTTGGAGAATCATGCAACACAGCAGTTCAGCCATAATTTAAGCCATGAAAACTGTGGGAATCAATCATCTGCAGAGACTCTTGTAACTCCCAAAGGAGTTCCTCTGTAAGCAGAATAACAGAATTGGAATGGACCTTCGAGTCTTCTAGTCCAATCCTCAGGCTGGAAACTCTATACCACTTCAGTCCAATAGTCATCCAATCTCTTCTTAAAAACCTCCAGTGTTTGAACACCCACAACTCCTGAAGGCAAGCCATTCCACTGGTTAATTGTTCTGTCAGGAAATTTCTCCATAGTGCTAGGTTGGTTCTCTCCTTGATTAGTTTCTATCCATTGCTTCCTGTTTTGTCTCCAGGGTTCAGCAGAGAATAGATCTTGGAATTTCACATCTCTCCAATCCATTTTAGCACCAAGAAAGAATTACTTGCGAAATTCAGGTAGACCTTGTTCAGAATCAATGCAAAAAAGCTTACCCGCCACAGACTGTTTTTAGAGGGCTTTCTTTGACCTCTAATTGAAAAGTCAGCATTCTGGTGTAAAATGTTCATGATTTGACTAAGTTGTTTCCTGGATTCATCTCCCGGTCAAGATCTGAATTAAGTAAGAATTGTTTGGGGGAATTTGAGTTGGGATAGGAATCTATTGTTCCCTTGGAGATGGCATGGTAGGGACCACATATTGGAAGTGGGCAACATTTGGCTTTCTAAGAAGAGAAGAATATAAGTCTAGTTATGTTGAATCAGATCAAAGATCAGTCTAGTCCAGTCCTCTGTTGTCACCACCCAGTCCCTCTGAGATGCCTACACAAAGGCCCAAGATCAAGTCCATCTTGGTGAATCTTCTTTGGGCCCTTCTACAGAACTCCACTCTGACTTCCATTTTCTTTTCTTTTCTTTTGGGGTTCTAGTGGTAGCAGAAGACCCCTTGCTTCTTCTCTGTACCATTCTTTTCTCTTTTGTTTTCAACCCCAAAAATGCAAGATTTAGTACAAGAAGCCATAGCCTCATTCTGGCTTGGCTTCAGACCACATAACCTGGTTTGGACAAATGGATTGGACAGCCATTTATCCAGAATGCTATAGGGTCTCCTGCTTGAATAGCGGGTTGGACTAGAAAACCTTCAAGATCCCCTCCAACTCTTGTTATTCTGTTATTGTGTTAATCTAATCAACTCCTACAGACTGTATAACAAAGTGAATTCAGACTGAGGATAATTTTTCCAGCCTTTATTCTATTACTGTGTTTCTCAACTTTGGCAACTTTATGGGTGAACTTCAAAACCCAGAATGCAGGGAATTCTGGGAGTTGAAGTTCACCCATCTTAAAGTTGGCAAGGCTGAGAAACACTGGTCTAGTATCTTCTGATTAGAGAGCAAGGAAAAGGAGGATGAAGAATTTTAATTATTAACCATCACCTGGGGGGGGGGTTAAAATCACTAGAACATAAGCCTCTTGCCTATAATCGCAAAAACACAATTTAAAAATACACATAGTCTATGTTCGCTTCATATTGCTGTTTTAAAGCTAAGTGGGAAATTGTAAAATGTGATCCATGAATCAGTTGTTCAGCCAGAGAGTAAAAGCTGCTAGCCTTTTTGCTTTTAGATAAATATTGCTTGGATTTATCTTGAGAATAAAGTGACAAATAAAGATAAGTTTCTTCAGTCAATTGGCACAGATTAAACATTTTCTATACAGGTAGTTCTTGACTTAGAACCATTTGAAGTCACAATGGGACTTATGACTTATGACCATTTTTCACACAACCATTGCAGCATCCCCTTGATCATGTGATCAAAATTCAGATGCTTGGCAGCAAACTCGTATTTATATCATTTGCACTGTCCCGAAGTCATCCAATCCCCTAACAAGTAAAGTCAATGGGGAAGCCAGATTCACTTAACAATCATGTTACTAATTTAACAACTGCAGTGATTCACTTAACAAGTATGGCATGAAAGGTCATAAAATCCTCTTAACAACTGCCTTGCTTAGAAACAAAAATGTTGAGTTCAATTGTGGTTGTAAGTTGGACGACCTGAACTACCTGTTCTACATTCCTTTGCAAGTAGTTTATTTATTTATTTCTTATTTATTAGAACCGCTCAACTCCTAAACTCTAGGCAGTGAACAAAACCCAAAGAACCCATAAAAGTCTGTAAAACCACACTAATACTTCAGCCTCTGCTTTCATTACACATAGAGCCCAAGATGAGGTTTTATGAAGTCCTGGAAAGAATTAAAATGCCCCCATTAGGGCTTGGCAACCTTCGCTGTGTCTCAAAAAAAAAGGTTATTTCAAAAGTGTTATGGGATATTTAAATGGCCCTTTTTCCTATTGTTCTGTAAGCCCAGAAGAGACTGCAGTGATCAAGGAAGGGTCCCTAAGATGATAATTTCCACAGAACATCATCCAACTTTCTGTCCTTGACATTGATTGCCTCAATGTTTAAAACCAAACATAAATAATTTCCTCATTTTAAGTATCAACCATCTTTTTCCAGTCATAGCTTAGGAAAAAAATTAAAATGTGGTCATGCTTTGGGGGCTACTGACAGCTGTTACCCAAGAGCTTGTATAATTGTGGGTGAAACCTTCACACTCTTGTACAAAACCCAGCATAGAATAGAATAGATAGAATAGAATTATTTATTGGCCAAGTGTGATTGTACACACAAGGAGTTTGTCTTGGTGCATACGCTCAGTGTACATAAAAGAAAAGATACATTCGTCAAGAATCATACGGTACAACACTTAATGATAGTCATAGGGAAACAGTCAACATAAGTCTTAAGGATACCATGAATGAGAACAGACAAAATCTTGTGTGTGGTGTGGCAAGAATTATCTTGCAAGCTCACACCAAAGGCTGCCAAAAGCCAATGAAGAGATTGAAAAAACACCTATGTTATTTTATTTATGATTGAGGTCCCTTGGGGAGGAGATGGGTCTCCAGAGATGCATCTCCAATGTCTCCAAACCAACCTCACATCTCACAGAATTCTTCGTAGGTTCCAGTAATCCAATTACAAAATAATAGAGTTGGAAGGGACTTTGGAGGTCTTCTAGTCCAACCTCTTGCTCAAGCAGGAGACCGTATACAATTCTGGACTAATGCTTGTCCAGCCTCTTTTTAAAAACCTCCAGTAAATGGAGCATCCACAATTTCAAGAGGTAAGCCCTTCTACTGACTAATTGTTCTCAGGAAATTTATCCTTAGTTCTAGTTGGATCTCTCCTTAATAAGTTTCCTTCTATTACTTCTTGTCCTGCCCTCAGGTGTTTTGGAGAATAGGTCAACCCCCTTTTCTCTGAGACTGTCCCTCAAATACTGGAAGACTGCTATCATGTCATTCCTAGTCCCTCTGTTTGTTGGACTAGAATTATCCAGTTCCTACAACCGTTCATCTTATATTTTAGCCTCCATTCCCCTAATCAACTTTGTTTCCCTAAATTATCTTTGTTACAATGAGTTTACAGATTCAAGATCAGTGAGTCTTCTCACTTAATTCCTTCAGCAGCATTTCTGTTTAAAAGCAGACATTGTCCTGTTTTCTCCCAAATAGAAGAGCTGGGGAAGGAATTAGGTTGTAATTAGAAGACATTGTCCTGGCTTCTCTTGGTTGCAAAAGTTGATGGAGTTAGCAGAGATGACTAAATTGACTAAAAAATCCCACACAATTATATATGTTTCTACTTGGAAACCACTTCTGGACTTTGTGCTTAAGGTAGAAAAAAATGAAACTTTTGATTTTGGGTTTTACTGATTAGATACAGTATGTTTGAATTATAGAAATATCTAGTTTATATATTGTTATGTAAAAATAAAAAGTTGAGGTTTGATGTTGTTATCTTATTCTACTGCACCAGAGGGAGTCGGAAGTCAACACCTTTACTTCGTTTTTTCCATTTTCCTTACACTTTCCCTTTCCCTTCACCCTCCCTTATTTTCCTACTATTTTCTTTTGTATTTTTGTATTTTATACAAAATACTATACAAAATACTAAACTAATAAAAGAAATCTATATTGAATGTGTCCTAAAGTTGATGTAGAAATAAAAAATAAGTGTGTGTGAGTGATTGTGTGTGTGTGTGTGTGTATCCATCCTGTTAAGACAGCGAGGGAAGACATGCGGTTTCAGAAAGCACCCTGCTAGTGTGCATCTTTTTCTCTACTCATCTTCATCGCCATAGCAACAGACAGTTTGAGCACCTGATCAGGTCACAGTAACCAAGCCTCTTTTGCTGCATCTCTCAAGGATGAGCTGAGTTTTCTGTTCATCTGCAGCTCCTTTGTACCTTTTTTCCAGACTGAAAACCTTTCCTCCCCTGTTAGCCCCCCTCCCCCAGTTTGCTGCATACAGAATTATGGCTCACCCCATCTTAGGCAAGCACAGATTGTCTGGATCTTTGCCATGAGCCCCTTACTCATGGAAAGGAGAAAAGGCTGCACTGAAAGCACCAGCAGGCACTTCGAAGCTCCTTTTACTTCTCAAGCGCCTTTTAACTACAGAGAGAAATATTCATTTCCACCATAGGGGGCTGGGGAGAGCGATTGAAAGCAGGGTGTAAATCATAAATCTGTTGGATTCAGTGAAATAGAAACTCTCCCACTCCCCAAATGAATAGAAATAGGAGACATCCAAGCCCAGTCGTCAGAGTAATCCAGACCACGAAACTACGGTAAATATAAAAAGATGCTGAGATTACAGAAAGTGTGCAGAGAAGAGCAACAAATATGATAAGGGATCTGGAGGATAAATTGTATGATGAACGGTTGAGGGAGCTAGGTATATCTTGAAGAGAATGATGGGAGGGGGGAGGATATGGTAACTAAAGAGATATTTTTCGAGAGTGAGAACAATTAATCAATGAAACACCTTGCCTCCCAGACTCATAGGTACTTCATTATTGGAGGTTTTCAAAAATAGACTGGACAACCATTTGACTGGGATGTTATAAGATCTCCTACCTTGAGCAGGGAGCTGGACTAGATGACCTCCAAGGTTTCTTATGCCCTAGGACCGTGATGGAGAACCTATGGCACGTGTACCACAGGTGGCACACGGAGCCATATCTGTGGGCACACAAGCGTTGCCCTAGCTCAGCTCCAGCGCACATGCGCGTGCCGGCCAGCTGATTTTCGGGACTTCCAGGCCCACCGGAAGTCAGGAAATGGGCCATTTCCAGCCTCTGGAGGGCCTCCAGGGGGGTGAGGAAGGCCGTTTTTGCCCTCCCCAGGCTCCTAGAAAGCCTTTGGAACTTCGGGAGAGCGAAAAACGGACCTTCTGGTCCCACCAAAAGTTGAGAAATGGGCCATTTCTGGCCTCTGGAGGGTCTCCGGGGGGGGAGGAGGCCATTTTCACCCTCCCCAGGCTTTTAGAAAGGCTCTGGAGCCTGGGGAGGGTGAAAAACGGGACTTCTGGTTCCACCATGCCATCACGTGCCAATTGCGTGGGGAGCATGGGGGGGGTCGCACGCACATGCACGGGAGAGCGGGGCGCATTAAATTATGGGTGTTGGCACACACACGCACAACACCCCCCCCCCCCGCGTTCCCTTTGCTTTTGGCACGCGATGACAAAAAGATTAGCCATCACTGCCCTAGGATTTATGTTCTAAAACCAAGAATACTAATATTACATTATTGTTAGAAATATGAAATAAAAAATAAAATAAAATAATAAAGTAACGTAACATAACGTAATGTAACAACATAACATAACATAACATAACATAACATAACATAACATAACATAACATAACATAACATAACATAACATAACATAACATAACATAACATTCCACAGGATTCTGAGATGCTTTCCACAGCTACATTCCTCAGATTTCTCTTATCACCCTGTTATCTAGGCTGGTCACTTCTTCTCATCTCTGGGATTATTTTCAGAGCCAATTACAGTCTACAGGTAGTTCTCAAGGTACGTCATTTAGCCCAGAATTACTGTCATAAAACTTGCTGGTCATTCAGTGGGTCACGTGACCAATTTTATGACATTTTTGTGGTGGTCATTAAATGAATCACTCTGGTCATTAAGTGAATCTACAGTCATTCAGTTCCTATTACTGAACTATTCACTGTAGTCCTTAACTTCAAATACCTCAAACGCCAATTAAGGATACCCCCAATCGCACCAAAGTTGCTCCTAAGTTAGAGGTGGGCAACTATGCCCCTTTATGATCTTCGGATTTCAACTCCTAGAATCCCTCAGCCACCTGGAATTCTGGGAGTTGAAGTCCACAGACTGCAATCTTGTTGCCATCGTTGCCCACTCCTGTTCTAAGTCCTTCAAATATAATTCTGACTGTGAGAGTAACATAGCCTGCTGGAGAACATTTTAGGCCCTCTTTTTTAAGCATGCCACCATGGTCTCACCAGTGAAGGGAGATGAATATGGGATATTATTCCACTCAACTCTCTTCAGTGAACCACGAGAAGTTTTAGAGCCTTGGTAGTACAGTGGTTTAATGCACCCTGTTATTAACACAGCTGCCTGCAATTTCTGCAGGTTCGAATCTTACCAGGTTCAAGGTTGACTCAGCCTTCCATCCTTTCTAAGGTGGGTAAAATGAGGACCCAGTTTGTGGGGGCAATAAGCTGACTTTGTATAAATATACAAAAGTATGAAGGCTATTGCTTAACGCATTGTAAGCCGCCCTGAGTCTCCGGAGAAGGGCGGCATATAAATCCAAAAAAAAAAAAAAAAATCACTCAATTGTAACCAGATAAGGATTTCTTGACATTTGAGTGCACTTACAAACATACTAGCTAAGCAGAAGATATGAAAATGCAACTCAGCATTCTGCATAACTAAAGACCACCGTGGGTTTTTTTTTTAATATAGAAACAATTAGGATTTTCCCTTGGAGTATAGATTGAGGAGGATTTGTATCATCATCATCATACAGCCTTCATAGCATAATAGCCAAAATATCTTGTCTGCCTATTAACGCTCCAAGTCCTGGCATTAGCTGTTTGATTGACAATTCTTCTGGAAAAAACAATCATCATATCATGCCAGGGGACAAAGCCACTGGTCCAGTCCCAATGTCTATACAAATATGGCATCTTCTTCCCTGTAATCAAATGTGTGGATGACCTTGGGGAATCAGGGGAAGAGATACTGCCCAGAAAACAGTCAGAGAAGAGATTCACAAGCACCCAGTTGCTTAATAATTGGAGGAAGGAATTTAGGAAGGATCCACCCTAATGGATCAAGTAGTTAAAAGTGGCAGTGAGAAGTTTGAACTTTCAAATTTGCAAAATTCTGTTAATGTAGCCTTACAATAAATTAGAATTCGCTCATTTAGTTGTGTTTCCTATCTAGTTTATCTAGGAAGGCTGATATTCCTACAAGTGCATAGTTAACGTGAAGAATTCATTCCCATGTTAGGATTGATGGCCACTAATGTAGACAGCATGGAAAAGGGAATTGGAGGAATTCATGGAACAGAGGTCTATCAAGAGCTTCCAAACACTCAGTTACCTCCAATTGAGATTAGCCTGCCTCCAAGTACCAGTTAATAAGGAACAATGGGGGAAGAAGGCAAATATGTCTCCGTCGGAGAAAGTGATTCTGTTAGGAAGAGTTAGAGGTAAAAGGAAACCTGGCTGCCAAAGAACACGGTGGCTGAACACCATCAACGCTGACACCAGCCAGAGCACAGAAAAACTCAAAAGTAGTGCAAGATTGGAAGATGTGCAGGGACTTGGCTCATGACACGACTGAATGGATAACATCGCCATCATCAAATCTCCATTTCTCCATCTTTCAAAGCAACCCACAGGTATCTATTAGTCCACTGAGAGAAGATGGCACTCGGCCTGATAAAGGAGGGCTGTCCTTATGTCCTGATGCCTTTTGGAGGTGTTGGTATCACAAGGCCCCGGTTCCTAGCCAATTTTAGGAGGTGCAATCTTAGCACATCTGGAAAACATTGAGTTGCAGAAGGTTTCCTTATTGTAATTAAGCTGCAGCTTTATGTAACAGATACGTGTCCTATGTTCTTCCTTGTTTATCCCTGCCTCCACATTTCTCTCTTTTCTTGTTTCTATTTCTAGATTGTTCTCATGATCAGTGCATTGTAATGCAATGCTTGTTTATTTTTCATTGGAGGTTGAGTGATGGACTGATGGATTTAATGGTGTTTTCCCTCTACAGTTATTGCCAACTCTAAGCAACTTAATTCCAAATATTCTTAAAGAGGGCTAAAAGAAATATATATATATATAATAAAGCATAATGAAAATAAAGTCAACTCCAGCGCAATGACGCAATCATAACAACATCTCCCCGCAGCAAAGAATTCTAAAAATGTAATTAGAGCAACACTCCCTGCAGGAGGGACCAAATTCTGATGTACTGGCTTTCCCAAACCCTAAGAGAGCCAGAACCAACGAGATCACATGGGAAATGATTCTCCAAAGAAGGAGGAAGAGATTGAAAAGGTTTAACTCTCTAAGGGCTTTGCTGGTGGCATTCCATGAGAGAAAAGACACACAGGAACCACTTTCTCCAAACAGTCTCAACCCAACCCATGGATACAGCCCAGGAGAACTAGTAAGTGATTCCCTAAGGCTCACAGTCACTTTTCTCGGTTGCTGTGCCTGCATTTTTGAACACCAGTAATTCTACGTATTTGCTTCTACACCACTTAAGCTACTTTTCTTTGCTTTTTTGATGCCTTCAAGGCAATGTTAACCCCTGACAACTATCTGGACGAGTCCCTGCAGTTTTCTTGGTAAAATTTCCAATTTCCATTGTGTACACATCTGAGTCACACCATTGTCATGGTTACAAGAAGATTCATAGATTTTGGTTTGCCTGCCCAGAAACCCAGGAAGACCACCACAAATGGTGCTGTCAACAAGAAGAATATTGCTTCTTAATGGAACAGTGCCAAATGGATATCTGGACTTATAGCCATGCTTAAACAGTTGCTGCAGTCTAGAAAATATTTGCAAATTAATTTCTAGATGATGGGTGGAAGGCCACATATTATTGGCTCAAAAGATACTGTCTAAATTAGACATTCTAGCTTACATTGAATACTGTACTGGGAGTTAAAACCAGGTTAATTGTCTTCATGATATACTGGTTAAAATATGCTCAAATCAGACAGTATTTTTTTGCACTTTCTTTTACTTTATTATTCAGTAAAGAATAATTCCCTTAATTTAGTATGGAATACTGAGTTTGATGACAGCTCTTATCTTACAAGAGGTCAAAATAAGCATGGGGATTTTTTTCCCTACCAATTCTCATTTATTTGGATAAAGAAGAATATACTTTTATATAATATATATATATATTAAAAATAGACAGGATAAGACAATATTTTTAAAAGATAAGAGAGGAAAAATATACCAAAATAGGCATCCCAAAATATCTGGAGCACCTCTTGAACACCATCAACATTGACAAAATCACCATCAGTCAATTGCAAAAGGCAACTTTACTTGGAATAACTTACATTCTGCAATGATACCTTTAATATTATTAAACAATAACATCTACCTGTCCCAGGTCCTTCAGAAGGACTTGATAGGTAGATACAAATACCAAATCCAGCCTAAACATCTGGCGGGTTGTGCAACTAACCATGAAAAAATCTTCTTTAAAAGGGAAAGAGTTTTAGTGAAATTTCTAGGGGAAAAGTATGATGTCCTTACACTTATTAAGGGATGTACCTGAAGGGCTTGTCTCTTACCTTAGTTACTTGGATTCTCATGCTTATATTAAGCCTTAAGGGAAAACATCAAGAAGAAACATCTCTCTATCAAACGTATCAAAAGCACCGTTAGAACACTGCTTAGGGAAAAACCTTTCCTAGAAGCATTCTCCCTGGGAGAAATTCAGATACGTTATTGGTTCAGTTCCCTGTCCACACTTTGTAGTATAATAGTCCATGAACTCACTAAAGTTGAGTTTACTTTCACTCCTCAATATACTATTACTCTTTTTAGATAAAAGCTCATAATCCTTCTTGACCTTTTAGAATTCTTTCTTCTTTCCTATGCTGGGTGATGACTGATGTCCTCTGGAAATTCCAGAATACTTCCCATTATTCCTAGCAATTTGGCCATGCTATCAAGTGCTTCTGGATGTTGAAGACTCAAATGCTGAAGGGTACTAGATTCCTTCTTTCTATGTAATGATACTACTTAACGGCTTGATGATGCAGTGGTTAGAATACAGTAGTGCAGGCTAACTCTGCCGACTGACAGCAGTTTGTTTCTCACTGGCTCAGGATTGACTCAGCCTTCCATCCTTCCAAGGTCGGTAAACTGAGGACCCAGGTTCTTGGGGGCAATATGCTGACTCTATAAACCACTTAAAGAGAGCTGTAAAGCATTATGAAGTGGTATATAAGTCTAAGTGCTATTGCTATTGGTGCTAATGGATCACCAGGGCCCAGTTTCCAGTTAATCTTGTCAGAGCACTCAGTGGGATACGGGTGTCAGGGAGAGCATTAGCAGACCATGGAGCAATGTGAAGGGAGGGAGAAGGAAGGAGATGCAATACAATAATGTAGATATGTAATATTTGAAGGGAGGGAGCAGATAGTATGGAAAAGTCATCAAGTAGAAAGACCTCTAGGTTAAGTCACCATGGAAAAAGCAGCACATATAGTCTCCATGTCTTTGCCAAACCCTGTTACCTCCATCTGTTGCTTAGATCAATGTCTGAACACTGTTGGCCACTTGTTAACAGAGGGATGGCAGGAGTCACTAATAATAAAATCAAACACTGTTAACAACAGTCGTGTTTTAATCTTTTGAAACAGCATCAAATAAATCCGCACACATTATCTGCTAATGTTTTATTTTCTCCTCAGCAATTTGGAGGCATGATTAATATAGTTAATCAAGAGTGGGCTCTAATCCAGCATCAATTGTCTCCTTGCATGCCACCTCAAATTTCTAATTCTGCCAGAATTTGTGGGCTCTTCTGTCCATCCATTTAATGAAAAGAAGAACTAGGGATGACATGATAGCAGTGTTCCAATATCTAAGGAACTGCCACAAAGAAGAGGGGATCAACTTATTCTCCAAAGCATCTGAAGGTAGGACACAAAGCAATGAATGGAAACTAATCAAGGAGAGAAGCAGCCTAGAAGTAAGAAATTCCCTGATAGTAAGAACAATTAACCAATGGAACAGTTATCTCCAGAAATTGTGGATGCTCCAACACTGAGTGTTCAAAAGAAGAGATTGGACAGCCATTTGTGTGAAATGGTAGGGTCTCTACTTAAGCAGGGGGTTGGATTAGAAGACCTTCTAGGTTCCTGCCAATTCTGTTGTTTGGCTATCCATCCATTCCTATGTACAGGAACCATCTTATGTTGCTGAGGGGAAAGTGGCACCTGCAAAGGCTGGCATACCAAAAGATGCCAATTTTAATGAGCTATGGATGCTATACAGGTGAAAAAAGGAGGGAAACATATTTTATCTGAAATGCAAGAAAGGAGAAATGTCTTCAGGGTGCAAAGAGGATGAGGAAAGGCAGGAAAACTCTATTTTCATGAATGTAGAATGAATCCATGGGGAAGAAGAAGACTCTGACACATCCATTAGAACAGAAGCGGGTGATTTCATGACCATCATCATTGACTGTTGTCCATGATGGTTGGGACTTGTGGGATTTATTGTTCAAAAGTATCCAGAAGAAGCCCAGTTTCTTACCTATATAGGAAAAGATGCATGAAGAATTCACACACAACTAGCCAGTGGGACAAAAATAAGTTCTAAATTTTGGAACATGGTCACCAAAAAAACCCTTAAAGAACAACAGTGTGATCCATCCTTTCCACAAAATGCAGTTAGGACATTTCAAATCCAAGCAAGCAAACATGGGCAGCTGCTTTCCTTCACATTCCTCTCCATTGTAAATGGAAGCTTAATACCACTGGGTATGTATCCACAACGGGATACATTTGAAGCCACCAGAGCTTTTAGTACTTCATCCCACTCCTTGCAGCTCCTCACACTGCTGCCTGATGCAACTGCTTAATGACTGGACCAACTTTGCTTTGCAAGGTTTATTAAAGATATAAATGGCAGAAAGATGAACATAATTGTCATACAGAATAACAGAGTTGGAAGGGACCTTGGAGGCCTTCTTGTCCAACTCTGTGTTTGAGCAGGAGACCTTATACCATTCTGGATAAATGACCTTCCAATCTCTTCTTCAAAACCTCCAGTAATGGAGCACCACAACTTCTGAAGGCAAGCTGTTCCACTAATTAATTGTTCTCCCGGTCAGGAAATTTCTCCCTAGTTCTAGGTTGGTTCTCTCCATGATTAGTTTCCATACATTGCTTTTTGTCCCGCCTTCTGGTGCTTTGGAGAACAAAGACAGGGTAAGACAAATGGATGGGAGAATAAAGGAAGTATCAAAAGCTAAGACCAACAAAGATCATTTATTTTAATTTTATAATACAAATTAGCTTGAAGATGAGGTTTTAACATCTTAGCAACTATTAACAAAATTACCTGTTACACCCTAGGCTACTGGATAGAATGAACAATGGAAATTATCACCTTGCACTTAGATGGAGAGGTACCTGAGGCTCAATCTTTGTCATCCATCTTTGGTCACCACTTTGGATTGCCAGAAACCAGAATCTGCAACCCAAACCTGTGATGATGTTGATGTTGATGATGATATCCATTCAGTCATGTCCACTCTTGTCAATTCTATGGGCCAGGTCTCTCTACATGTTTTGATCTTGTACTACTTCTTTGAGTTTTTTATGCCCTGGCTTGTGCCAGATGGTGTCCAGACACAAACTTGCATCAGATTTCAATTTTGGCTTCTGGAAATTCAAAATGGTGGATGTTCCAAGTTCAGATGAGAGACTAAGTCCCAGAAAACTCCTTTTCATTGGTTGATTGCACCAAGATAAAACTGCAAGACTTGCCTCCTCCTGAATTCTTTTTGGTGGCTTATAACGACAATACAACACAATAAAACAGCATAGAAGCAAATGTTTTGGGAGACCTGCCTTGCTTGGTTCATCTACTATTTAAAACCACTGGGCAAATCACAACTCAAGACAAATCTGCTGCCTGCTCTCTATAAAGCCACCTACAGACCATTCTGCCTATCGTAACAAATGTCTGGCATAACTTTATAATTACAAACACATTTGCCTTAAACTGAATTGGCTGTTTTAGCCAAATATGATCTCCAGCTGGCATGAGCCATGTACCGTACTGCTAAGCTATATCTTAGCTCATCAAATGGAGCACAATGCTAGAGGATTGCTCTGGTCTTGGCACATGAGTGGGCAAGCATTTTCAGGATCCTCTCAGAAAGATGTCAAATGGAAGACGATAAGATTCAGGAATCAAACACCTGGAAGTTCCTTCTCAGACCACATAATTGCAATAAAAGGTATTAGCTCCCATGGCTTGGGACTGGGTTACCTAAGGGACATCTTTATCCAAGAATTTCTACCCATCCAATCAGATCCAACAGATTAAGCATGGTGCAGATCTCATCAGCCAAAGAATGCCAACTGACGAGAACTAAAAAATGGGCCTTTTCTGCTATAGCCTCTGTTTCATGGAATATTCTCCCCCCCACAGGTTAGAATGCCCCCAATCCTGTTAGACCTCTGCAAGGCTTTTAAAAAATGGCTATATATCTGAGCATGGGGATGGGGATGTTTGAAGGGTCCTGTTTCTTGGCATTATTTGATTAACTATCTCGGCTGCTGTATTTATTTTTTGGATGTTTTAATTATTTTTAATAGTTTCATTGTTTATAGTTTTAAATGCCCAGAGTCACTTGGTTAAATGGGCAGTTATAAAAAATGGATAAATGGATGGATAGAATGTAAGCAATAGCTCACAATAATTGATGCTATTTAATGAAAATAGTTATTCTGGAAGGGTTTGGGACTACTATAGACCAAAATGACTATCCTAGATAAAAGAAATGTTTGTAGCTCAGAGTTGAAATGTGGGGTCCTTGGTGCTCTCTGAGCTTGCTGGTTTTCTTGCAGCTGTTTCATTACACAAACTCAGAAACATCATCAGTGCTAAAAGGGAGAGGAGTTTGTGGAGAGGAGGAGGAAGAGGAAGAGATGGAGGATGACGACTGTGAGGGTCCTTGGTGCTCTTTGAGCTTGGTTGTTTTCTAACAGACCTTTCATTACCCAACTAGGTAATAACATCAGTGCTAGAAGGGAGTGGGGATTGAGGAGGAGGGAGGAGGAGGAAGAGGAGAACAACTGTGGGAGCCCTTGGTGCTCTCTGAGCTTGGTTGGTTTTTTTTTGCAGTTGTTTCATTACCCAAACTCAGAAACATCATCAGTGCTAGTGCTAATAGTGTTAGCTGGTCTGGATAATGAAACTTCTGCAAGAAAACAACCAAGCTCAGAGAGCACCAAGGATGCATCATGATTGTTTTCCTACAACATAGACTCTGTTGTAGCAAAAAGGTCTACTTAGCTCCTAGCCAACTTTGTCTGGGAAGAGAAGCAAAAAATGGTGTGGCCTGATTCATAGCTGATACTATATCTGAAGCCAATAAATTTCTTGAAAAAAAAAACAATAAATCATATAGATCCTTTGCCAAGTATACTGCATGGATGTACCTGTATAATGTAATAATGTTCATCTATCTGGACATGGAGTTCCAAGAAGAACTAAATAGGTTGCCTCTCCATAGTAGGGACAGAATCAAACAGGGTGTGTGGGAATCGGCAAGATATCTAAATGACCTGATCTTCCCCCCCCCCCAAAAAAAAGAATAGCTTTCTTCAGAGCCAGATTTAACATTCTCCCCTCAGCATTCCTCCAGGACAGGTATAAGAGAACACCAATAGCAGAACAGGTATGTATATGTGGTAAAGGAGAAGTTGAAGATATCTCACATGTTTTATTGTACTGTGAGTTATATAGAGTTGATAGATCAGTGTATATTCTCCCCTTATTAGAGAGATTGCCAGGGAGGGCAGGCGACTTTTATGTTGGCTTTCTCCTCCAGGACTCAAACCCGGCTACCATGCATGCAGTGGCAAAATCCTGTGTTGCTGCAGTGTCCACAAGAAAAAAATTGGTTACAGAATTATAGCTCTCAATTTGTGCCAATTTTTTGGAGATATCTCTAACAATTTTGGGGAAATTATATTTACTCACAGTCACGTAAACTATGGAGTGACCCTAACTGTTTGAGAACATGTATTCGCTTAATAGGGATGTTGTTATTCGCTATTAATGTCAATACTAATTTTTAATATATTGTAAACAGTTACTGTATGTCTATTGCTGGTCTATGACTGTAATAAGTTCTATTCTATTCTATTCTGATGTACCTGTATATGATTCCCAGCAAGCAAGTTTGGTTTAAGGAATTTTTTCCAGTTATCAGAATGATGTTTTACTCCCTTCTGAAGAACACATCAACTTCTCCAACATGTTAAAATTAAACAGTAGACTGAAGGGGATTTCTGGACAAAGCAGTGTTTTTGAAAGTCGGCAAATTTAAGATGTGTGGACTGCATCTTGCAGAACTCCCTAGCATGAGAATGCCTTTTAGTAGAGAAGTCTAGACAATTTTGGGGGTTTAGCCTCGATTACAGCACTAATTCATGAGGAATGTATCTAGGAGGAATATAACCTGGTAGATCCACCTGTAATATTCAAAAGGATGCAAGAACTGATGCACCAGAGCAAAATGTCTCTGTCAGCATCATAGCCATTGAGCCACCTTTGAGTTTTGAAATCCTTCCATTCCAATTCAGACAGACCCTTGTGAATCTATCTGCAATCACTTCTTGATTTATCACTCTAAATCAATATTTCTCAACCTTGTCAACTCTATGATGCATGGAATTCAACTTCCAGAATTCCCCAGTCAGCATTTGACAAGAAGTCCCAGATGCTCTGTTGCTAGGAAAACTCTGTGGATTCAGTTTTTGAATGTACATGGTTCCCAGCAAGCAAATTTGATTCAAGGAACTTTTTCTAATTACCAGAATGATATGTTACCTGCTTCTGAAGAACATACCGACTTCTGCAAAGTGTTCCCCATGGTGTAGAAGAGCAGGCAGAATTGGGGGTGGAGTTAAGTGCATCATCATCTTAGACGCATTACATCCCCACAAATGGTCCAAGTCCAACTCCTCTTGAATTTGTTGACCCTTATCTGGGGCCAATCTTAACCTTAGTTGACTAGATTCTTATATATAGACTTGAGCAAAAAATCTTAACTGCAACTTAATGTATGGTCCTGATTCTTTGCATCTGATACATTCTGGCTGAGGAGTTCTGGGAGTTGAAGTCCAAACACCTGAAAATTACCAAAGATGATAGGATATATAGTAAGGAGATAGTTCCCCAGAAGAGAGGAGTTATTCCATTTGCGAACCAGTAGTGAAGGTAAGTGAATACCACCCCTATATTACATATCATTATTGGGTTTGAAGTTTGAAAAAATAAAATCTGTCATGGAATTTTTAGATAAACTAATGCTATCTACTGAGTGAATAATCTTATTTTAATTTTTATTCATTAGGTCAAATAATAAAATAAAATAAAATCATAGACTGATCATTAAAGTGACAGGAGAGCTGCATGTGAACTAGAGAACTCATAAGATTTTCACCTGGGTGTGATTTAGCTGTGTCTCTTCACAGGTTTTGTTCCTTGTTTCCACAAATGGTCACGTACCAAGCTGAAGTCTATCCTTGCGTAAAATTGTTCCAGCTCTAGCAACTGTTACATCATTCTTTTAGAGAAGTGGAAGGGAAAGCTTTATTCAGAATTTAAAAATTGGTAATTGAGATAAGAAGCTAATTTAAGGAAGGCAATGGCAAAAAAAAAAAAAATCAAAAATCCTCCTTTGTTGTTACAAATGTATTGACAATCTGTATAATCTAAATTACAGGTGTCCAAACTTGACCACTTGAAGACTTGTGGACTTCAACTCCATAAGTTGAAGTCCAGACATTCTAAAAAACTGGTCTAGAAGAAGACCAAGTAGAATTCCTTAATATGTTGGTTTTTATTAATTTTAGGGTCAGGCTGGGGAATTCTGGGAGTTGAAATCCACAGGTTTTAAAGTTGCAAGGGTGGACACCCCTCATCTACATGATGTTTTCCTATACAATTTGGAAAGATAAGGAAATGTCTTTCAGACAAAACCTTGGAAAACTTTACTAGATTCCTGTCCTTTGTCCCACTGTCAGGAAAAAAAAAAAATCCTCAAACTAATTTGCATGTTTAGAAACCTCAAATAGCCATTCTCTGCTGCAAATCAGCATGGATATTTATGGTACAACAAAGTCAAGACTGTGGATTTTAAAAATCATGCTAGACATCCCATTTTGGGAATATGGAATGGATAAAAAAGCAGCACATCTTTTGGTGGACAGAGAGATCCTGTTGAATTTCACACACATACCCCTCCTATCAGTGTTTATCTAATTTGATGTAAGAAAATTGCCTTCTAAAGTGTTCTTCCAAGGAAGAAGAGAATTTTGGAGAAATTCTGCAAGCAGGGCAAAATGGAGGTTCTCCTAGCCAGACTTAGGAAGGAATGAGAATGAATCTTCTCTGAAGTCTCCCTTGCCTTTTCTGCTTCCATTCACTTGCAGAGGCAGAAATCTTCCATGGGATTTCTGTTGTGTTTTTTTCCAAAGAGATGCTATCACCACCACTAATGGGGAGACCTGTCTTGCAGAAACTGATGGAGACCCTGTTCTTCCCTTGGATAAATTCTCCTCTCAGTTTCACCAAATTTGGAAAGGCTAGCGGTACCTGAACATAATATTTATCTAGTGGTACAGGCAGTCCTCAATTTACAAAATTTGGTTAGTGGCCATTCAAAGTTACAATGGCACCGAAAAAAGTCACTTATGACCATTTTTCAAATTTATGACTTTTGCATCATCCCTAGGGTCAGGTGATGAAAATTTAAATGCTTGGCAACTGGTTCAACTGGTTCAGTTCTGGCTGAAATCAGAACTGAAGAAGCTTCTTGGATGAGAAGTGAAATGTCTTAAAGGAAAAATAAAGAAAGTCCAGCTGCCTTTTGAAAAAGCACCTTTGGGACTTCCGATCTGCAGTTGTTCTACCGGTACCATTTTCAGCAACCTACCTATGACTCACCTGTTTTTAGCTCTATTTTCTTAGCTTCTCTTCACTCCACTCCCTTCATCTTGCAAGAAAACATACACAGAGACAGACACCCACGCACTATGGCTCTTGATGTCTCTTATTTATTTATTTATTTATTTATTTATTTATTTATTTATTTATTTATTTATTTATTTATTTATTATATTTCTATACCGCCTTTCTCCCGTAGGACTCAAGGCGGTGTACAGTCAAGAAAAATATAGACACACAAACATCATAAAATTGCTAATTAAAATTATTACTTAGCTTAGTCAATTTAAATAAAACCCAGAATTAGATAACATTAAAAAAAAAAAAGTCATTCACATGTTCGTATGTTTAGCCCCGCCTGTTGGAACATCAGGGTCTTGAGGGCACAGCGGAAAGCACGGAGATCAGGGATATTCCGTATCTCCGGGGGCAGTTCATTTCAAAGGGTTGGAGCCCTCAAAGAGAAGGCCCTCCCCCTGGGAGTCGCCAGTCGACATAATTTGACTGACGGTACCCTGAGTAGTCCCTCCCTGTGAGAACGAACTGGTCGGTGGGAGGCTATTGGTGGCAAAAGATGGTATCGTAGGTACCCAGGTCCTAAGCCATTGAGCGCTTTAAAGGTGATAACTAACACCTTGAATCGCACCCGGAAGACCACCGGGAGCCAGTGCAGCTCGCGTAGGAGAGGTGTTACATGGGCGTAACGAGCTGCGCCCATAATCACCCGCGCGGCTACGTTCTGGACCAGTTGGAGCCTCCAGGTGCTTTTCAAGGGGAGCCCCATGTAGAGAGCATTACAGTAGTCCATACAGGAGGTAACTAGGGCATGAGTGACCGTGTGCAAGGCGTCCCGATCTTATATCAGAGTGCATACACAAATACACACACACACACACACACACACACGCACACACACCCTTTACTTTCCTTCCTCAGTAATGTATTCCAGATGCTAAAGTGAATAGTATGGCATGGTCTCTTTGCAAGCCTTTAGCATGGCATGCATCATTCTGCCACTTCCAAAATGGCAGCTTGGGACCGATCCACCACAGACTTTCTTTCTTGCAAGCCTTCTTCAACCGGGGGGGGGGGGGTGAGCTGCTCAAGCCTATAAATATTATCTATTTTCTTCCCTATTCTATTCATTGGTCTTTCTATACCTGACAGTTAACAACCCAAATCAATATAAATTCCATGAAACATCCACAAGTTGTTCCTGTTGGCAGTGACCCAATATTCTTTTAGAACTCAACCATTATGCTGAGGGTTTTGTAAGAGTTGCAGTATTGTCTCCATCTTAGACTGTGGTCAAAGTCCAGCTGTGCCATCTTAGATGTGTAGGCATAGCCAGACATGGCTGCGTGGAGCGCCTGTGTGTGATTGGTAGATAAATAGAAAGGTAGACTGATGTGCACATAGAAAGACAAAAAACTTGCATTTATTTCTGCAAACTTGCAAGTTCTGAAAACTTGCAAAGAAAAATAGCAGCCTCACTGACTCTGAGATACAGCTCCCTGATTATTACAATTTTCACACACAGTGCTGCCTTCTTTTGCTTGGGACCTTTAAGTACCATAGATCAAACATAAGTACAAATAGTCCTCAACTTACAAGAGTTTGTTTAGTGACTGCTTCAAGTTACAACGGCACTGAAAAAAAATGACTTATGACTGTTTTTAACACTTATGACCATTGCAGCATCCCAGTATTATGTGATAGAAATTTACACCCTTGGCAACTGGTTCATATATATGACAGTCGCAGTGTTCCAAGGTCATGTGAGCCCCTTTTGCAATAAACAAGGTCAATGGGGAAGCCAAATTTACTTAACAACCATCTTACTAATCTAACAATGCAGTGATTCACTTAACAACGGTGGCAAGAAAGGGCATAAAATGAGACAAAACTGAACAACTGTTTTGCTTAGCAACAGAAATTTTGGGCTCAGTTGTGGTCTACCTGGATCTCTTTCTCACAAGCCTATTTAATTGCACCTTATTCATGCCTTAAGAATGATCTGATTAAGGAATTCAGATTGTTGCTGCTTCGCTTTAAGTGCTGTTTCTTACTGATCTAAATGTATGTCATAAAACATGGAGAGTACAAGCGTAGATGCAGGGAATCATATTTCCATAAATATCCTCAAGTATGATCTATAATTTATTCAGCATCCACTTTTTCTTTCATCAAAAGCAGATAGCAAACTGGACCAATTCTTGGACCTTCAAGCCAAGTAACCATGTTTCATCAATCCATAGATCAAATCAATGTTTCTTTCTTAAACTCTGATCTGCAAAACATAGGTGGTCTGCAAAGAAACCACAGATAGTCCCTGATGGAAAAAGATAATGTGCTAGCTTTATAATTGTATGCATTTCCTATGTAATGGCTTATTTTTATTACCATATTTGCAGTGAACTGCTTCACAATTTTTTTTTCTATAATAGAACTATTTCTTTTTCGTGCCTTTGAGTCGGTCTTTTTCTTTAAGGTTCAAATTTTGTATTAGTTTATCAAAATACAATATAAATACAAAATACAAAAGAAAATAATGGGAAAATAAGGAAGGAAAAAGAGAAGAGGAAAGTGTAGGGCAAGAAGGAAAAATAAAGTAAGTGCTGGCTTCCAACTGTTAGTGCAGTAGAATAAGATAATAGCATCATACCTCATCTTTTTACTTTTAAATAATAATATAAACTAGCCATTTCTATAACAGTAAATCTAATCAGCAAAATCCGAAATCAAAGTTTCATGTTTTCCACCTCCAGCACAAAGTCCAGAAGCAGTTTCCAAGTAGAATCAAAAGTAATTGTGTTCCTTTCTCCTTTAAGTCAGTCTTGACTCCTGGTGGCTGCTTGGATGTGTCCCTTAAGTTTTCTTTGCAAGATTTGAAGGACTATTTTTTTTTTTAATTTGATTTATATGCCGCCCTTCTCCGAAGACTCAGGAGACTCATTTGAAGGACTATCTTTTCCAAGATATATCTATCTGACCCACCAGAGTGGGAAGCAGGGTATGTTATGGGTGTCCTCTCTTGATAAGATCTGTACAGGGCTTCTCCATGGTGGCTTCCTTTCTGTGGAACATCATCCCCCCAAGATTAGCCCCCAATTTGACACTTTTTCGATAGGCCCTGAAGATGTGGTTTGGCCAACAGGGCTGGGGACCAGAGGGTGATATGACATCACATGTTTGTGTGTTTATTGGATGTGAGTT
The DNA here is from genome assembly GCF_059756535.1 of Pantherophis guttatus. Taxonomy (NCBI): domain Eukaryota; kingdom Metazoa; phylum Chordata; class Lepidosauria; order Squamata; family Colubridae; genus Pantherophis; species Pantherophis guttatus. The sequence continues at coordinate 6,994,684 of NC_142074.1, forward strand.
TATTGGCTTTTGAATTGGGATTTTATTTCTGTAAGCCGCCTGGAATTACTGTGAGTTGGGTGGCCATATAAATTTTTCTTAGTACATAAACAATAATAAATATTTTCATTAGTGGTTTGCCCTTGCCTTCGTCTTCCTGGGACTGAGAAAGAGTGACTGGCCCAGCTGACTTTGTCCCTAAAGCAGGACTAGAACCCATATAATATTTAACTATTATACCAAACTAGCTGTCATAACTTTGCCTGAATTTAAATAGGGCATGATGACAGTAGGATAAGTATGATAATGTAAATGTCAATATATTGCACATCTTAGTGATTCAAACGTGGGATGTAAACCTGGATCAGGCTCTTTCATTTTGGCCCTGTCAAAAGAAAATGATTTCTTTATGATTTATGATCTATGACCTATCACTTTGTTGTTGTACATGTATACACTGAGACCTTTTGCACTGGAGACAAATTCCTTGTGTGTCCAGTCACATTTGACCAATAAAGAATTGCTGCCAGCTTTCAATAAGCAAAGTGAATGGGATAAGCCAGATTCACTTACCAGTAACAACCACATAATTCATTTAACAGCTGCAATGGTTCACTTAAGAGCTATAGCAAAAAAAGGTCATAAAATGGGGCAAAACTCACTTAACTCCCTTGCTTAGCAACAGACATTTTGGGCTCCATTGTGGTCGTAAGTCGAGTACTACCTGTATTTCTTTTCATAACTATGTAGTGGTTTGCATAATGCCACAACTGAGGATGGTTGGTGTCCACCATTAACCCTGAAGGAAGGAAAAGATAAAGTAAAGAAAAATGGAATTATCTGAAACCAAGGAGAATGCAACAGAATGTGAACCAAACGTCCTGCAGTTATGGATGAGCTGAGGACCTTTCAACCCTAAATTACTTAGATTGATTTGGTAATGAAATGGATGGATATTCCAGCATGTTGTCCTTAATGTACAGCAGATTCTAGTTCCAAAATTTCTAAGGCTTTCTTCTTTATCTGCCCACTACTTTGCTGTTTGCTGCCCTTCACACACAATGTTTCTGCTTCACTGACTCACTGATTTGGGGCAAGGAGAAAATATTGGATGAAGAACAAGGGAAAGAAAAGGAGTCCTGGGGAAAAAAAGTAGGACGGATGTTCACAACAGTGCTCAGATCAAAGTATTTGCAAACAAATTGTTTAGCAGAGCAAGAATCAGATTTGCCAGTGAACCATGACTGTACCCAGGAACGGCAAAGAAAATAAAATTTCTATCATTCATTTGCTGTGAATTTTTGGACATCCAACCCTAAGCACTTGTGTCAGAGAGTCTTTTGCTGCTGCAAAATAACAGATGGAGACACCGAGAGATCCCTGCAGAACCCAGCAGGGATCAGAAAGGGGAAAGGCAGGGAGAGAGCATGAGTGTCAGCAACCAGACACAACAAAGATCTTGTGACTAGGAAAAGCAGCCGGGCCAGAAGTCCAATTGGTTCCCGTCTCTCTCTAGCTGCATGACCAGACAAAAGATGCTTTGAGGTAGTACACATGCAGTATTACTGAGCAACATGTGAGAATCAGAAGAGGAGATGGGAAGAGGGCAGAGCCCAGCAATAGAGTACTGGCTCCCCACACTGAAGGTCCTCATTTCAATCCCTATGAATCGAGGTCATGTCCACCCTGGATCCCCCAGAGAAGTTGGTGGAGTCCATAGCTAGGATGTTAGCATGGAGATGGAGATTTTTGCTCTGACTGAAAACTCGGGTGGAGATGTGGCCGATGTGACATATTTGCTCTGACTGAAAGATCAGAAGGTTTGCACTCATGTAGACTCAGAATGAAAGAGTTGGAAGGGACCTTAGAGGTCTCCAACTGCCTTCTCAAACAGGAGACTCTATCCCAGTCTCTTCTTAAAAACCTCCAGTGTTGGAGCACCTACAACCTCTGAAGACAAGCTGTTCCACTAATTGATTATTCTCACAGTCAGGAAATTTCTCCTTAGTTCTAGGCTGCTTGTCTCCTTGATTAGCTTTCATCCATTGCTTCTTGTCCTGCCTTCAGGTGCTTTGGGAATAAGTCACTCCCCTCTTCTATACTAACCAGTTGGCATTTGAAACAGAATAACAGAATAGCAGATTAACAGAATGGGAAGGGACAGAGTGGAAGTCTTCTAATCCAGCCCCCTGCTCAAGCAGGAGAACTATCCCATTCCAGACAAATGGCTGTCCAGTGATGAAGCAGCACCCACAACTTCTGCTCCATACTCCAGTCTCTGATTCTGATTCACAGACTCACAGCTCTTGAACCTTCCAGGGAACAGAGCATAGAACAGAGATGTGCAGAGGAGCAACTGATTGCAAAGACTCTTTAGCAGAAATAGCCTCCTTATGAGCACTAGCTGAGTTTGGGTGGGAACCAGCTATTGAGGACTTCATGGTGCCCTCAAGATGAGTTGGGGCTCAACCCTACAAGGTAGACCAGCTCCATAGGATGATTGGAACTATATTTAATTGAGATAGACTAAAGTGTCCAATCTTGCAACTTTAAGACTTGTGAATTTCAACTCCTAGAATTCCCTATCCAGCGATGCTGGCAAGGAATTCTGGGAGTTTAAAGTCCACAAGTCCCTTGTCCATCACCAAGTTCAGGAGGAACCAGCCTTTCCTAACACTACCTCCTTTCCCAGAGCTTTCTGGGAAACAGAAACAGCTTTCTGCTGTTGTTTCTGTAACCGCATCTCCATAACTTTCTACACCAGGAGCTGCAATTCCCAAATTCCTGCCCAGTGTGCCATTTAGCTCTCCATGCTTTTTACCTGCTATAAAGAACCATTTAAATTATAAAGGCAGCCCTCAATTTACGACCACAGTTGGGACGGAATTTCAAGTGCTAAACAAGGCAGTTGTTCAGTGACTCATGTCCAATATTATGGCCCTTTTTGCCATGATTGTTAAGTGAATCACTGCAGTTTTTAAATGAATCAAGCAGTCGCTAAGCAAATCTGGCTTTCCCCATTGACTTTGTTGGTCAGAAACGAGCTGGGAAGGTTGCACATGACCCCGGGATGCTGCGACCATTGTAAATACATGCCCATTGCCAAGCAACAGAATTTTGATCACGTATCTGTGGGGATACTGTAAAGGATGCCAGTCATTTTTTTCAATGCTATTGCCACTTTGAATGGTCGCTAAGCAAATGGTTGTAAGTCAAGGACTACCTCTATGTATTTGTACATCTGACCCTTTGCTATGACATATTTGCTACAGTAGTATTCACTTGAATCCTTCAAGAACCATGTCTTTTTCCCTAGGTCATATTTGGCTACTATCTCAGTGTTTTTATGAGAAGATGATGGCACCATCATGGCATTGTTTTCTTTCCTTGACATCATCCCCCCACCGCCCCACAAGTGATGGTAAAATTGTATGTTTATTCTAAAATATACAATTATAGTGATCTTCCCTCTCTTGTCATGTCTGATTATGTGCCCCAAGGACAATTGCAACCTGGAGAAAAATAGGCTGCTTCTTGGTAGCTATGGTAGACATTATTACTCTACTTAAAATGCTGGCCATCATTTTGTCATGATCTCCTATTAACCACAGATATGGAAGTTGCCCCTACGAATGGTGGTTCTTTCTTCACCTCCTGCATTCTTCTCCAACTTAATGGCCTTCTGATGGTGATGATGGAATTGACCAGGGATTCTGGAATGGGTAGACCAGGGGTCTCCAACCTTGGCCACTTTAAGTTTTGTGGATTTCAACTTCCAGAATTCCTCAGCCAGCATGGATGAGAAGCAAAACATTAAAAAAAAGAAATAACCAAGAAAGTCCAGTTGCCTTTTGAAAAAAAAGAACCTTCGGGAAAACCATGACCCAGAGAATCTCCATAAATGACATCCCTGGTTCTTTCAATTTCCTGTCATAGGATTTGGTTGGTTCTTAATCTTCAGCTCATTAACACTGCTGCTTTGAAAGTGGTCCAGCCTCTCTTTCAGATGTGGTCCAAAGGGCTCTCAGACTTAGTTTGCCCTCTGGAAATAAGCTGTATGAAACGGCCTAGGTCTTATGCAGCTACAAAGGAGCATCCGTTGAATCAATAGCTCCTAATATATTCTGAAAATAACTCTCATCCCATCAATAACAATTCTCTAGAAAAAGATTGGCCATCACTTCTAATTCTTGCAGAAGCTGGATAGAACACTAGATAATGGGCAAAATGTCTTGGTTATGATCCCAAACTGCTCTCCTCCAAATGGAGATATCTAACATTAGGAATTCATCCACGTTACATTAACCCCATCAGAAACAACAACAACAGATCTTTGGATATTGGTCTTTTGTTGGCACTGATGTTGTCATAATCTCTAGACTATTTTTCCTAGGGCTGTTTGAGGCTGTATCTCAGAGGGAATGGCTCGAGAGATTATTTTTATCATTTAATGGTCAAAAAGTACAGTTTACACCCATTCATTTAGTGACCGTTCGAAGTTACAACAGTTAGAACTGAAAAAAGTGATTTATGAATGTTTTTCACACTTATAATAGTTGCAGCATCCTCATGGTAATGTGATCAAAATGGCAACTGACTCGTATTTATGACAGTTGCGGTGTCCCAGAGTCATGTGATCATCTTTTGTCATCTTCTAACAAGCAAAGTCAACAGGGAAGCTAGATTCACTTAACATCCTTATTACTAACTTAACAACTACAGTGATTCATTTAACAACTGTGACAAGAAAGGTCATGAAAACCTAGTAACAGTCTCGCTTAGCAACAGAAATTTTGGACTCAATTGTGGTCGTAAGTTGAGGGCTACCTGTAAGTGATCCTATGTTGTCTCGGCTTCCTTGTTAAGATGCTAATTAACTCAGACTTCCTTCCATCTCTGCAGCAGAGCCTGGTCCTTTCCTAACGGCTTTGTTTCAAAGTCTTTGTAAAAGTCCAGTTCTGGTCTATCTCCAAGATGCTTCTTTCCTGAACGGCTGTATTTCTTCCTCCACGACCTCAACAAATGGCTGAATGGTTTTTCCTGGCTTCTGAACTTTTTGGGCCCATGCCCAAAATGTAGTCCCATTTGGTAAACCAGTCCAGAAAATCAAGTCCAAGGAGAGACTAGAGCCACACACTATCAAGGTAAGTTATAATAAAAGCCAGTTTGATCTAAGAGGGCTTGGCACAGTGGTGAAGATGCTGGTCTAGAAACCGTGAATTTGAGTTTCATCATAGGCATGAAAATCTGCTGGGTAACTTTGGGCCAATCAATAGGAGACTGTGAGTTCTAGTCCCATTTTAGGCATGAAAGTCTGCTGGGTGGGTTTGGGCCAATTACCAGGAGACTAGGAGTTCTAGTCCTGAGTTAGGTATGAAAGCTGGCTGGGTGACTTTAGGCTACTCCCTCCTTCTCTCAGCCTAACCCACCTCATAGGGTAGCTGTTGGGGGGGGGAGAAAAGCCTATTAGGTAAGTCTCTGATCATGACTTCATCATCAAGTAATTTATCATCATTAGGGTGACCACTAGGGTGAGGGCAAGGCCCACAGCTGAGAGAAGGGTTCTCAACCTGTGGTCCGCAGACCTTTGGGGGCTGCAATGTCATCACAGGGCATCCAAAAAGGCATAAAGAAATGTTATGACTTAAATCTTAAGTCTTGGGGGTCCATGGCCATGGTCCATGGCCATGAAAGGTATTTAAAGGGGGTCCATTTTTACCACCTTTTTCTCTTATTTAAAAAAAAGGGGAGGGTTTTTTTAATTGCTTCACCCTCAGATTGCTGATAGATCAGCTGACGCTTCCTGGTTTGCTTAGATTTCGTTCTTCTCCTTTAAAAGGGGGAAAGAGAAACATAACTAAGTAATGTCATCATTTCCCTTAGACTCCCTGGTTTCTCCTTCTTCAGCTGGATCCAGATGCTAGTCTGATTGGATTCTGACAAGTAATGGGGAGGAAACGCTATCCTGACATGATCCTGAGATCCTAGGCTAGATAGGGTGTTAAAAGCTCCAGAAGGTAGGAAAGAACTTGGAAAACAAGGACCAAACAAATACTAAAAGACACCCTGCATTCCATCCCAGAAAGTTAAAAGAAATATCCTCTCTACTTTACTTCCCATATAGAGGGGAAGAATGCCAGCTTGCCATTTTGTTTCTAGAGAAAGTTCTGTAGTTATGAACATTAGTAAGATGTGGGGTCTTTTGACCTAATCTGCTCATTTGATTGTTTACATGCCATCAAATTGGTGCTGGCACTGAACAAGCACACAGGTAGATTTTTCTTCAATCAGAACAGAGCTGGAAGGGACCTTGGAGGTCTTCTAGTCCAACATCCTGCTCAAGCAGAAAACCCTATATCCGTGATGGCGAACCTATGGCACGGGTGCCAGAGATGGCACACAGAGCCATACTGGTGGACACGCGAGTGTTGCCCTAGCTCAGCTCCAGCGCGCATGTGCGCACCGGCCAACTGACTTTCAGGCCTTCCGGTCCCACTGGAAGTCGGGAAACTGGCTGTTTCCGGCCTCCGGGGGAATGGGGAAGGCTGTTTTTGCCCTCCCCAGGCTCCTAGAAAGCCTCTGGAGCCTGGAGAGGTGGAAAAACGGGCCTACCTGGCCCACCATGCCATCACGTGCCAAAAGCAGGGGGAAGTGGGGGGGGTCACGTGCGCATGCACGGGAGGGCGGGGCGCATTGAATTATGGATGTGGGCACACGCACCCGTGACCCCCCATGCTTCCCCCGCTTTTGGCACGCGACGGCAAAAAGGTTAGCCATCACTGCCCTATATCATTGATATACCATTCTCCATGACAGTCTCCAATCTGGTCTTCTAATGACCCATGTACCAATAAAGAATATTTGTAGCTCAGGGTTGAAATGAGAGGTCCTTGGTACTCTCTGAGCTTGGTGGTTTTCTTGCAGATGTTTCATTATCCAACTAGGTAACAAAAGACTACACTGATGATGTTACCTAATTTGGATAATGAAACGTCTGCAAGAAAACTCAGAGAGCACCAAGTACTCCCCATCACTATTATAACTGAGTCCACCCACTCTGCTCTTGCTTGTCTTCGCCTTATCCTTCCTTCCACCTATTCTAGCACTAGACACAACATAAACTGGGCATCGTGTTATGAGTCACTCTGCTTTTCCTTTTGGGTATATAAATATTCCCGATGCAGACTTGTGTAAATAACTTAATAACATCACGGCTCTTGGTAAGGAGTGTTCAATGGTGCACTCCCTTTCCAGACATGTTCTGCTGAAAATTTTTGCCCAAGCAAAGACAAATGCCAGCCAGAAGGAATCAGATGATAACGTCTCTGCTGCTCACTGGTGTTGTAGGGCAGAACAGTCCAATTCTATCCTATTGGAATCCAGAGAGTCATTCTTTTGCAGCAGAGGCTGGTAAACTACAGCTCCTAGCAGACCCTGCCCGAACAAACAGTGAGAATAGAGACTGGGAAGTGTTGTTCCATAACTTCTGCATGGTCACTGAACCAACTGCAGTGCAGATGGACCCACTGCAAAGCATTCTGGGGGGAAGATGCCCTTTCATACTGTCTTAGTGTGGGTGTCAAAAGCAGGTTTTCTGAGGCTGATGTGGGAGGGAGGAACAGTGAGGAAAGAAAGAAGAGAGAGGGAGGGAGGGAGGGAGGGACGGAGGGAAGGAAGGAAGGAAGGAGAGGGAGGAGAGGGAGGGAAGGAGGGAGAGAGGAACAGTGAGAAAAGAAAAAAGGGAGGAAGGGAGGGAGGGAGGCAAGTTTGCAACATTGCCAAAATCCTTTAAGTTCTCATCAAGAATGCCAAAATCATATCCTATGTAGAGTTTCATGAGATTGTAAAAGATTTTGGCTTGTTTTTCTTTTTTTGAACTGGTATATAATAGAAGATTGTTTGGTAGCACCCAAGGTATCACCATTTATTAATTTAAAACATAAATCATCCACCCAAACCTAAATTATTATATCAAGCCAAAACCCAAACTTCTACTATATTGAATCCAATTCAGACAAGTAAATCTTATAAATAATGTTGGTGAATTAAAACAATTCAGTCCACCAGATCAGTCACATCTGTGAACACTACAAATGTTGGGAATTTCCATATGTAAAACATTACGATCTCCTTCTTCCACTAAAAAGGTTTAAAGGACAATTTAAACACAGTTAATTTGGGGAGGGGGGTCAATGCCTATCTGCAGTTTCCAATGTAGAAGACATAACAGAAAAGGAAAGAAGATGGAGAGGGAAGAGGAAAAAGGCAGACCCGGACACAAACTTTTCAAGCTAAAGGGAAAGTCTGATGAATACAGTTGATGGTGATGGGCTTCTTTTGGGAAGGATAAACTCCCTAAGGCATCCAAGATGGAACAGTAACTTGCCCCAAATGGAAGCAACTCAAATTTCCCAAACCAAGTATTCCCCTGGAACAGATACCTTCCAGGGACATGCAAATTTCACCCATTCTGATTGTGAATACACAGCAAATGTTATTTCAATTATTCTCATTGGTACTTTAAAAAATGAGACCATCAGCCATGCCCACCGGTAAAATTATAACCTAATACGTTAACTCTTTAAGGGGATGCTTCCAAGCCTACTCTCTGAATACTGCACAATAGTATTTTTGTGTCCACCTAACAACATGTGCCAATGTGTGTTTGTTTGAGTTGGAGATTAATTTGTGTGGTTTCTGTTTTGTTTCTTTACTTCCATTTTCCTAGCCCTAACCATTTGCCTTCGCTGTTTGCCTGCAGTTCAAAAAACACACATCATTTTACACGTCAGCTTAAAAGGTTCCTTTGTGCACAGCTTCTCACATCCTTACACGTCAGGTTTAGAGAACAAGTTTTTCCCCCCTGCACAAAATCACCAGCAACTGCCCCATGGAAAACCCTGCACAAAAAGATGGGAAAGACAACAGCCCTCAGCCAGATAAACCTTCCCTGTCTTCAAAGGGAAGAATCCTATACATTTCTTTGCATTTAAATACAATCTATTGCATTTTGCTTACAATGATTGTAAAAACAATTAACAAGTAGAATGACTTGCCTTCAGAAGTTGTGGGTGCTCTAGCACTGGAGGTTTTTAGAATAGAATAGAATAGAATAGAATAGAATAGAATAGAATAGAATAGAATAGAATAGAATAGAATAGAATTCTTTATTGGCCAAGTGTGATTGGACACACAAGGAATTTGTCTTGGTGCATACGCTCTTGGTGTACATAAAAGAAAAGAAGAGATTTCAACCATTTGTCTGAAATAGTACAGGTAGTCCTTGACTTATGACCACAATTGAGCTTGTTAAATTAGTTACACAGTTGTTAAGTCAATCTGGTTTAACATTGCATTGAAATTGCTTGTCAAAAGATCTCAAAAAGTGATTACATGGCCTTGGGACAGAGCAACAGTCATAAGTATGAACCAGTTGCCAAGCATCTGAATTTTGATCACATGATCATGGGGATGCTACAAAGGTTGTAAGTGTGCAAAATGATCATAAGTCACTTTTTTCAGTGCCGTTGTAACTTTGAATGGTCACTAAATGAACTGTTGTAAATTGAGGACTACCTGTATAGAGTTTCCAACCTAAGCAGACGGTTGGGCTAGAAAGACCTCCAAGGTCCCTTCCCACTGTTATTCTGTTATTCTGCTATCTCTTTATTAGGCTCACCATCTGACCAATTGTGTTCAAGCTCAGGAGCTAAGCAGGGACAAGCTTGGTAACTACTTGGATGGATGACCACTAGGGGATCCTCAGGCTGTGGGTTAGCCTGGGAAAGAAATGGCTCTTTTAAGGAGTGGAACAGCCCGGCCAAGGCCTCTGGCCTTTGATCATTGTGATCTTGTCTACCTGAAAAAGAAGTTGAATCCAGAACAAAGAAAGGATAAAAATTCAGTCTGAGTTAATGAAAACTATTTTTAGGTTGCATTCCCATCTATTACCTAGGCTTTGTACGTTCCTTTATGTCTGTATTTGCATCACACCCTCACCCTGGCTAATGAATTAATGATTTCCTGAGTTCACACAATATACTGAATTCTATACTAACCAGTTGACATTTGAGACAGAATAACAGAATAACAGTGTTGGAAGGGGCCTTGGAGGTCTTTTAGTCCAACTCCCTGCTCAAACAAGAGACGTATACCATTTCAGAAACATGGCTGTCTACTCTCTTTTGAAAAGCCTCCTGTGTTGGAGCACCCACAACTTCTGAAGGCAACTCATCCCACTGATTTATTGTTCTCACTGTCAGGAAACAGTTCCTCCGTAGTTCCAGGTCGCCTCTCTCCTTGGTTAGTTGAGCTGAGTTCCTGCAGTACATTAAACCACCCCCAGACCGATCAACATTAAAAGAAGCCAGTTTCGGCATGTTGGGCAAATACAACCACAAGGCTTGTCACAGAATGGGACAGCAATGCCTATGCATTTAATCCATTTTATTTCTGGTACATTAACAATTTCAATTTTGTGGTTGGTTGTGGGATGATTTTACATGAAACCCTAATATAAAACAAGGAAATCCCATTCTCTTCTTTTGTGGCTGAGCTAAATCAGCTGTTACTCTTGCAAATCAACACTCAGTGTCTATTGACTAATATCTCAGATATTACAATGAGCCATTGTTATTGTTTTGCTTTATCTCGTAAATTAAGGATAGGGACTAAAATCTTGTAGTTGCCTCAGTTGATAGAATCAGTCCAACAGCAATTTCTCCAAAATGGCTGCATGTAACAGATGGCTTGGTGCAAGTGGAAGGAAGGAAGGAAGGAAGGAAGGAAGGAAGGAAGGAAGGAAGGAAGGAAGGAAAGAAGGAAGGAAGGATAAAGAATACTAGAGTTGGAAGGGACTTTGAGGGTCTTCTACTCCAACTCCCTGCTCAAGCTATACCATTTCAGAGAAGCGATTGTCCAATCTGTTCTTAAAAACCTCCAGTGATTGAGCATCCATAACTTCTGAAGGCAAGTCATTCCACTGATTGATTGGTCTAACTGACAAGGAAGGGTTTAAACTCCCAGAATCCTGGGAATTTCTGAGTGTTGAAGCTCACCCATTTGCAAATTTGCTAAGATTGAAAAGTACCGGCCTAAAGTTAGCAATGATTAATACAGAATTTGATGTTCCTCAACATTAAATCACATGCTGGCTTAATCGGTGCCCTGTTTGATCCAACATGCTAAGTCAGTAACGAGGCTATCACATCAAGCTGAATCACAAGTTACCCATCTCTACTTTTACCATCTTTACTAGGTTGTGCAAGTCCAGAGAAAAATGATGCTCTAGCCCAAGCAAAGGATTCCACCAAAGTTCATTTTCTTCCTGAAGCAAATTGCCTCAATGCCCAAGTTCTGCACTGCCCAAAGATGCACACTCTAATGATACCAGGAAGTTGTAAAGGAGGGATGTCCAACCTTAGCAACTTTAAGATTTATGGACCTCAACTCCCAGAATTCTTCAGCCAGCCATAGGGAAGTCCACGGTTTTTAAAGTTGCCAAAGTTGGACATTCCTGATGGAAAGATTGCTATGGTCCCCAGCCCAATTCAGCCTTTGAAATAATGGTGTGGATCACTTTTATTCAAGGCCCCTTTATTTGAGAAAACCTCTCACTTGAAAGAGAATATTTAGAGTTCTTCCACTATTTGGGAGCTCCCTTGTTCATTCCATTTATCAGATCATTGACTACAATGAGCAAAATTAAGGAGGAGACAAAGATTGCGATAAAACACAGTAGGAAGAAAGCAGGAACTTAAAGAAACATTTTACTCCTGGGCGTCTCAGTTTTGAAGGAGAAAGTATTGCATCAAAAGAGATGGGGAAGACCCACCACCCATACTAGAGGTCTGCAGGGTCAACATATTCTCTACTTCCTTTCAGGGAAGAGAACAACTAAGAGCAATCAAGTTGGATCTACACCCCCCAGAGATCTTACCACCCAAGCACAGTTGATAATCGGTGAACCGAAGACTGTCCAGGCTTCATGGCTGACCCCTTTCTACAGAAGCCCTTTCAAATCTCAGCCACACTCTGCAGATCCCCCCACCTCCTCCTTTCCTACAGTGTCCATCATCCATAGCCCAATCTTCTTCTTTCTCTTTTCCAAATTTTCTGTTTCCTCATCTCATGCATCCCCGGTCCATATTTCCCATCCGGCTGCTTCCTTTGCATCCTTCAGCTACCAATTCCCTTTTCCTTCCTCTCTGCTGTCACCAGCTGTGCATCTGGCCATCCAGAACTAAATTCAGTGTGATCATGTCTGAATGAAGGAGGTGCCACTGAGGGCCACTTGAGGCCAGTCCTCACAAGGGCCCAATGTTTGCTATTATCCTTCCCTGATCCTCCTCCCAATACGACAATAGGTAGTCTGTTTGGAATCTCCCAACACACACACACACACACACATACACACAGGGCTCCTATCCCTACCAGACCATCCCTCAGTGCACTGCAGAGACAGCATAATCAGGGCCGTTCCCAGACCAGAAGCAAGCAAGGGCCGAACCTGCCAGAGAATCACAAGCAAAGACAGAAGCCACCATGTTCTTTCTTAGCATTTATCAAGAGGGCGAGAAGCAAAGCACACACATCCATGGTTGTTAGAACAAACCAACCACATCCAAGTCCCCTGTGCAAGTGATATTAACCACCTCACTTTTAGAGAGACCAGACGGGGAACGAAAGAGCCGCCCTTTTGTGAAACATCAGGAATAAACCACTGGGAATCACAGGCCCCTTTCCATAGAGCTTCAGGTCCAGGGATTGGGGAGACATTCCCAACCCAATGCTGCGTTTAGCCCAGGCTTTCCTCTCTGTCGACTACCAGATTTGCTTCTCTTTCCAGCCATCGACCCTGCGGTCGGTCCCACCTCAAGAAGAAAAAGCCCTGCCTCTGGATGCTCAAGGAAGACATGGAAGGGAAGAGGCTGCTTATGCAGAACGATCAGCAGAGGCAGCTTCCTCGCTCGGATAATAGAATGGCACACAGCTCGGGGACAAAGGGGCAGCTAGAAAAACAATTCCCCCTTCTTTGGGGAGCAGGAATGAGTCACACACCTGGGAGCAGAACCAAGAACTCCCCTCTCTCCCCATTGGGGGCTGGGGGGACCTTCCCTTCCAGGAGCAAGCTGGAGGCAGGTGCAATTTGAAGGCATGTTGGGCAGACATCTGGGCAAAAGACTGCCAGGCATCCACCCACCCGCCTCCAATCAAAGCCTGGTATTGTTAGCATTTGACATGCAGCCACCAAGGCTACTTCAGCTATGACATCTGTGATTACAAGCCAGGTAGTAGCAAGGGAGATGTTGAGAAAGGAAGGAAGGAAGGAAGGAAGGAAGGAAGGAAGGAAGGAAGGAAGGAAGGAAGGGGGAGGGAGGGAGGGAGGGAGGGAGGGAGGACCCTCCCTTCGCTCAAGGAATGAAATGCCAAGCCTAGCATTGAAAGGAAAACCCCAGGCTGTACAACGCAGAAGAAAGGCCCCCTTGCCAGAGGTGTGTTTACCAGTCTCCCCTCCCATCCATGTTGAACATTGTCTGCCTTCTCAGCTCTCCTCTTTTGTCAAGCACACAGGCCACCCCAGCAAAAACACTTGGGGCCTTGGACAGCAGGTGCGGGGGGGGAGGGGAGGAGGGTGAACCGGGTGGGGGGGGAATAGGGTGGAAAGGGTGGAGAGGAGACATTACCTGCAGTGTGTCCTGTCATACTGCTTCCAAACCATCCACCTCTCGGCAGGAAAGAAAAAGACCCCAAGGAACAGATGCCCTGCCTAGGCTTGCACGAGAGAGGAGGTGGGGGGACACCAGAGGAAGGCACGTTCCTGGCTTAGTCCATCCAAGGGTCTTCGTTCCCCCAAAAGCCACTCCTGACCTCCAAACCAGCATTAATAGCTGGGATGCTTCAGTGCCTCCTTGCTGTTCCCTAGCTCATGCTGTCATCAGGTTTCCACAGCCCGGATTGGCTGCAGGGAAGCAGATAATAATACTTCTAATAGCACTGGCAGAGCTGGAGTCGACAAATCTTATGTTTCAAAGACCGGCAGCTTCCAGAACTGCAAGGAGGGAGACCCAGGGCGGAAACTTGAATTCAGCCGCACACCCAACTTAGCTGGTTGCGGGCTGCTGTCGGATGGTCAGAAACTGAGCCTTACATAAAGCACAAGGCTTCCCCGCCCTCAGTAAGCAAAGAAAGCCCCAGTAGCAAGAAGAGAAAAGAGGGGATGCTGCCAAGTTCAGAAGAGAATTGGGAGGGAGCCTTCAAGTTAGCCAGGAAAGAAAAATCCCATGGAGGGAGGGAGGGAGGGACAGATGCAAAAACCAGATCATGTGGGACTAGCGTTTACTGCTTTGTGCTCAAGAGGACTATAACATTTTTCCCTCTCAAAAAGAGTAATTTCAGAAGGCAAAAGACATAGGCAACTCAATTCACCAGAACATTTAAGGAAAATTGAAGCTGGCCTGTCCAAATTTAAAACAAGGTTTTGAAAGTCTTGCCTAGTGGTTTGGAATTCTGTTTGTCAAGTTTACCTCCCTCTGCAAGAGGGAATATGAGACTATCTCCAGAATCCAGCCAAACCTGGTTGCCTGCAGGATTCTTCCCTTCTACCCAATGACAGAACAGCCAATATCTCCTTGTTCAATCGGACAGGGGCATTTTATGGGCATTTTAAAACCATTTTTTTAAAAAAAATCAACAAGGAGGAAAGAAAAGCAGAATCACGAGCATCTGTATAAGTTGTTGTTTTTTTCCTGCCAACTTGTTTTGTTCTTCACCAGACATAAACAAATAAAAATGGGGCCTCTTCTGGTACAGAACTGATAGCCCAAGTTGGAGCATTAATTCCAGAGCAACCTGAAGAAGTATTAACTTTCTCCATGGAGAACATTTCTGATGATGCTGAAACTTTCACATTAAGGGATTTAATTTGCTATGATGAAACATCTTGAGACCATGGAGATGACGGTGTTGCCTTGCCATACTTCAAAAATTTAATATTATATAAAATGCTGGAAATGAGAAGTTCCAGACTAGGAAGATTTATGGTCTTGATCCAAAGCAGTTCTTCTGATGTTTTTCAGGAGATAGAGTTATACTAGATATAGAAACCAAGATGTCCATGAATGCCAGCGTCTCTCTGGAACTTCCTTTGGTGCTTCCTGGGCTCATGTTCATATCAGTTAAGTCAGGCACACAACAAAGCAGAGTAAGACTATCTTTTGTTCATATTAATATGAACAACATAAAATGGGTAACACAATCATTACTGTCAAAGATAGGTGGCTGTTATCTAATGCTTTGCTCAGAAATGTGTCCCCTTGCCAGGTTAAAAGACAAAGAATTGAAGTTGGGAGAAGGCCTGAGAAGGCGAATGAGAAGAGGCCTCAGCACTTGGTCTTCTGGGAAAAGAAGTACTTGTGACCAAGAAAGAGTGCAGAGAAGAGCAACAAAGTTGATTAGGGGACTGAAGGCTAAAACATATAAAAGTTGCAAATGTCTGTGTAATAAAAATAAGGACTAGGGGTGACCTGATAACAGTGTTCTAATATCTAAGGGGCTGCCACAAAGAAAAGAAGGTCAACCTATTCTCCAAAAGCACCTGAAGGCAGAACAAGAAGCAATGGATGGAAACTAATCGAGAATCATCCTAGGACTAAGGAGAAATTTCCTAACAGTGAAAGCAATCAAGCAATGGAATAGCTTGCCTTCAGAAGTTGTGGGTGCTCCATCACTGGAGGCTTTCCGAAAGAGACTGGACAATCATTTATCTGAAATGGCATAGGGTCTCCTATGAGCAGATGGTTGGACTAGAAGACCTCCAAGGTCTCTTCCAACTCTGTTATTCTGTTGATAATTCTGTTGACCAAATCCATCAGAATCCACCATCGATATCCAACTTCTTGTGGGCACCCATTACATGCTCTCCAAACTCCAAGAAGCTCCACTGGGCAGATTTTGGCTCCATCTCTTTCTTAGGTTGGCAGTGAAAAAGATTTTTTAAAGGAGACTGATATGTTTAGTGTTTGGAGACATTGGAAATAAATGACAATGGTGAGGAAGTGTTACAAAAAAACCTACCATTTCTCAGAATGCGTGACATGCCTTACTATTCCAGTTTATTTTTGTTTGTTTTCTGTATGTGGGGATAATCATCCAGATACTGCTGTGATCCCCATGTCCTTTTCTCAGGAAGACCCCTGTAATCTTGGGGTTGGGAGGGGAAGGTAGGGGAGACGCAGAAGCATTCTCATCAACCATTTGGGGCATCATGCAGCCCTGAGAAACCTTGAAAGCTACTTCAATAGTTGCCACCAAAATGCTCTTATTTTGGTATAAGGAATATAAAAGGGATAGGAACATTCCTAACAGTGAGAACAATTAACTGAACGGCTTGCCTTCAGAAGCAGTGGTTACTCCATCACTGGAGGTTTTCAAGAAGAGACTGGAAAGCCATTTGTCTGAAATGGTTATAGGGTCTCCTGCTTGAGAAGGCAGTTGGACTTGAAGACCTCTAAGGTCACCTCCAGTTCTGACAAATACTTCATACGTTGCATTAGCACCGCATGCTTTATTCATCTATTTTCTGGGTTTCAACATATAGCATACAAAACCTAATCAAGATGCATATTAACCAGTCTTAGCATGTGTCACTGGGTTTACATTAAACCGATTGGTCCCTGTCCTAATATTCCTTTTTACTCTTACTCTTTTCATGTATTCAAATTATGTTTATACTTCTACCTCTTATCTTATATATGCTTGACAAATAAATAAATAAATAAATAACTATACAAACTGGGACAGGATTACATTATATATCAACTACCAAGAGCCTTGGTAGTACAGGGGTTTAAGGCACCCTGTTATTAAGCTGGTTATTAAGACCAGCTGCCTGCAATTACTGCAGGGTTCGAATCTCGCCAAGGCTCAAGGTTGACTCAGCCTTCCATCCTTTCTAAGGTAGGTGAAATGAGGACCCAGTTTGTGGGGGCAATAAGCTGACTTTGTATAAAATATACAAAAGGATGAAGGCTATTGCTGAGCACATTGTAAGCCGTCCTGAGTCTTCGGAGAAGGGCGGCATATAAATCAAATTTTAAAAAAAATGAATTAACCTATTCTCCAAAGCACTTGAAGGCAGAATAAAAAGCAGTGGATGGAAATTAATCAAGGAGAGGAGCAACCTAGAGCTAAGGAAAAATTTCCTGACAGTGAGAACAATTAACCAGTGGGACGGCTTGCCTTCACAAGTTGTGGGTGCTCCATCACTGGAGGTTTTTAAGAAGAGATTGGACAGAATAGAGCAAGAGGTTGGACTAGAAGACCTCCAAGGTCCCTCCCAACTCTGTTATTCTGTTATTCTGATCCTGTCCTGCCCATTTCTTAGTTCCAATCTTGCTTTGGGGGAGGGAAGTAAACCCACTCATTCACTTACAGATCTGAGAAAATTGTGAATCCAAATGAGGTTAGAAGCTACCGTTACCGTTCTTATTTTGTGTGATGTCTAGCGCAACCAACCACATAAGCATATCGCAAGCCCCTTCAAGGCTAAATGGGGAGAATATTTCCGAGCACATAAAAAACAGCATTCATGTTCCTTTTTGCAACCCATCGGGGCTGCTGAAAAAACTTAGCAAGATCCAAGTTACTTCAGGAAAACAGATAAAGGTCCTCTTCCTAATTTCACTGTTCTTTCCCAGCATCTGTGATGATGACCACCCTTTCAACCTACCAGCCACACAAAGGATCAGACCAGCAATCCTGAGAGATTGTTATTTTGGGGCGGGGAGGGGGGGGGATTCTTTTTAAGTCTTTTTATTTTTTGCCTTTTTTTTGCCGTGCTTCACATAGATAAAGATGCTTTACGACAGAGGATGCATTAAAAAAAAAAAGGAGCAGGAATAGCACAGAAAACTCAACAATCAAGTTTTGGACTGGCTGTGGACTATGATGTCATGGTTTCCCAGCTCAGTTGTGATTGGCTGGATGGGAGCTGAGCATCTGCTGAGAGCTTAAGGGGCTGGTTAGACGCTGGAGGTTCAGACTTTTTCAGAACAGCTTTGCATCAGGGCTGGTTGTCGTGACAACCTGGCCACAGTCAGCAGCTCCTCCTGATAATGGAATAATAAAACTCTAGCCCACCTCTCCAAAAAAAATAAAAATAAAAAATGGTGCAATCTTCCATGTGAAGTGATCCTTGGTCTAGTTTGCATGTACAACCTTTGTCCACTGCAAATGACTTGAGAGATAAGGAAACCTGTAAGGACTAATAACCACAGATGGAACGCCCCAATTCT
Organism: Pantherophis guttatus; assembly: GCF_059756535.1. Taxonomy (NCBI): domain Eukaryota; kingdom Metazoa; phylum Chordata; class Lepidosauria; order Squamata; family Colubridae; genus Pantherophis; species Pantherophis guttatus. Next base: position 7,012,956 of record NC_142074.1, read on the forward strand.
GCTCATTCCCAACAGCTGTTCATGCATAAGTAGAAATGTTTGGTAGTCCCAGGCCCAGAAGACAGAAATTGAGTTCTAAAAGGTTGATTCAAAAGCTTACAGTTCTCTTCGCTCCTTTTGTCAGCTCTCAGTCAGACCCTAAAATTAATAAAAATCAACATATATAGGAAGGCTGCTTGGTCTCCTTCTAGACAAGTGTGTCCTAATTTTAGCCATAAGATTTCCAGAATTCCCAGAATTCCCAGAATTCTGGGAATTGAAGTCCACAAGTCTTAAAGTTATGAATCATGCAATGATCAGAGTGTCCCACAGCTGCACGTGGTAAAGACTTTTTTGTGACTTTTCTTGCTTTTCAATCATTCTTGCTTTATTATTCATTTTATTGCTTCATTTGTGTTTCGTTATATGTTTTGACATACATTTTAATGCAGGACTTGGATGGTTGCATGAATAGCATGGTAAACAGTGCAGCAATTTTTTGAATAAGAAGCAATATATAGGTAGTCCACAACTTACAAGAGTTCATTTAGTGGCTGGTCAAAGTTACAAAGGCACTGAAAAAAGTGACATGACCCTTTCTCACACAACTATTGCATGCATCCCCATGGTCACATGATCAAAATTTGGATGCTTTGCAACTGACTCATATTTATGACGGTTGCAATGTCCTGGGATCATGTGATCACATTTTGCAACCTTCTGACAAAGTCAATAGGGAAGCCATTCACTTAACAACCATGTTGCTCACTTAACAACAGCAGTGATTCACTTAACTGTGGCAAGAAATATCATAAAATGGGGCAAAATTCCCTTAACTGTCTCACTTAACAACAGAAATTTTAGGCTCAATTGTGGTCATACGTCGAGGACTAGCTGCACAATTTTTTAAACAAATTAATGAAACAAAATGGTTGGTCTTTTTATAGCCTATCCATACAGTTTCAAATATATTTATTGAGAAATATGTCCCACTGAGTTCTCATATGCTTTTCTTTTTCCCGTTGTAATTTCAGTTGATCATTTTACTACAAACCATAATCTTGGCAGCTCAGCTATATTTTAACATAATGATATTTAAATATGAAAATTAGCACACTTCAATTAAGCACCATCAGACTATCAGATTGTCCTTAATGGTCATTGGACTATATTGCTATCATATTTCATTAGAGCTGCTTTTGAATGCTGGTTAATTTAATATTTTATCACAATGCAATAATATCTAAATATAGATTCCATATACAGATATGTATCTGGATAGGGATCCAGGTTGCAGAAGACTGATTTGAAGACTAAATGGATACATTTAAATTGAGGGATTATTTTCCATCATTTCATGAGATGAAGAGGATTTCCAAGGCAAGACATATGGGTAATCCTCGACTTACGATCATAATTGAGCCCAAAATTTCTGTTGCTAAGCGAGACATTTGTTAAGTGAGTTTTGCCCCATTTTACAACCTTCCTTGCCACAGTTGTTAAGTGTAGTCGTTAAGTTAGTAACAAGGTTGTTAAATGAATCTTACTTTCTCATAGGCTTTGCTTGTCAGGTCGCAAAAGGTGATCGCATAACCCCAGGACACTTCAGCCGTCATAAATACAACCCAGTTGCCAAGAGTGTGAATTCTGATCACATGATCATGGGGATGCTGCAATGTTCATAAGTGATGAAAAATGGTCACGTCACTTTTTCCATTGATGTTATAACTATGAACGGTCATAGACCGTGATGGCGAACCTACGGCACGCGTGCCACAGGTGGCACACAGAGCCATATCTGTGCTCTAGCACAGATTGCTCTAGCTCAGCTCCAGCGCACATGTGCATGCCGGCCAGCTGATTTTCGGGCCTTCTGGGCCCACTGGAAGTCGGTAAATGGGCCGTTTCCAGCCTCTGGAGGCCCTCTGGGGGAGGCCGTTTTTGCCCTCCCCAGGCTCCAGGGAAGCCTCTGGAGCCTGGGGAGGGTGAAAAATGGGCCTACCAGGCCCACCAGTAACCTTTTTGCTGTTGCGTGACAAAAGTGAGGGGAGTGGGGGGTCACACGTGCATGTGGGGGGGGTAGGATAGGGGGCATTGAACTATGGGTGTGGGCACGTGCGTGCGCGACCCCCCGGGCTCCCGCTTTTGGCACACAACAGCAAAAAGGTTAGCCATCACTGGTATAGGGTCTCCTGCTTGAGCAGGGGGTTGGACTAGAAGACCTCCAAGGTCCCTTCCAACTCTGTTATTCTATTCTATTCTCCCACCTGCTCCAACCTGCAAAGAACCTGTTTTAGTGCTCCCTTCTACATAGTTTCTAATTCCAATGGGCAGGAACCCCTACCAATCATTTTCAGTCATTGTACAAGTAGTCCTTGACTTATGACTCTAATTGAGACCAGAATTTCAGGTGGTTTTTAAGTGAGTTGCGCTCAATTTTATTTTTTCGTGCTGAGGGCGTGAATTTTGTGGGGATGCTATAATGGTTGTAAGTGTGAAGATCGGTTATCACATTTTTAGTGTGTTGTAACTTAAAATGGTCATTAAATGAATAGTTATAAGTCGAGGACTACCTGTATAGCTTACTGAAAGTGAACCAATAAATCCAGCCATGAAATTCATGAGGGGAAAAGGCCCCCCATAACCTTCAGTTTTTATGGATTATTAAAGATTTACAGCAGCAACACCGAAAAAAGGGGCTGGTATGCTTTTCACAAATTCGTTGCCGAATTTTAAACAGGACAAAAAGCCGGCTGCCTTTCAAATCCATTTCAAGGGAAGAATTTTCCTCTCGTTTTCCATTCAAAAACAGCTTTGTTTTGCAGCAGAGCCAGGAAGACAAACAGGTTCTGTAAGCAGATACCCAAAGATCGCTTTCCTGAGAAAGCCTCCCCGACAGCAAAGGGCCGAAGCAGGAGGGAGGCGAAGGATCCAGTTGCTGGTGTGGAGTTACAGCCTTTTCATCCCCTGCCATTTGATATGTGGAACTGCGGGGCCTCCCCGTTTGCAGCGATCAAATGTTGCGCTCTGTTAGTTAGCTGCTTGTGCCCGAAGCGGGCGGGGACGGGGACGGGGGGGGGAGGACAAGGAAAGAAGGTAAGAGGGCAGTGTTGGGGAAGTTGAGAAAAAAAACCAGAAAGCAAAGTAAACCCTAAGGGTGGAAAAAAGGTCAGGCCTTACACAGTTGGGCAAGATTAAGAAAGAAGAACGACACGATTTTAAGAAAGTATCTTGAATACTGGTTTTGGGATATACGGAATATTAGAAACTGCAAGATGAATTTCCATGCCTGCTTTATACAGGTCTTTAGTTTAGTTTAGTTTAGTTTAGTTTAGTTTAGTTTAGTTTAGTTTAGTTTAGTTTAGTTTAGTTTAGTTTAGTTTATTTGATTTGTATACCGCCCTACTCCCGAAGGACTCAGGGCGGTGAACAGCCAACAATAAAATACATAAATACACAAAATTTAAAAACCCGATAAAATCAAATTAAATTATTTGGCCCAGACAAATTAAAAACAGATTAAAATTTACGTATTTAAAAAGGGAAGAGATCAGGCCAAGCCCGCTTGATGGAATAAAAAGGTCTTCACAGCACGGCGGAAGGAGCGCAGATCCGGGATCCTCCGTATCTCCGGGGGGAGCTCATTCCAGATGGTAGGTGCCCCCACAGAGAAGGCTCTCCCCCTAGGGGCCGCCAGTCGACACTGTTTGGCTGACGGCACCCGGAGGAGTCCCTCTCTATGAGAGCGTACTGGCCGGTGGGAGCTATTGGTGGTAGTAGGCGGTCCCGTAAGTACATTTAATGACCTTTTGAAGTTAGAACAGCACTGAAAAAAGTGACTTATGACTGCTTTTCACACTTAACGACCGTAGCAGCATCCCCACAGCCACGTGATCAAAATTCGGATGCTTGGCAACCGGTTCATATTTATGACTGTTGCTGTGTCCTGGGGTCATGTGATCCCCTTTTGCGACCTTCTGACAAGCAAAGTCAATGGGGAACCTAGATTCACTTAACAACCATGTCACTAACCTAACAACTGCAGTGTTCACTTAACAACTGTAGCAAGAAAGGTCATAAAACAGGGCAAAATTCACATAACAACTGTCTCATTTAGCAACAGAAATTTTGAGCTCAAAAGGTTAAGAATTACCTCCAGCTGTCAGCCCTGCGAGGTCGTCCAGACAAGAAGCACCAACCATGAGTACTAACACTACCTTTATTGTAAAGCTAAAGTGTAAGAATTGTGCAAATCTGAACTGTGCCTTCACAAGAAACTAGGGAGTGTTCCTTTCTGGGATGTTTGACACATCCCGATTCCTTCTGTGGGGCTCAGTTATCTCTTATCTGACTGTTGCCTAGTCTGTGCCTCTTCCTCCTGTCTCCCACAGTCATTCCCACGTATGGGAATGGGACAAATGATTTGGGTCTTCAATGACCCTCACCCACCTGTCACATGCTGTCATATGCCAGGCCATTTCAGTGCACGTAGCCCCTCCCTCTCCCGTTTTCATTTGCAATTTGATTGTTTTATTACAGTTATGCAGACCCTGCTTTTCAGCTCCTCTTCCTGCTGTCTCCCCTTCATTGTTCAATAATTCTTTATAACTCCTCATTTTCTCTATATCCATGGCGTTGGAGTATATTAGTGTATAGTTTATTGAATAGCCCGAAGGCCTTTTCAAACAAAACAGAAGAGAAAAAGGGAAAAAGATAAAACAGTTACAAAAATAGCAATCTAAAAATATATGATAGATGACATTAAAATTTTACCATATCAAATTTCAATAGCTAAGTTGCCAAGACTAGAAGACTAGATAACCCAAATAGGATAGCTCCTCTCTAACTGAGCTCATCTTTCTTACAATCGATAAAATTTTCCTTGATATAACTGGCTCGTATTACCGGCAACCTTTTAAGGTATCGAGTGATCGCTCTTACCAGGGAAGGAGAGTCAGCCCTCAACAGAAATGCTAACTTTTGGCTTATATTCCAGTGGGGAAATTTATTTATAATTGGGGACAGATATTGATATATAATATTCGAATGTAGTCTCTATCGGGTATATTAGTGCTTCCATAGTTGATAATCATCATGGAATTTTAGTGTAGTGCTTTCTAATCTCTTACCGTGTTTTGTACAGTGATCCTCTGATGATATGTTGTTGGAAGTATCCATGATGCTTGTCCTTTCCCTCCCACAGGAAGGCGTGCCAGCCGCGTTGTAGTTCAAAACCCTCCAGTAATAGTTCTTTTATTCTTGAGGTCTATCCAATCCCTTATCCAATTTAGCGATGCCGCTTTGTAATAGAACTCCCAGTCTGGTAGGCCTAAATCTCCCTTTTCCCGGGTATCTTGCATACACGTTATTTTAATTCTGGCCTTTTTCCCATTCCAAATAAATTTTGTTATCATTTTATTAAGGTCCTTGAAAAAATTCTTTCCTGGCCAAATTGGAGTTACTTGAAAAAGGTAGACTAATCTAGGCAGTATGTTCATTTTTATGGATGCGATTTTCCCTAAAAATGACAGTTGTAATTTGTTCCACGTTTCCAGATCTTTTCTAATTTGTTTCATTAGTTCGTTATAATTGTCTTTTCTAATTGTTATTGCTTTAGCGGTAAGACAGATTCCTAGATACTTTATTCTCTTTACAATTTGTATTCCTAGTTTGTCTTCTAATTTTGTCTCCTGTACCTTTGTCAAATTCTTTTGTTAGAGCTTTAGTTTTTTGTTTGTTAATTTTAAGCACCGCCACTCTTCCATATTCCTCTATCTTCACTAAAAGTTTGATTTCTGTTATTTCCGGTTGCTCCATTATAAATACCACGTCATCAGCGAAGGCTTATAATTTATATTCTTTTCGTGTTCTCAGACCTTTTATTTCCGCATCCTTCCTAACTTCATTTAATAGTATTTCCAATGAGATTATGAACAATAGTGGAGATAAGGGGCAACCCTGTCTCACACCTTTTTGTATATCCAGATTATCAGTCATGTCCCCATTAATCATAATTTTGGCTGTTTGGGAAGAGTATACTTTTCTGATCGTATGTAGAAATTTGTCACCGAAATCCATGGCCTCTAGTTGTAATATGAGGAAATTCCAATTTAAATTATCGAATGCCTTCTGTGCATCTAAAAAGATTAAGGCTACTTGTTTGTCAACTCTTTTCTCATAATATTCCAGGACATTGATAATTGTTATGTTATTTTTGATCTGTCTTCTTGGGACAAAGCCGTTTTGATCTGTATGTATATATTTGTGAATAATTATTTTCAATCTTTGCGTTATAACCAGCATAAAAAGTTTATAGTCCACATTGAGCAATGAGATCGGCCTGTAATTTTTAACTTGTATGGGGTCCGAATCTTCTTTGGGGATGAGTGTAATAATGGTTCCTCTAATTTTGTAATGTTTGCTTTACATAGGTATTCCTTGATGTCTTCGTCCCGAATCTCTTCTTGTTTGTAGAGGCTTTGGAAGAAATCTTTAACTATATGTTTTTTATCTAAATTGGTATGGTGTATTTGTCCTGTTTCATCCTGTAGTTGAAATATTATTCTCCTTTCTTTTTCTTTTTTCAGTTTATACGCTAGCCAGCGCCCCGTTTTATTTGCATGCTCAAAATGTTTCTGTTTTGCTAGCTTGATTTTCTGTGCAATTTCTGTTTGTGTGATTAGGTTGATTTTATGTTTAGCGAGGTTTAATTTTTCTTTTATTGTTTTATTGTGGGGTTCTTTCTGCAATTCTAGTTCGTATATTCTAAGTTTTTCTAGCAGGTTATTCCTTGACTGTTGTTTCTCTTTATTTTTTTTTAGCCATATACGCAATGGTAAGACCTCTTATGTATGCTTTAATTGTGTCCTATAGGTTTTGAAGTGATGTCTGTTCTTTAGTATTTATTTGGAGGAACATTTTAACTTCTTTCTCAATCATCTGTATGTATTCCTTATCTTTTATTATTCCCGTGTCCATCATCCACCTCCTTTGCTTTCGATGTCCTTTCCATACTATTTTAATAGGGTTATGGTCTGCCCAAGTATTCGCTGTTATTTCGATGTCCTTTATCTCCTCTCTGAGGTCTGAAGTCATCCAGGCCATGTCAATCCTGGACCATGACTGGTGTGGGTTCAAATAATATGTATACTATTTTGTTTGTTTATTTGCCTCTCTCCATGCATCATGTTGGCGTAATTCGTTGATCATGTCTTTGAAGGGAACTGGTAGTATTTTCTTTCTGGTTTTACTTTGTTTGTTACTCCAGTAATCTTTTTCTATGTCCTTGATTGCATTGAAGTCTCCTACCATGCAGATAGTTTCGTATTCCAGGTCTTTAATTATATTATGTAGCTTCTTGAAAAAGTCACTCTGGTTTCCGTTGGGTGCATATATAGATATTAATAATATTGTTTTGGATTCTGTTTGTATTTCTATTATTAAAATGCATCCTTCTGTGTCTGTATATATTTGTTTTGTTTTTAAATGTTTCTTTACATATATTGGGACTCCTCTCTTTTTTGGTCTCCTAGGGATGCATATAGTTTTTCTAATCTTTGATTTTCCAGTAATTTTTGGTGCTGTCTTTTAATATATACTTTTTGGAGAGTTATGGTATCCATTTCTAGCTTTTGAAGTTTTGTGAATGTCTGTTTTCTTTTGGCTGGTAAATTGAGTCCGTTTATATTAATTGAGATAATTTTTAGCTCTCTTTCCATCCCTATTTATTTATCTGTTCGTTGTTTTCAGTCTTTTTGGGTTCCTGAGTAGCTTACTAGGAGATCGGCTATCAACACCCGTTGGTCTTGATCCCTTTCTCTTTTCTACTCGTTTTCCAACATCCCAATTAGAAATGCAGTACGGTTAGTCCTCAACTTATGACCACAATTGAGACCAAAATTTATGTTGCTAATTAAGAAATTTGTTAAGCGAGTTTTGCCCCATTTTACGACTTTCTTTGCCACATTTGTTAAGCGAACTACTACAACTGGTAAGTTAGTAAGTGTTTCTCAATTTGAGCCAATTTAAGATAACTGAACTTCAACTCCCAGAATTCCCCAGGTGCCAGCTGAGGAATTCTGGCAGTCCACCTATCCCAAAGATGCTGGAGTTGAGAAATACTACCCTAAATAGGAGAACCTGGAAGACAGTTGAGCCCAAAGAGCATTAAATGCATTTGAATTTTTGTAAATTTGCTTCATCTCTTACTTCCATATAGCAATACACAAACACAAAGTAATAATACAATTGGAGATCTTAACATTCAGCAATTAATTTCAGACTAAAACTATTGTCACATAATTACTACCTTTGATATGAAATGCAGTGATCCTCTTTCATGTGATACTCAATTTTAGATGAAAAGTTAAGTAATTCTATACTTGCAATATTGACATCCTAAAATGCTATTAATATTGATAAAATTCTCACTTTTTTCCTGCTTATTTTCAATACCTTAAGCCAGGTGTCAAACTCACGACACGTTGCTGTCACATGACGTATTGCAACTTTTTCCCCCTTTGCGGTTTAGGGGTGGGCGTGACCAGCATGTGATGCATCTGGCCCATGGGCCGCGAGTTTGACACCCCTGCCTTAAGCTTTCAAAATAATGGAATTTCCATAATTTTTAAATCTATTTCATAAATATGATTGCACTGAAATATTGAAACATGATATATTTAAAAAATTAAATAAAAATGGGAAGACACAGACGGCACAGACTCATCTCCAACAGCTTGCGCCTGTCTTCAACAGTGAAGGGACATAGGGCAGAAAACATCCTCTGCAATACAGTCCTTTCAGCAGTTCCAAGAAGGCTCCAAACCCATTTGCACTACTCAGGTGACCCTGAGGATACAGACGAACCTCCAAGTGGCCTCAATGACTCTCTAAAGAATGAAAATGACCAGATGACTGCAAGGAGTATAAATCCTTCCCCACCATCCAGATAGAGCTGAAGAAGCTTCTTGAATGAGAAGCAATATGTCTTCAAAGAAAAACCAGAGTTGCCTCTTGAAAAATCACCTGGGGGGGGGAGGTGGGGCTGACGTCACAGCGATACGACACATTTCCACGGGAATCCATGGAATTGCACCAAATTTGACTTGCCAGGAGGTTCTGAGGGAGCCAAATCACCCTGGAGGGGTGATGAAGATAGAGAGGACACTCCACTGATCACAAGGAGACCGCATACTCCTTGTTTGACTCAGAGGAAGCTCTCAATCCAGCAAAAAGAAAAAGACGGCCATTGCATACCTGACCGGAGCTGTGTCAGCTGACCAATGCAGCAAGTATAGATGTTGAGGAACAGTGTGATGGATCTTGGTGAGATTTTTCCAACTCCTGTTGTGGAATTTACCCCCTAAAAAAAGTCTAGGAGAAAGTGGGACTCAAAAGAAGAGGAGGTGGAATTGTTTGTTTTCCACCCCCAAGAACAGTGGCAAGCAAACTTGTGAGCTATTTATAGAACTGGGAGTAGAGAAAAGAAAAAAAATTAAAAAGAGAGAAGAAATTGAAAAGCTAGAAAGTCAGATTGGGGATTTAAAATACAAAAGGGACTAAATTGAAACTTTTTGGAATATGAAATTTGGACCACTGGGACTTTTAAAAAGCTTTGGAGCAGATGACACAATTTAAGTTAATAAAAGAGAAAGGAGAGAAATAGAGCAACAGTGACACCTACTGGAGAAAACTGCAGAGAAGCGAAAGTAATGAAAGTACTTTGAAAGTATGATCTTGGCTATTGCAGATAAGCTTGTTAGCCACAATAACACCTGCTCTAGCAAATTGTTTACACTAGACAGCAGAGACAGAATGAAATACTGTAACTTAACACTAAACAGATAAAGTAAATAGAAGCTGGGAAATAGCAAAGAACTTTCTTTTTTCCTTCTTGTTTGAACTATTTTTTTCTTTGGGGAGAATATGAATTTGAGTGGTTGAATTTTGGGGCTTGAACAGCGAAAATCAGCTGTCTAGCGGCTTGAAACTCTCCCCCAGGGAAAAAGGGAGAGAGAAGAGCAGAAGGGTCTGGGTAGAGCTCCCCTAGACCCTAAGGTTTTTTTTTTTTAAGCCTGGGGTTTGCAGGGTGAGAGCTCTCTGAAAGCCCTTCAGTGCTCCGGATCCGGGACGAGTCTGCTTTATGCAGAACAAGGCATCGCAACCACACCAGCAATGCAATTTTAAGGATTATAAGAAACTTCGACCTTGGATGCTGGCAGAGCAAAATCAGGAGAACAAAAAATGCAAGTATTGAACTTTAACTCTGTTTAAAAGGGGAAAAAATGGCGCATGAGGGCGTGAAAATGAAACTTATTAGTGGAAGTGCTTGTTAACCCTTGCAACATTGTTAAACCTACTGGATTACACATCAAGAAAAAGATTTAAAGTGGAAGTGGAATGGAAAAGACTATGGTATTGACCTCAACTAATTTACACTTTTAAATTGTGCGGAAAATAATTGGACTTATTGACCTGATAGCTGAATAAATACAAAGTGAAAATTGAAATATGGCTGACATCAAGGATGGAGGATCATTATTATATGAGTCAGCAAACTCACAAGTTGTGACTGTAAAGGTTTTACAAAAACTCTTAAATTTTCATACTTCTGTTATATTAGAATCAATTAAAAGGACTGTTCAAAATCAAAATTTGGAGAATAACAATGATTTGCTGGCTGGAAAAGAGGAAGAAATTAACCAGGCTAATGTGACTTTGGAGGATAAAAAAGAGGCTGTCAGGATTAAGATGGAGGTTAGCACACTGGAAACAGAGGTTTTGGTAGAGACTTCCATACAATCAACTGAAAAGCAGCAAATAGACTCTTTACTGCAGACTGATAAATTTTACCGTGACAATCTTTGGCTTTACAGACAGAATCAATATTTAAGGAATGAAGTGACTGATTATATAAGCAGGAAGAGTCGAAATGGGGGTTCCAAATTAAAAGAAATAATTCTAAGAAGAGAACGAATTCCAAAGATACATCAACCTCAAATCCAAATTCAAAAATTCTTGAAAATAAAAGCAGGGGGAGGAGCAATGCTGAAGAAGAAAGTATTATTGAAGAAGAAGGACTGGAAAAAATATAGAAAGAAAGGAAGAATGGAAGATTAATTTCTTTTGGGGAGGATCTTAGTAATAAATCTGAAAAGTTTACTGAAATTAGTATTTTTTAAGTTTATCTTAAGACAATGATATAAAGGAAGTGTTTTATTATATTTAGTTTTGGATATAATTTAAGGGATAGCCTTTTGAGGGTTATATTTTGAAGAATGTTTTATTGAAGTAAAATGTTTAACTAAAAATGGATAGCTTTTTAAAAGTTATTGGGGTATTAAAATGGTCAACTTAAAATTTAATGGATAGCTTCCTGAAAGTTTTGAAATTTATATTTTGAAGAATGAACTAAAGATTTAGAAATAACTTAACCCAATGGATTAACAGTATCTTTAAGGTTATATTCTGAAGAATGTTTTTTTGAAGTAAAAAGGCTCAATTAAAATTGGATAGCTTTTTAAAACTTATTGAAGTATTAAAATGGTTAATTTAAAATTTAATGGATAGCTTTTTTAAAAAGTTTTGAAATTTATATTTTGAAGAATGTCTTATTGATGTATTAAGAGATTTTAAAATATTTAATCTAAGATTACAGTATTTTTAAAAGGTATATGTGACAAAATGTTTAAATTAGACATAATTTAATTCAATGGATTAATAATATTTTTTTTAAAAAAAAGACATGTTTTAAAGAAAGTTTCAAAATGTTTAATTTAGAATTTTACAAGGGAGTAATGTTGAACAAACAGAAATTGGCAAGTGGTTTATGAATGACCAAAGAGGATAAATGTTTAATTTAGAATTTTAGAATTTTATTAGGGAGTAATGCTGAAAAAGAACGTATGGAAAGGATTTTAGTAACAAATGTGAAATGTGATAAGAGAATTTATAAAAGGAAGGTTGATGAATAATTTTTAAAAGGGGAATTAAAGAGCGTGAGGGAGTTTTGAATCTTGTAGTAAGTTAGCATATATTAGCTTATGTTTGTTAAATGTTATACCCTGTTTCTGCTCTCGGAAGTCGGAGGGGAGCATGGGGAGGGGGGGATTGAAGGTTGCGTGGGGATAAAATTGTTGTATAATTTTTAATAAAATAAAAAGATAAATGTATTAATAGAGAAGTAAGAAATGTGAGGGAAATGTCATAATAAATGAAATGATAATATTAAGATATGATAAATATTGGAGGAGTAAGAAGAAGACACAAAAGATGTATTCAGATGATACACTGAATGATTTATTATGTATTGTTTGTTTATAAAATAAAAAAAATTTTAAATAAAAAAGAAAGAAAAGAATGGAAAAGATGGATGATAAAATGGAGAACATTCAACAATAACAAAAAATAAACAAAGGATGCAGAAAATAGAAGAGAAATCAGAACAAATAGAGAAGAAAATGGAAGAGATGGATGATAGACATACACAAAACAAAAATCTTGAGAGAACAGTAATTATGTTGGAGAGGGATAAAGCTGAATACTTCTTGAGATTCCAAAATATCGAGGAAGAAAAAGGGAAAAACCTTGCAGAGATAATGGCAGAATTGTTGGTGGATGCCATGGAGGGGGACAAGCAAGAGGTGTTCATTGGGATGGACGAAATATTTAGAGTATATACAAAATACGTGTCAAGAAATAAATTACCTAGAGAGGTACATGTGATATTTACCAAGAAGGCACTAAGAACAGAGATAGTTTAAAGAGTAAGAGATGACCCATTGAAATATAAAGGAAGAGAAATAATACTTCTGAAACAAGTTCCTAGAAGAGTAAGAGACAGGAGAAAACAATATCAATTTCTGACAAGACAATTAATTAAGCATGAAGTAAATTACAGATGGCTGATACCTGAGGGAATTCTGGTTGACCTGGATGGATCAAAGGCATAGATTGGATACTATAGAGAAAGCAGAGCAATTTTATGATGAGCGATTTGAATCATATGAGGAAAAAAGAAAGAGAGAGGAGATGACAAGAAACAAGAAGCATCAGGAGGAGGAAATGCACAACAAGAAGATGAAACAGAATTAAAGGAGAGAGCAGAATGAGAAGGTGCAGAGACAAATAAGAGCGACCAGAACAACAAGACCTATTTACAAGTAAAACTATGGAAGATGATTAATATAAATGGACTGAATTCTCCTATGAAAAGGAAAAAGACTTTTAACAAATTAGGAAAGTTAAAATTAGATTTTATTTATCTTCAAGAGATTCACATAAAAATATATAGAAATAAAAGGTATGGAAATAAAAAAGGAACAATATAAATTACAGGCATTTGCAGACGATTTGGTCTTTATCTTGGAAGACCCACAAGAAAATTAAACTAATTAGGAAAATAGTAGAATACGGTGAAGTTGCAGGACTGAAAATAAATAAAGAAAAAACCAAAATAATAGTTAAAAATGTTACAGACACACAGAAAAAAGAACTAATGAGGAAAATAGGTATACAGATAGTCAAGAATGTTAAATATTTAGGAATTCAACTAACGGCAAGGTGTGTAACGATTAAAGAAGATAATTATTATAAATTGGCGCAACAAATTAAAACGGATTTGGAGAAGTGGAAAAATCTACAACTGTCACTGATGGGAAGATTAGCCTTTATAAAAATGAATATCCTGCCAAGATTACTATATTTATTTCAAACAATACCAATAAAACTGGGGGAAAATATTTTGAAGAATTAAATAAAATAATATTAAAATATATTTGGCAAAGGAAAAAAGCAAGGATAAGCTTGAATATGTTGCAAGATTCTAAAAATAGAGGTACCGTGTTTCCCCAAAAATAAGAAAGGGTCTTATTTTCTTTTGAACCCTGAAATAAAGGATTGGTCTTATTATCGGGGGGTCTTATTATTTCGGGGATGCAAGAGGCCCTGGGCAGTTTGTGCACTCACAGTCGGGAATCCGGCAGAGAGAAGCTACCTTGGAGCGCCACCATCAAGCCCCTCCCCTTCTGTGGGGTCTGTGGGGTGTGTGTGTAGAACATGAGCGGCCCGAAGGCACCAAGCCGTGCAAGTACCTGTCCCCACCCCCCACTCACGTGCCTCCCAGGCCTCACCACGTCAATATCGGTGAAGACAATGAGCACCAGGTCCTTGAGGAGCTCGTAGCCTTTACTGCCGGCACCCACCACCACTACCAGCACCCGCACAGAAGCCACGGCCTGGACCAGCTCTCCCTGCAGGGTCCAGCTCCAGCCGTCACCATAGAGTAAGAAGCACACATAGAGTGAGAAGCACACTAGAGCAGCCACTGCCCTGGCTGGGGTTTGGAAGCCACAGAGGCAGAGTTTGGGGTAGAGAAAGAAAGACTTATGCTATTTCTGCTGCTTTCCTTGCATGCAGCCAAAAGCAGAAGCAGCAGAAATAGCATAAGTCTGCTGGATGCCTCCCCTTCCCCTCTGCTCCGATCACCCCGCAGTCCCCCCACCTGAGTGCTGACTGACCGGAGCGCCCGATGGTGAACCCAGGAAGCCCCTCTGCCTCGGGAATTACTGGATTGGACGGCCGGCACCCTTCCCCAGGAAGGCCAGACTCTTCCTGGGGAAGGGTGCCTCAAGAGACCCTTGGCCCGCAGGTTCAGTGTACTCTTTCCAGGTGCCCAGCAGTGAGACGCCGGGCAGCCACGCTGAGGGCAGCCCCGATAGACAAAGCTCAGCCAGCCCAACCACGGCCAATGCTCCTCGCCCGCGGCTGAGCTTGGCCGCAGGGGGCCACCAGGCCTCTGCAGGTGACAGTGGCAGCAGCAGCAACACCTGCAGCACCTCAGCCATCCCTGCCAAGACCCGTGCCCAGCTGTGGGACACGCCAGGCCTGCCATTGTAGTCCTCCGGTGGCCGCCCTGTCAAGGAAGCCCTGGGGTGGCAATGCTTGCACTGGGGCTGCTGTGGCGGGCGCTCGGTAGTTTGGGCTATGTGGACATGGCACCTGGGCATGGGGGCAAGAGTGGGTGGGCCACCACCATGGTGCAGGAGCAGGTGCGCGAGGTCTACAGTCAGTGCTGCGGGCCGCAGGAGTTCGTAGGGATGTGTCTGTCTTGGGAGTGTTGGGGGGGCAAGGGACCTGTGTGTGCATATGTGTGTGAGAGAGAGCATGGCACCTGGGCATGGGGGCAAGAGCGGATGGGCCACCACCATGGTGCAAGAGCAGGTGCACGAGGTCTACAGTCAGTGCTGCGGGCTGCGGGCCGCAGGAGTTCGTAGGGATGTGGCTGCCTTGGGAATGTTGGGGGGGCAAGGGACCTGTGTGTGCATGTGTGTGTGAGAGAGGGGGGGCTTATTTTCAGGGGAGGGTGTATATTTAGGTCCACCCAAAAAATCAGTCTTGGACTTATTTTTGGGACATGTCCTATTTTCAGGGAAACACGGTAGTTTTGGGCTACTGGATTGGGAATTGTATTATCAGGCTTCGATAATTACTTGGGTGAAAGAATGGATTGGCTTGAGGAACAAAAGACTATTGACCTTTACTATTATGGTATGGAAAAAACAAAATACATAACTATTTCCAAAGACACTATGTTAGGAATGCAGTATTATTGATATGGTAGAAAATTAAAGAACAACATTTGAAAATACCGATCTGGCTTTCCACAATGGAGGCACTGATTTATCCAAATGTTATTGATATAGAGAATGTTACCAGATATAAAGATATTTTAAATGAAAAAGGGGAACTTAAAACTAAACAGGAACTAAGTGATCAAGGGATTGAGAAAACATGGTGGTCATACGTGCAGATACAATCTTAGATATGAGAAGGATGTTAAAATGTATGGTTTAAATAAAGAATTAACAGAACTAGATCAGATATTAACAGGGAGAGACGAAAAATTAATAAAGAAAATATACAGCTATTTGTTAAGTATTAAGATAGAAGATGAACAAGTAAAAGAGACAATGATAGTATGGACCGGGTGTCGGCAACCCACGGCTCCAGCCGCATGTGGGCTCTTTGGGCCCTCTGCTGTGGTTCCCTGTCCCATCACTGGTTGGCCCTGCCCCTCACCCCTTTTATTTTTTGGGATGCTTTTGAAAATCCGATCTGGCTGAGGAACGATCGCCAGCCATGGCGGAGGCTTCCCTTCTGGTGACCCTCCTCTTCCTCCTCCTCATCTTGTGGGCTGTGGCTGAGTTGGAAGCATGCGCACTTGTGGGGAGACCCTCTTCAAGCGAGTGCCAAAGCACAGGAAAGGTGCGCATGGGGCAGGTGACCGCTCGCTTAAGGAAGGTCTCCCCGCACGTGCGCACGCTCCCAGCTCAGCCACAGCCGGACAGGGGATAGCGAAAGGAGAAGGAGTGGGGGAAGGAGGAGGACAGTCGCCCGAAGGGAAGCTTCCGTGGCTACTTGTGATCTTTCCTCAGCTAGCCCGGATTTCCAAAAAGAAGAAATAAAAGGAGTAGTGAAGTGCTCCAAGAAGAGCTTGCTGGCTTGGCCCAGCTGTGGCTTTGAGAGAAAGAGAGAGAGAGAGAGAGAGAGAGAGACAGACAGACAGACAGACAGACAGACAGACACATACACACACAGACATACAAAGAGAGGTGGGAGAGAGAGAGAGAGAGAAAGAGACACACACACAGTGATACACAGGGAGGGGGAGAGAGAGGGGAAGATAGGGAGGGGGGAGAGAGATACAGAATGAGAGAGAGAGACACGGGGAGAGAGGAGAGGAGGGGAGAGATAGAGACGGGGAGAGATAGAAAGATAGGGAGAGGGACAGAGAGATACAGAAAGAAGAGGAGAGGAGAGGGGGGAGAGAGATAGAGGGGGAGAGAGAGACATAGAGAATGGTTTTGTGGCTGGGGAGCGTGGCTGGGGGGGTCATGTGACTGGGTGGGAGTGAGTGACATTGAGTTGGCCACGCCCACCCAGGTTTTGTGGCTCCTGGTGTGTGTTTTTTTTTTCTATGGGAAACGGGTCCAAATGGCTCTTTGAGTGCTTAAGGTTGCAGACCCCTGGTATGGATTAAAAATTTTGGTTATTTGATTGAGTTAGATCAATGGCAGAAATTATGGGATAGAAATTATAAAATAACAATGTCTACTGCATACAAAGAAAATCTTTATAAAATGTTTTATAGATGGCATTTTCCGCCCTCAAGGTTAGCAAAGAAGTCTAAGGATAAATCTGCAAAATGTTGGAAATGTCACCAGATACCTGGTTCATACTATCATATGTGGTGGACATGTCAAAAAGTGAAAAAAATATTGGACAAAAATACCTAGATGGCTTGAAAAAATGATAAAACAACATATAGATTTGAAACCAGAGATCTTTTTGTTGGGCATTTTACCGGACAAGTATAACAAAGGGAATATATATCTGATTTTACATGCATTGACTGCAGTGAGAATAGTATTTGCACAACAATGGAAAAGTGAAGAGACCCCAACAGATGAAGATGTGATTAGAAAAATATTAGAATGTGCAGAAATGGATAAGCTAACACTTACAATTAAGGAGAAGAAAGAAACTGAATATTTTTTGACTTGGGATTTATTTTATTAATGGCTAGCTGACAAAAACAGGAGCTAGAAACAGGGAACTATATGAAAGAATTGTGATATAAGGAAGATATGTTAACTTGGTTAAACAAATAGTATGATTATTACTCTTATTAATATTAATATAATTGATATTAATGTAATGAATATTGTTGTAAACACTGTGATAATTATTTCCTAAAATGATTTGTACCCAGGAAACACATTGTTCAATTGAAATTGGAATTTTTGTACACTATAAAATAAAATAAAAACTTATTACAAAAAAAAGCACCTTTGGGATTAGACAACAGAATTGCTTACCGCCAAAAAAATTTAAACTAAGTACACACACACCTATGTTTTTTCCCTGTGCAGCTTTTCCTAACAGCTGCATTTTTCTAGCAATCTTTTATAAACTTTTATGCTGCCGTTTCCAACTGGCAGAATAAATCTCTGAGAACTGGGGAATCGAAACAAAGAAGAATACAGGGACAAACACAGCAGTCAGAAGTAAGCATTTTCAGGAAATTAAAATACATCAGTTAGGGAGTATAAAAATAAGATTGCTGGGCTAAGCTTGGGTCTCTGAAACCTTACCCATCAGGATCAACAGGAGGTATTTCCTCAATTTTCCAAGGAAAAAAATGGAAAGGCTGAGGAAACAATGGAAGGATTGTAAGTCAGCTGTATTTCTTCCTGGGCTAGAAGATGGATATAATTTTATAAAAATGTATATATTTGTGTGTATGTCTGTCTGTCTTTCTCTCTCTGTGTGTGTATTTCAGTAGGGTTATCTTAAATTAATTTGCAGGAGAAGCAGTTAGCACAGTATCTGTGTGTGTCAATTACATCTGCAATTGTTCTTGTTTGTGTTTAGGGTTTAAGGGGGACATCAAGTTGTCCTTGATTCCTTTTTGAATTTTTGGCTGGTACACAGGTAGTCCTCAATTTACCACCATTCGTTTAGTGACTGTTCAAAGTTACGGCACTGAAAAAAAGTGACATGACTTATTTTTCACATGACGATGGTTATGGCTAAGGAATTCTGGGAGTGGAAGTCCACATGTCTTAAATTTGCCAAGGTTGGACACTTCTGATCTAGACACAATGACACGACTCCTCGTCAGGCAAGGTTCTAAAAAAATATATTGTTGATGGTTTTATATAAAACCAATTTGCATATCTTCTTGCATGGACAGATGGATCAATATTCTCTTATGTCTCCCAAGACATGGTGCCTTCACAGAATTATTTACAGAAAATATAAATAAAACACATGAAAAGACTTTGGAACAGAAGGATACTGTAAATGTCATTTTCAGCATTAAAAAAAAAATCAAAATAAATACGTTTTCCCAGCACAGAAAGTCAACTAAACACGCATGCAGAATAAAGTATAAATAAAGAAAAAACTTAAGGAAACATTCAAAGAGATGGTTCTTCTGTATAATCTCACTTTATTTTTAATTTTTATTAAGTTTCATTATAAACTAAAAATACAGGAAAAAACCAAAAGTTAGGAAACTTAGAAAAACAAAGAAATGCAGAGACAGGAAAAATAGTGGTAACCTGCCATTTTTTTTTCATGGCAGTTAAATTTTTTTTAAAAAAAAAAACCTTTTGCTTTACATTTCACATTTCCATATAATAACGAAACAATTTTCAACATCAGAATCTAAAATCAAACTTTCGGGTTTTTTTAGTTTTGAGCAAAACGTCAGAGAAGCAGTTTCCAAGTTGAAACAAAATTACAGGCAGTCCTTGACTTACAGCCATTCATATAGTGACGGTTCTACATTACAACGGCAGTGAAAAAAGTGACCTATGCCCAGGTCACCTGCTTACGACCACTGCAGCTTCCCCATGGTCTCATGATCAAAATTCGAGCACCTGATGACTCTCTCATAGTTATGACAGTTGCACTGTCCTGAGGTCATGTGACCACCTTTGATGATCATCCCAGACCGCTTCTGATAAGCAGTCAATGGAGGAAGCCAGATTCGCTTAACAACCGCATGATTCAATTCACAAATGCAGGCATCTGCTTAACAACCCTGGCAATCAAGGTCATGCTCTCTACATGGGGCTCCCCTTGAAAAACACCCGGAGGCTCCAACTGGTCCAGAACGTAGCCGCGCGGGTGATTATGGGCGCAGCTCATTACACCCATGTAACACCTCTCCTACGCGAGCTGCACTGGCTCCCAGTGGTCTTCCGGGTGCGATTCAAGGTGTTAGTTATCACCTTTAAAGCGCTCCATGGCTTAGGACCTGGGTACCTACGAGACTGTCTTTTGCCACCAATAGCCTCCCACCGACCAGTTCGTTCTCACAGGGAGGGACTACTCAGGGTACCGTCAGTCAAATTATGCCGACTGGCGACTCCCAGGGGGAGGGCCTTCTCTGTGGGGGCTCCAACCCTTTGGAATGAACTGCCCCCGGAGATACGGAATATCCTTGATCTCCGTGCTTTCCGCCGTGCCCTCAAGACCCTGATGTTCCAACAGGCGGGGCTAAACATACGAACATGTGAATGACTTTTTTTTTTTAATGTTATCTAATTCTGGGTTTTATTTAATTGACCAAACTAAGTAATAATTTTAATTAGCAATTTTATGATGTTTGTGTGTCTATATTTTTCTTGACTGTACACCGCCTTGAGTCCTACGGGAGAAAGACGGTATAGAAATATAATAAATAAAAAAATAAAAAAATAAATAAATAAATAAATAAATAAATAAATAAATAAATAAATAAAATTGGGGGTGATTCATTTAACAGAATAAGAGTTGGAAGGGACCTTAGAGGTCTTCTAGTCCAAACCCCCTGCTCAAGCAGGAAATACTATAACATTTCAGACAAATGGTTGTCCAATCTCTTCCTAAAAAAACTTAACAACTGCCTTGCAGGACTAGGGATGACATGATAGCAGTATTCCAGTATTTGAGGGACTGCCATAAAGAAGAGGGGGGTCCATTTATTCTCCAAAACACCAGAAGGCAAGAAAAGAAATAATGGATGGAAACTAATCAAGGAGAGAAGCAACCTGGAATTAAGGAGAAACTTCTCAATAGTGAGGACTATTAACAGCTAGCCTTCAGAAATTGTAGGGGTTTCATCACTGGAGGTTTTTAAGAAAAGACTTGACAGCCACCTATCTGAAATGGTATAGGGTCTCCTGCTTGAGCAGGAGGTTGGACTAGAAGACCTCCAAGGTCCCTTCCAATTCTATTCTGATTGAATAAGTTCTGAAACAGTCAAGTCTCAGGGCAAGAGGAAGAAAGCAAGATCTTCTCTCCCAAGTACTTCTTGCTTCCATCCCTGATCCTCCTGCCTGCATGACTTTTTTTGTTCTCTTTCTCCAACAGAAGATAGCAATAGAGGAGAATATTTGTAGCTCAGGATTGAACTGCAGAGTCCTTGGGGTTCTCTCAGCTTCGTGGTTTTCTTGCAGATGTTTCATTATCCAACTAGGTAATGTTAAATCACCAAGAATGCTCTCAGCAATACTGACAGGGCAAGACTTGTATATAGACAGAGAGTAACACCCCCCACCCCCACCCCCTGATGGTGTTATCTAGTTTGTAATGAAATGTCTGCAAGAAAACAATCAAGCTCAGAGAGCACCAAGTGCCAGCAGATAGGTAGTCATTCACCTTCCAAATAGCAGTGTTACATTGGAAATGTCCTAAAATTTTAAATTATGAAGTGTCCATCATCCTCCCTGTCTAGATGTATATGCAAAGTGCAATGAAGTACTTGTGGGTCAGGCCAACAGAAGGTAGGGATTTGGCTACAATCTGCTGGCTGTCCAATCATCCAAACTTTGAAGGAAAGAGAGAGAAATCAAAGAAATGTTGCCATTGGATCTCTTTGTTCCTCTCTCCTTCCAACTCGGTTTTCTTTGTGAAGCAGAGAGCAAAGGGTTGGGAATGTTATACCTCCTTAATTAAAACTCAAGAGACCAAACCTTCCTCTCTGCCTTCGCTCCCTTGCAGACAGTCCTTAAGGAACACGGATCTTTTGGGGGGGGGGGAATGGTGTATGTCACCAATGAGGTCATAAAGTTCTGCCAAAATCCCAGCTGAACCTTCTGGGTTTCTAATTCCACCATCAGCTCAGTGGAGACCCAGTGGCAGCTTGTTCAATTAATGCAGCTTGAAGCCCTGCAAATATTTCCCTTTAGAGTTTTGCTCAGTGGCTGCTTTGGAAACGAGACTTGTTTTCACAGCGCCCGGCTCTGCGATGTTCATCTGTGCAGAGAGGTTTGTCCCAACAGGACAAAGCATAAAGCATGAGCAAAGGATAATGTGATTATCATGTCATCAGTTATTGCCTTGCCGAAGTTGAAGGTGCCCGTCTGATTTAAAATCCTACCTGCTTAGAAAAATGGCTGTTTAGGGACAGGTGACTTAGGATGTACATCTTCTATCTGCCCTTAGCCAAACAAGACTTCTAAACAAGGCCAGATTGATCAGAAAAGCAATGAATTTAGAGGAGACCAAGGACTACCGTGGGGGGAGCAGTTGGATCATGGAACTCAGGATTGATCTGCCTGGTCCATTTGCTCCAAGGTGAGGATGGGCTAGAGCAGGAATGCTGAATGATGTCCATTACCTACAGAGCGGTCTTGTCATCAGCTCACTTCATTTTAATGTTCTCTTCTCCAGTTGGTTAAGGGGAGCTATCACAGGAATGCATTCTTCCTAGTGCTCACTCTCCTCCAAGGATATTGTTTTTTTTTTATTCCTTCTGTCCCCTTTTTTGCATCCTTCCATCCTCATTGTCCTTCCTCCTTCCTCCATACCCATCTCTTCCCTTCATTTTCCTTCTTCCCTCCATCCCTCCTCTCACTTCCATTTGACCCTTCCTTCCTTCCCTCCCTTCCTTTCCTTCCTTCCTCTCCCTCCCTTCCATTCCTCCATCCCCTTCTCTTTCCCTTCTTCTTCCCTTTCCCTTCCCTTCACTTCCTTCCCCTTCCCTTCCCACTTCTCCCTCCTTCCCTATCTGCCCCCTTCCCACTTTTGTATCCTGCCTACTTTCCTCTATCTTTCCACCCTACTCTCTGGCTTACATCCACCTTTATTTTTCTATAGCCATCCACTCTTCTATTTTTGTTTCTTTCTTTTTACACATTGGTAGACAGGCCATTGACAGAGATATGCACCCTGATTCAACAAGGGAGACTGGTATTCCAGGGGCGACCACAGAGTCCTTTTCAATCCCAAATTCCCAGTGGATTCATTCATGGATCTGAATCATCTCAACTGCTGGTGACTTCAGGGCAGAATGGGACAACTCGCCACAGGACACTTTAACAAATGCAGAAGGTTTTGATGGAACCATGGCCAATAATAATAAAATAAAGTCAATCCAGAAATACAAAAGTTACAGTAATCTCGACAAAAACACGCTCACCAATAATAAAAGTACTTGAATGAAACAATTAATACAGTGTTGAATTGTCCCAGGGTGAGTTGGCCATGGCGAATTGTCCTAGACTCACATCAATGTAGCTTTTTTGCTGTTTGCTGCAAGGAGGCAAAATTGCTCAGAGGCAGAGGGAGATTTCTTTTTCTTCTTTTCCTCACCAAAAAAGGTAGGTGCGTCTTATACTCCGGTGAGTCTTATACTCTGAAAAATACGGTAGATATCTCTAGTCTAATGAAGAGAAGGACCAGGGCTGACATGAAAGCAGTCTTCCAATATTTGAGGGGCTATCATAGAGAAAAGGGGGTCAACCTATTCTCCCAAGCATCTAAGGGCTAGATAAGAAGTAACAGATGGAAGCTTATGAAAGAGATCCAGCCTAGAATTAAGGAGAAATTTCCTGTCAGTGAGAATAATTAATCAGTGGAAGGCCTTATCTCCAGAAGTTGTGGGTGATTATCACTGGAGGTTTTCATGAAGAGACTGGACCACTATTTGTCTAGAATGGTATAGGGTCTCCTGCTCAAGCAGGGGGGGTGGATTAGAAGACCTCCAAGGTCCCTTCCAACTTTGTTATTCTGTAATCCTGTAAAGGTGTATTTTTCAAATTCAGGGATCAAGTTCTTATCAGTTCCATATCAGACTTGGATGCCTCAGTTTGGAGGCAACAGCATCTGCCAGAAGCATTATAACATCCAAAATTTCCTTCACCATTTTTATTATTCTATAAGCAATCTTTGTCCTTAAATTATAGAATTGATCAGACATTTGAACATTGTCTGATATTTTATTTGATAAGTCTCTAAGACTTTATTAATGCTTCCAGACATGCCTGATAAATCTCGTTTTACTTAAAGCAAAGGACTTATCCCAATCCATTCCAGCATCAGGTTTTGTTTTAAACTGGATAGTTTGAATCCTCTTTGGGGGGATTGCTCAAGCCATCTTCCTCTTCTCCATTTATAGTTCTTTGTTTTCAGCTCTTTCACGTACATTTTGATCCCTTTGGTTTGTTGTAAAGCATCTTCTCTGAATATGTTATTCTTCTAAATTGCTTTACAATGGAATTTAGGGAAGATAAATAGTTGATAACAACTTAAAATGGCAGATCGAAAGACAAGCAAGATATTTAGCACACCATCTTCCATTAAGACTATACTACATCTATTGGCCTCATCTATTTTGTTTGTATATAAATGTGTGTGGTAATTCAAGAGAAAAGATTGGGACTGTTGACTGAGATTTGTCATTTGGAATTCTGTCATTTTTCAGTTGAGGAGTGGCAGTTGGAATGTCCAGTGACAGTTGAAAATAGGCATTTTGGAAGAGGAAGGAACACTAAGAATTTGTGACTTGTTGATACTTGGAGCCAGGTAGGTATCCAGTTTATTTTTCCTACAAGCCCTCCTGTTTGGTTTATTAATTTATAATCTGATTTTTAACAAGAAAATCTTTTTAAAGGCCATAATCTCTTTCCATCATTTTGGGTGGTATTTCAAATCCGGAATGGAAGCTACTGAAAAATGTTTCAAAGAAAAGAGAGCTGTTCAGGAAAGACGAAGCTGCTTGCATAAGAGGAGGAAGACTGCACTGGTTAATCCAAGAGTCTTCGGTGACCACTTACGCAGCCTTAGATTGGGAGGGGAGAACAAGGACCGTCCTGCTTGGATCAGCTCTGAGTACTTGAGGGGTTCCCAAGTGCTTGAGTTACATCCTGAAGGAAGGAGGGTTAGTGGTTGGTCATTACAAAGAAGAGAGGGTCAACCTAATCTTCAAAGCACCTAAAAGCAATGGATGGAAATTAATCAGAAAGAAAACAACCTAGAACTAAGAAGAACTTTCCTGACAGAGAGAACTATTGATCAATGGAATGATTTGCCTCCATCAGTAGGTGCTCCATCACTGAAGGTTTTCAATAAAAAAATTGGACAACCATTTGTCTGAAATAGTATAGGGTCTCCTGCTTGAGCAGGGGGTTGGACTAGAAGTCCTCCAAGGTCTCTCCCAACTCTTTATTCTGCTAGAATCACCCAGGACTGGGACTGGAAATCCAAAGATCTCTAAGAGAAATATCCATTCAACTTTGACTTTGGTAAGTCAAATTACTCCAGTGTGTTAGATGCGAACTCACAAGGGTAATAACTTGTTTTAAATTCCAAATTATTGGAAACAAATCAGTCAGGGATGTAGTATTGTTCATGGCACCCCAAGTATAGGTGAAAAAGCGTTGGCAGACACAGAAGAACAATGACAAAATGATGGTTAGACAAGGCCTTGAGAATGAACACACTTAACTTGCAACTTGGATCTTGAGAATATTGAGAATAATGCTGATATTGCATTAAAAAAATTGAAATAGAAACAAATACTGTGGCCAAAGATCAGCATGCTTCTCCCTCTCAACTTTGGTTTCACGCTTGGCTTCAAAATTAGAGAAATCATAATCATAATCATAAGTTTATTTGTCAAGCATATTTAAGATAACAGGTAAAAGTATAAACATAATTTGAATACATGAAAAGAGTAAGTAAAAAGGAATATTAGAACAGGGAGAGTAATACGTCACACAGCATCTCCCCAAGTTGAATGAAGTCTGAACTCTCCAATGAAGAGAGGAAGAATGAAAGAGTGGCTAAAACACAGAAGACCAGAGAGAGATAACAAAAGCGAATCAGATTGAACCAATTTGGAAAGTCTCTAGGAGGTTTTCAGAAGATAATTAAAATTACATGTGTGCATGCTTTTCTAAAAGAGAAATTTCTAAAAATCTGTTCCTTTAAGGAACTCCTTGGTGACTTAATATTTCTGCGACAGAAAGTTTATTTAGCTATACAATTGTACAGACTCTATACAAGATGAATTTAATTTAATTTAATTTAATTTCCAATTTATATACCGCCCTTCTCCCTGAGGACTCAGGGCGGTGTACAGCCAAGATAAGAACATAGATTACAAATATTAAAAACAGTTAAAAATATATATAAATTTGGCCCGAAAGTTAAGAAGTCACAGACTGATTAAAAGAATTTAAAAATTTCTTAAGCCAGCCCGGCTTGCTGGAAAAAATGGGTTTTAAGGG
Source organism: Pantherophis guttatus (assembly GCF_059756535.1). Lineage (NCBI taxonomy): Eukaryota > Metazoa > Chordata > Lepidosauria > Squamata > Colubridae > Pantherophis > Pantherophis guttatus. The sequence goes on from NC_142074.1 coordinate 7,038,998, forward strand.
CACGACGGAAGGCATTGAGGTCATGGATTCTCCTTATCTCAGGGGGCAACTGATTCCAGAGGGTAGGAACCCCCACAGAGAAGGCCCTCCCCCTGGGGGTCACCAGCCTACATTGTTTGGCTGATGGCACCCTGAGGAGGCCCTCTCTGTGGGAGCGCACGGGTCGATGGGAGGTCGTCGGTTGCAGCAGGCGGTCTCGCAGATAGCTAGGCCCTATGCCATGGAGCGTTTTAAAGGTGATAACCAACACCTTGAAGCGCACCCGGAAGACCACTGGGAGCCAGTGCAGCTCGCGCAGGAGCGGTGTTACATGGGAGCGCCATGTTGCTCCCATCACTACCCGCGCTGCCGTGTTCTGGACCAGTTGGAGCCTCCGGGTGCTCTTCAAGGGGAGCCCCATGTAGAGAGCATTGCAGTAGTCAAGGCGAGAGGTGACGAGGGTGTGAGTGACTGTGCACAAGGAATCCCAATCGAGAAAGGGCTGCAACTGGCGAATCAGGCGAACCTGACAGAAGGTCCCCCTGGTAACAGCCGTCAGATGTTCCTCCAAAGACAGCTGCCTATTCAGGAGGACTCCCAGATTGCGAGCCCTTTCAGTGGGGGCCAAAGACTCGCCCCCAATAGTCAGTGATGGAGTCAACTGACTATATCGGGATGCCGGGAGCCACAGCCACTCAGTCTTGGAAGGGTTGAGCTTGAGCCTGTTCCTCCCCATCCAGATCCGCACAGCCTCCAGGCACTGGGACATCACTTCAAGGGCATCGTTGGGGTGGCCTGGGGTGGAGATGTACAGCTGGGTGTCATCAGTGTACTGGTGGTATCTCACCCCAAAGCCACGGATGATCTCACCCAGCGGCACCCAGCGGCTTCACATAAATGTTGAACAGAAGGGGCGAGAGGACTGATCTCTGCGGCACTCCACAGATGAGAGGCCTCGAGGTCGACCTCTGCCCCCCTGCCAACACAAACTGCGACCGGTCGGAGAGAAAGGAGGAGAACCACCACAACACAGTGCCTCCCACCCCCAACTCTTCCAGCCGGTGTAGCATGATACCATGGTCGATGGTATCAAAAGCCGCTGAGAGATCTAACAGGACCAGAACAGAGGAACAACCCCTGTCCCGAGCCCTCCAGAGATCATCAACCAACACGACCAATGCCGTTTCCGTGCTGTGCCCAGACCTGAAACCCGACTGGAACGAATCTAGATAAGATGTTTCCTCCAGGAATTGTGGAAACTGTCGCGCGACCACACTCTCAACAACCTTCGCAATAAAGCGAAGGTTGGAGACAGGACGATAGTTAGCCAATATTGCCGGATCCAGGGACGGCTTCTTGAGGAGAGGCCTCACCACCGCCTCTTTGAGGGCAGCGGGGAAATGACCCTCACTCAACGAAGCATTAATAACGCCCTGGAGCCAGCCTCGTGTAACCTCCCGGGAAGCCAGTACCAACCAGGAGGGACACGGGTCCAGTAAACATGTGGCCGCACTAAGTCTCCCCAAAATCCTGTCCACATCATCGGGAGTCACAGCATCAAACTCCTCCCAGATAACATTCTCAAGACTGTTCCTCGTCACCCTGCCCTGATCTACCCAGTCAGAGTCCAAATCCCCCCGGATCTGAGCGATTTTGTCATACAGGTATTGTCCGAAATCCTGCGCCCTGCCTTCTAGATTTATAGGATTAATAATTTGTTCCTCATCTGGTTTCTTGGGGAAGTGAAAGAGACTGTAAAATTCCTGTTCTGGTGTTTTCAGTTCCAGCTGAAGCACAGATGGCTTATGACTAGGCTAAGTTAGCCCAGTTCTTCAATTTAGCAAGAAATGGAAAACCGAGACCCTCCAGATGTTGCTAAACCTAACCTACCAGTGACTGGGTCAGCTTTAAAGAATATTCAGAATTATTATGCTAAACTTCTGGAAAGCCACTGTTTCCCCAACATTAGAATGAAGAAAAACAAGTGAATCCCTAGTCAGATAAATTATTATAGATTCTTTATAGTAGGATCTCACTGAATTTATGGCTGATCTTTCAAAGGATCTTTCTTTTTAGATTTGCAGAAGCCAAAAGTGAAGTTTGTCTCTAAGTCACTTAAGAGTCTAATACTATTGCTATTAATAAAGCAGGTTCATGAATATGAACACTATTCTGCTTAAACTTTGGGTCCTTTCCTGGAATAACAATTCAATGGCTCCTTATGTATTTACATTTGTGGGAAACTACAATTGAATTTTTGACATTGTTAAAGAGGTGTTGCTAAGATGTTCAGAAAAGAATAAAAAGTCCTCAAGAGTCTGAAAAGCATTTCTTTGGAGCTTTCCAAGGTCACACAGAACACCAGTTATCTCTATGGATTTCATGAATAGCAAGCTTTGTTTCTTTTTTCTGTTTGAGTGATAGGACACTGAAAGCAATTTTCAAGTAATTATATCACCAAAAATATGATTAACTGAGCTCCACTCTGTGTTTGAATCAGGCACAGAAGCATAACTTTTATTAGCTCTGGGTGACAGAGTAATCCTTTTCAGGTTTCCCCAATTAAAATGTCCTATTGCAAGTTGTTCTCTACAGGTCAAAACATCCATTCAGTCAAAAAAAATGTTTATTGACAAGGGTGAATATGGCCAAAGAGGAACAGGAGAAACACAGATCACTCGGCATACTTTCAAAGAGAAACACAGCTAGGTTGTAAGTCACTTTTTTCAGTGCCGTTGTAACTTTGAACAGACACTAAACAAATGGTTGTCATTCAACTTTGGTTTTTTTTTCCTTTTTATGGCCCTGTATCCCTTGATTCCGGGTGGAGTCAGGGCGACTGAATGGAGATAAGCATTTACTGACCAGATGCCCTTCCTGACCCCTATGCAGAGTTTGCAGCAGATATCTGAGGACTATCTATGCAGGTAGTCCTTGACTTACAACAGTTCATTTAGTAACCAAAGTTACGACAGTGAAAAAAATAACTTATGACCGTTTTTTACACTTACGACCATTGCAGCATCCCTGTGGTTACATGATCAAAATCTAGATGTTTAGCAACTGACTCATATTTATGACAGTTGCTGTGTCCCAAGGTCACGTGATCCCCTTTTGAGACCTTCTGACAAGCCAAGTCAACGGGGAAGCCAGATTCATTTAACAGTCGTGTTACTGACTTAACAACTGCAATGATTCACTTAACAACTGTTAAAGTCACAAAATGGGGCAAAACTCACTTAACAAATGTTTCACTTAGCAACATAAATTTTGGGCTCAAGGACTACTTGTACTTTCAAGAAAGGACCAAACATAGCTACATTGTAAGTTCCTTTTTTCAGTACTGTTGTAACTTTGAACAGTCACTAAACGAGTGGTTGTAAATCAAGGACTACCTATAACTGCACTTAATTCCATCACATTTAGCTTCTTCTCTACACTATTTTTAAGAAGGAAGCAATTAGTGGATCAATGAAAGAGATTGTTCTGTCCCCAACCACACACACACATACCAACAGACGTTCAAGAGTTAAAGACCAAACCTGCCGGCAAAATCCTTTTCCTTATGATAACGGAACTTGGCAACAACCCAGTGGCTGCCTGCCAAGAGTTTATTATTTACGAAGAGGAGAAATAACTTCTCCCCACTTCAAAAGAAACAGCTCAATAATTACGGAGTTAATCAAGTCCAGAGATAATCCTGCAAAGTCTTATAGCAAAAGTCCGGCAATGCAGAATGGCGTGGAAGCTTTCAGCTTTGTTCGTCACAAGGTTTGACTGGCCACCACACTCCCTTTTATATCCTGTGGGGTGTGGTCCAGTGACTCAGCCTAATCTCGGGCACGCCTTTTCTTCTGTTGCGCGCGCTTATCTCTGCGACGCTGGCGTGGATCCAGCCAAAACTCATTACCCTCATCACTGTCCACCTGTGGCTGCGTGGACGTGCTTGGCCCCGGCCCTATCTCTTGCCCTTCGGCGGACACCGAAGGCATTGCCAGAGAGGAGGGTCCTGGAGAGGGAGGCCTTGCCAACTCCTCTCCTTCACTCTCAGAGTCCTCTCCTGCCGATGACACAGGCTCAGGTAACGGAGCCACAACACAGATGCTTCTACCATCATTTTGGAACTACTGTAAGTGGAAAGATAAATTCTACCCTGTAAGTTTCTAGTCAATCATGAGAGTCTTCAGAAAAGAGAGATTGTCTTTTGTAACAGAAACCTCAAAGATTCTTATAGTATGGAAAGATGCATTTATGGCTTTTTTTTTTATTTGTAAAATTTATTGGCCGCCCATTTTACCATAGAATAACTTTATTATTATTCTGTTTATTGCTCACCTTTGAACAAGGCACATATTAAACAATCCCTTTGAAAGGCAATTAAAATAGTAGAATATTAAAAGCAGCCAGTAACTTTTTAAAAAATAGACAATAAAATACAGAAGTATGAAAACGTAATAAAAACCAACAATTTATGGTTGCTAAAACAGTAAAACCAATTAAACATGCCATCCACATCCAATGAAAATGGCCAATAAACAATTCAATTAAATAAAAATCCATAAAGCAATAAAATTCAAATGCCTACATAGCCAGATCTCCTGATGAGTTGCATTCCAGCTCCTGTAAACTCCAAGCAAGAATGAAAGATACAAAGTTCAGGACAGACCACTCAAAACTTAGTCAGGTTCAGGCCAATTCATATAATGCCACTTGTAAAGCTAGTCTAAATAACAGGTAGTTCTCAACTTACAACCACAATTGAAATCAGAATTTCTGTTGATACACATGTCATGTCCAAATTTACAACTTTTTTTTCATAGTTGTTTAAATGTATCAACTGCAATTTTCCTGAAGTGCTTTTTCAAAAGGCAACTGGACTTTGTTTTTTCTTGAACATTTCTTTGAAACTTCTTCAAGGAAAAACAAAGTCCAGTTGACTTTTGAAAATGACTTGGATGATTGGGAATCCCCATAGACATCACTGCAGTTGTTAAAGTGAATCAGTTATTTAAAGATACATGTTGGGACCAGAATTTCCACTGCTAAGCAAGTAGTTGTCGACTGGCGGCCCCCAGGGGGAGAGCCTTCTCTGTGGGGGCACCTGCCATGTGGAACGAGCTCCCCCCGGAGATACGGAGGATCCAAGACTTACGCATCTTCCGCCGCGCCCTAAAAACGTTTTTATTCCAACAGGCTGGTCTGGCCTAACTCTCCCTTTTAAATTGGCTTTTAAATTGGGTTTTAAATGTTTTTTAGATAAATTGGATTTTTTAATTTGTTTTTTGAGCCTAAATTATTTAATCTGTTTTTAATAGTTTTTTAACTTTTGTATGTCTCTGTATTTTATTTTGGCTGTTCACCGCCCTGAGTCCTTCGGGAGTAGGGCGGTATACAAATATGATAAATAAATAAATAAATAAATAAATAAATAAATAAATAAATAAATAAATAAATAAATAAATAAATAAATGAGTTGTGGCTGAGTTGAGGAACATTTTGCCATGATTGTTCAGTAAATTGCTGTAGTTGTTCAATGAATCACACAGTCATTAAGCGAATCCGGCTTCCCCATTGACTTTGCCTGTCAGAAGCCAGCTTGGGAAGGTTGCAAATGACAGTCATGTGACCCCAGGATGCTGCAACCATTGTAAATATATGCTGGTTGCCAAGTGTCCAACTTTTGATCACATGACTTTGGAGATGATGCGATGATTCCACAAGTGAGATCCAGCTGTAAATCACTTTTTTCATTATAACTTCAAATGCTTGCTATATAAATGGTTGTAAGTCAAGGAATACAAGTTTAGGGGTAATATCTTTATATCAATTATTTTATTTAGTATCCTAGTATGTTTTATTTTGATTGCTTAGTATCCTATGACTATTATTGAGTTGTATTTTAGGATTTCTGATTAACGCATCTTATGATTATACTCAGGATTTATCACTTGTTGCTTGTATGTACGCTGAGAGCTTCTGCACCAGAGACAAATCTGTGTCCAATCACACTTGGCCAATAAAGAATTCTATTCTATTCTATATATGTTCGTACAATATGCTAAATTTGAAGGCATTGTTAACCAATCATGTGGCTGTGTTCACACAATTGGTTCGTTCGACCAAAGCAAACCACCCACAGCAGACAAACTGCAGAAATTAAATGCCGAAAGAATCACCAAGGAAAATCAAACTTCCTGCTAAAAACCCAAACATCAACCCCTGGGATGGACCTTGACCCGTGGGATTCAATGCAGATTTAGTCCCAATCAATCAGCAACCCCCATCTTTATTGAAGCAGGTTAATAACTTGTATTTCAGGAGAATCATTTTATTACAGTATTGATTCCAAGCAAGTTTATAAGGGTGAGAAGCGTATATTGTGCTTGGCATCCTGACTCACTCAGGAAACTAACTCAATCTTTCCTTGGCAAGATGGACTTCTCTGCCTAGAAAATGCAGGAAGTGGTCCCATTTTATCAGGATATTGGCTTCTTTCCCAGTGAATTGTAATTAATGTCCTGCCTAGATCTACTTTAAAATTTCTCAAGTGTTTTATTCCCTGCAAAAAGAGACCTTTGTTTTACACAAAATGCTTGAAAATTTCATTTGGATTTCTCTTAGCTTTTTTATTTTATTTGCTAATTACACACCCCTTTCTTTCTTTCTTTCTTTCTTTCTTTCTTTCTTTCTTTCTTTCTTTCAACACACACACACACACACACACACATACATACAAAAGTAGGCAAGCCATGAAAATCTTTCTTCAAGTCTTTCAATTCCCTTCTATAAAGGAAAGAATGGAGTGGAGTGGAGTGGAGTGGAGTGGAGTGGAGTAGAGTGGAGTGGAGTGGAGTAGAATGGAATAGAATCTGGAGGAGGTTTTCTAGTCCAGCTCCCTACTCAAACAGGAGACCCTATACCATTTCAGACAAGTGACTGTCCAATCTCTTCTTAAAAGCCTTCAGTGATGAAGCACTGACAACTTCTGAAGGCAAGCTACTCCACTGGTTAGTTGTTGTCACTGTTAGGAAATTTCTCCTTAGTTCTAGCTTGCTTCTCTTCTTGATTAGTTTCTATCCATTGCTTCTTGTCCTGCCTTCAGGTGCTTTGGAGAATAGGCTGACCCCCTCTTCTTTGTGGCAGCCCCTCAAATAGTGGAATACTGCTACTGTGTCACACCTAGTCCTTCTTTTCTCTAAACTAGCCAAACACAAATGCTGCATAAATGAATAATAATAAATAATAATAAATAAAATCAAGCTTCCAACAGCAATCTCTCAATTTGTGTCAATTTAGCAGAGGCAGCAGCAGCAGCAGACAGCATAATCTCCTGCGCAGCTCCAAGGGAGATCTCTTCATTAACTCCTGGGCATAGGGTTTCCCTTAATCATACTACAGCACACTGGACAGAAAATCTTTCCTAGCTCCTCATTAGAGAAGTGACAATTGCAAAGGAGAAATTCTTGCAATAGGCTAAATAATATATTGTAAACTTCAAATGGTAAGGTAAATGATCCTCTGGGCAAATTTCATTTTATTTTTATTTTATTCATTAGATTTGTTTGCTGTCTACTCTGCTAATACAATCCTAGGCTGTATTAACAGAGGGATAGAATCAAGATCACATGAAGTGATACTACTGCTTTATGCCTTGGTAATACCACACTTGGAATACTGCATCCAGTTTTGGTCACCACAATAGAAAAAGGATATTGAGACTCTGGAAAGAGTGCAGAGAAGAACAATAAAATTGATTAGGGGCAGAGGTGAAATCAAGCAGGTTCTGACAGGTTCTGGAGAATTTTGAGTAGTTCAGAGAACTGGCAAATACCACCTCTGGCTAGCCCCAGAGTGGGGTGGGAATGGGGATTTTGCAGTATCTTTCCCTGAAGTGGGGTGGGAATGGAGATTTTGCAGTATCCTTCCCCTGCCACGCCCACCAAGCCACGCCCACCAAATCATACCATGCCCACCAAGCCATGCCCACAGAACCAGTAGTAAAGCAATTTGGATTTCACTACTGATTAGGGGGCTGGAGGCTAAAGCTGGAGGTTGTGGTGCTCCATCACTGGAGATTTTAAAGAAGAGACAGAACAGCCACTTGTCTATAGGGTCTCCTATTTGAGCAGGGGATTGGAATAAAAGACCTCCAAGGTCCCTTCCAACTCTTCTTATTCTATTATTCTATTGTTTAGAGGAATTTTTTCTACAGAGCTTTTAAAATTAAAAATCCATGGAGGAGAAAAAGGCAGAAATATTATTGTAAGCATGATGGCCAAAGGAATCTCTTATTTTTCTAGTTTTTCACTTACCGGTACATTTTGCACAATGTAACAATCCAAGGAAAGGAGAAGAAAAGCATTTTTATCTCAAGTAGCACCAACATTTACTTTCCGAAGCAAAACTCCCTGGAGATTTAGAAAACTACTAAGGTTTTTGGCAGAAAGGTATCTTTTCTCCTTTTCACTGCTTTCTGGAGTGACTGCCTCCTTTGCAAATTTCCCCACCAAGGTTTTATGATTGAAGAGTAGAGAAATGACCTGACATAATTTCCAGGGTTCTCTTCTATTTGTGGATTCCCCAAAACCTATTTAGCTCCCACAGAATTAGTTTTTTCTCCAACCTTGTCAGACTCCTGAAAGCAGCAGGCAGCCCAAAAACCAAGATTTGCAACAAGGACTGCAAGGAGATCCAATCAGTCAATCCTAAAGGAAATCAACCCTGACTGTCCTTTGGAAGGACAGATGCTGAAGCTGCAGCCCAAATACCTTGGCCACCTGATGAGAAGAGAGGACTCCTTGGAGAACTCCCTGATGTTGAAAAAGACAGAAGGCAAAAAAGAGAAGGGGACGGCAGAGGATGAGATGGTCAGATAGTGTCATCAACACAATGAACATGAATTTGGGCCAACTCTGGGAGACAGTGGAGGACTGGGGACCTAGGGTGCTATGGTCCATGGGGTCACCAAGAGCCAGACACAACTTGGTAACTGAACAATAACAATAGCAAACAATTCATCCATCAAATTATAGCCATGAAAAGAAGGTAAGTTTTCTGAATCTTGGAAACTAGATAAGTATGTTCCAATCCTCATTTACTGAAGACTACATTAAAGTAGGGTCTCTGCAAATTGCTTGAATTTCTTTCTCATCAATTCCATAACAGACAGAAGCCGTACTTAATAGATAAGGCTGAAATAACCATCTGTTCCTCATTTGCCATGTTTTAAACCACCCCCTTTTCTTTCCAGATTCTGAGAATACTTTTACATAGGTAGAGATAAGGCGGCTAGAAAAAAGAAACCGGGGGGGGGGGGAGAGAAAAAGGGATTCTGTTTTCTAATCTCATTTTCCCCGACCCTGAAAAATTAGGATAAAGCAGATTGTGAAATATTGCTTAATAGTTTTAAATAAGCCATGAATGATAAAGAAAAATGTTCAATTATTCATTCTCAGTTTTATTCTCCCAAATGGTTTCTAAAACAGATGGAATAAAAAGTAAGATTATCTGCATTAATTAGTTAATGTAAAGGATGCAATAAAACAATAAAAGAAGAGAAAATATTTCTCCTCCTCTGGGGCCCCAATATTTATTTTGAAAAGAAAAAGAAATATTTGGTCCTTCATCCTAATTTAGTGATGGATAAATTTGTTTCTGTCTTCTACCGGGCTGTAAAGATCCAGGTGGGTACTGTATGAGAAGAGCAGGCAGAGCTGCAGGAGAGTGTTAAATGAGTCATCAGCCAAAAGTCCCTACATTCCCACAAATGGTCCAAGTCCAACCCTTAATAATATTGTTTTTGATTCTGCTTGTATTTCTATTATTAAAATGCGTCCTTCTGTGTCTGTATATATTTGTTTTGTTTTTATGTGTTTCTTTACATATATTGCGACTCCTCTCTTTTTTTGATCTCCTAGAGATACATATAATGTTCCTAATCTTTGATTTTCCAATAATTTTTGGTGCTGTCTTTTAATATGTACTTCTTGTAGGGTTATGATGTCCATTTCCAGTTTTTGTAGTTTTGTAAATGTGTATTTTCTTTTAGTTGGTGAATTGAGTCCGTTTATATTAATTGAAATGATTTTTAGCTCTCCTTCCATCTCTATTTGTTTATCTATTTGTTGTTCTCAGTCTTCTTGTGTTTCTAGTAATTATTTGTGTCTTTTCCCTCGCTCCCTCTCTCTCCATTCTTTCTCTCTCCGCTCTTCTTTTCTCTCCTTAGTCTCTTTCTTCTTTTTCTGTCTGCTGTTCCTCTTGCCTCTTGAGTTCTGGTTCTTCTCTGCTCTCCTGCTCCTCTTCCAATACAAAATGCTGATCAAAAAAGTCTTGTGCTTTTTCTAAGCTGTCAATCCTATACTTTCTTTCCTCCCAAGAGATTAGCAGACCTTCTGGTATTAGCCAACGGAATTTTATTTTAAATTTATTCAGCTGTGTGGCTAAGAAATTGTAGTTTCTCCTTTGGTCTCTTGTCCTTCTTGGTATTTGTTTGAGAGTTAAAATTTCTTTTCCCTTATACATGGTTGTCTCTTCTCTCATCTTCCTATAGATCTCTTCTTTTATGGATTTTTTTGTGAATCTGATGTGTATTTCCTTAGGTAACTTATTCCTCCATGCGTAGTTCGTGTGAACTCTATAAATTTCATCTATTCTGCTTCGTACCTCTTCTTTATCCCTCTGGGTCACTTCTGCTAGTATCTCTGTCATTATTTCTCCTAGGTCTTCATCTTTTTGCTCTTCTACATTTTGAAACCTTAAATAAAAAGATGCTTTCTCCATCTCGAGATATGTTAATGAATCTTCCAGTTCCTTATTAATTGTCACTTGATTATGCTCCATCTTTTCCATTCTCTTATCCGTGTATTCTATTCTCTCCTCCATTTTATGGATCCTTTGCTCGTTTTCTACTATATTCTGTTGTATTTTTCCTATCTTCTCATCCATGTTCCTGATATTATCTTTTATTTCTCCCACATCTGTCCTCAGTTCTTCATGATTTTTCCTTGTCTCTTCATGATTGTGGGCTATAGTCTCTTGCATTCTATTCCTTCCTTCCTGGATCATCGTTAGTACAGAATGGATGTTTTGCATGCTAAGAGTGGGGGCTGTCTTATCCTTTTCCATAGTTTCAACTGGCTTTTGCTGTGCTGGGGAGGCCATAAGTATCATCTGGTTTGAAGGTATTTTCTTGCTTGTCTTAGTAATTGTTGCTGAACCTGTAGTTGCCATTAGTATTTCTTGTATTATTTTTTTCCAGAGTTTCATATACTGATTACTATTTAGATTTTTATATTTCTATCTGTATTAATATTCAATTTATAACATCCAATAGTCCCAGGGTGATAACCAGTTGAAATATTATATTGTTATTTCCCTATCACACAGTCACTGTTTATATATCTATTTAATAAATTTATGTATAATTTCTATCTTTCGCCTTTCGATATTCTTTCAATATTCTTCAGTATTAGTCAATAAAAATAAGGGAGGGTAGGGGGAGGGAGTGAGGGAAAAATTTAAAGTTTCAGAAATTCATCAATTAATTATCCTTATAGTTAATTACTTAATATCTTATTTAGATTATTATTAATAAGTATCAATTACCATTAATCCTTAATTTGCTAATATATCTAATATAAATCTTCAAATCTGAACATGTAAGATAAAATAATGATTAAATACTAAAATAGTTCATTAAGTAGATATAAAACTGGACTATCAATTATATATAAGATTTCAAAAACAATATATATATCACTTTTTAATCAATGATTAATGATCAAACTTAATTACAGTTAATTTTACTTCACTCTATTTGGTTCTTCTTCCTCTAGATCACTCTCTTCTTTTTTCAAGCTTGTTTCATTCCAACTTCTTTTTTCCTGCTATTTACTTTCAATGTCCAATGTCCCAATATCTTTTAGGTTAAATATCCACTAAATTTCCAAAATGTCCATCTCTCAAAGTGTCCTAGTCCAAGTGTCTAAATATCATCCAAATATCCAAGAAAAAGTATTGTGTTTAAGTTGATTTAATTCCAATGTTTGCTAACTTCCAAATAAATGAGGTTTCCCTATTGCTCTCTCTTCCGGTGTCTGCTGCTTGTTAATCTCCTCATCACTGTCTCCACATAGGACAAAATCTGTCAGTCTTCTCTTCTTCTCTCCTTAAATATCGTCTTTTCCTCTGTAGCAAGTTATTTAATATCCAAGTTTTCTCCCGATTCACCTTTTCTCTCTGGATTTCCTCCGTTTTTACCAGTTGTCAGTTTGTGCGCTGTCACTATCAAAATGTATTCCCGCTCCGCTTGGTTTTCGGTCGCCGCTTATCTAATTTTATTTCACCTCTTGCTTGGAGATTACTTTCATCCGCTTTCTGTCCACACTTTATAAATTATAGATGTACCTTTTTCAATTCTTCTTTCTTTCTATTTTTCCACCAATGTCTTCTTTTATTTGATTTTCACTTCCCACTAATCAGTTGTCAACGTTTCAGGCCAGCCGGGATGGCTGGTTTTTTCTGGATCAGGATTAATTGAACCTTCTAAGGGATTGCTGTCCTCTCCGAGGTCCTCGGAAGTTCCTCTTTTTTCTATTGACCTCTCCGAGGTCAATAGTGCCTAAAACGGCTCCCAAATCGAGAATATTAGGAACTTCGAGAGCGGAGATCCGTTCTCTTCATCCCTAACACAATGACGTCACCGCCGGAAGTCCCGACTAGGGTAGATTCTTGTGTATAGGCTTGAGAAATAAATCTTCTGGACTGTAATTGGGCTGGGCCTGAGTCTTCGGAGAGGGGCAGCATATAAATTGAATTAAATTGAAATTGAAATTGATTTCACATTTGGTCCTGATCCTTTGCTCCTGACAGGTGGCGTTTATCTATAGGTTCACATCCCCAAAAGCAAGTAAACAAAGCAACATGGTAAATATTTTCAATTTTCCCAACTGTTCAATTTTTAAATTATAAATAGAAGGGGAAGAATTTTCCCGCATTGGAGATAAAAGTCATTCCTAACTTGAGCATAAACTTGGCAGCTAAGACCCACCATCAATGAATAGCAACAGCATTTATATACCACTTTATAGTGCTCTCTATGCAATTTACAGAGTCAGCATATTGCCCCCAACAATTTGGGTCCTCATTTTACCCACCTCAGACAGATGGAAGGCTGAGTCAATCTTTAGCCTGGTGTGATTTGAACTGCCAAACTGCAGGCAGCTGGCAGGCAGCAGATGTAGCCTGCAGTACTGCACTGTAACCACTGCATCACCGCAGCTCATAGATGTATGAAGTAGGACCTTCTTGGCAATCCATCTCTGGTCTATACTTGTTATATGATTACTGCCTTCCAGAGATTATTGCTAAAGCAGAAAATAATTTGAGAGGGAAAAATAAATTCAGAAATATTACATCTTTCTTTTTGGTTGATTCAAAAAGGTTTTCAAAAGTATTAAGATGGAAGACCATCACAAACTCTTTGAATTCTCAGCTAGTAAAACAAACACTTTCTTGAAGAAAGCCATGATTAGTTACTTTTACATTTTTGCCAAGAAAAGAGTACAGAGAAGTCCATAGAGTAAACAGGAATCACTGTCAACCTGAAAAAGACTTTACTTTTAGCCCCAGACCTTTGCCCATGCAATGAGATCAAACAGGAATAATATGTACTTGTATCCAAGTCACACCTATCCGATGGATTGCTGGCAGGAATGAAAATGTCTGAATTCAGCACCACGGTCAGCACTTTTAGGCACCAGAATCTACAAGGCCTCGATCCCATACAGTATCCCACTGAACAAACTAGGATTTATTTCATTGTGAACATCTGGCAAACTTTCGTGTACTTAAATATCAGTTGATACATAATCGGGTTCCCAGATCACACCTGTGTCAGTGGCTAAATTGTTTGCAATTCAGCATGCTGTAGAAATACCAGCCATCATCCTCAGTAATCAGGTGTCTGGCTTATCAGGAAGCAGACTCCATCAAGACTACTGGAACTCACTTTTATTGTTGCATGATATAACAGCAACTTGAAAGCCTGACATAACAACAATTTCTTCTCTCCCTCTTCTTATACCAAGGAGAATCAAATCTTTAGTTTCTTTCTCACTCTCTCTTACCTTCTGGGTTAAGCTGGTGTTTACTTAACAGCTGTTCAAATTCCTTTCTTAAGGCCATCTGTGTACTAATCATTTATTCGCCAGGACACAGCAGGTTACATGAATATAGCAATTTTCTTGTGTTAATTCAAAATGGGCATTAAATATGTTCCAAGCATTCATTCAAAATGTTCCACCAAATGTTTGCAGAAATTGTGTTCTAGAAATGATTAATGTTTCTTTTTGGACCGAAATCCATTTCCAATAGCTGTATCAGATTAGACCAAAGTTATTTATTATTTGGACGTATATTTCCCACGCTCAAACTTTGTGGCTGACCCAAAAGGATACCATGATTGAGACTATCAAAAGACTTTGAGAGATCAGGAAGGACAATCATACCAGCCCAGTCCGAGCTCCAACAGATGTGAACATCAACTGTGGTCAATCCCTACTGTTCCTAGACCTTAAACTCAACTAAAAGGAATCCATTTAATATGTTTCTTCTATGGTCTTTTCCACAACCTTATCCCAAAATGAAAAACTGGGAACTGCATAAAAATTGCCCAGAACCATTGGATCCTGCTGTGGTTTCTGGATGTTCAACCTCACTTTATCTTCTTACAAATTGGAGCAACCAATTTGGGGGGTACCCTGGCTTGCAGCTGTTGAAGCCACAGAATACTGGTGCAGTTGAAGAAGGAGGCTGAAGACGCCACCTGTATGGTCCAGGCCATACAGGTGGCAATTCTTCTTGAATAACGAATCAATTTTTTTTGTCCTCAGGGCGGAGGCCCTCTGATGTATCCCGTGTTACGTAAGAGGAAGAGGAGGAGAGAGCTGCAACTGGGCTGTCCACCGGGGGGGAACCTGCAACATCTGGGCGAACTTGGGAGCTACGGAGTAATATTTCCTATCCACCTGTTCACTGAAGGAATGGCTGCAGGGCTTGACCACTGTTTTTGCACCACAATGATGAGTAACTGTGGGGCTGGAATGAAAAGCTGCTCTGCTGCAGGCTCAGAAAAAAGGCCTTGTGGTTTGCCCTGCTGGATTTTCAGAGCTTCCCTGGGGGTGTCGTTCTCCTTTATGGCTGCTATGGTTCATGCTTTATGAAGTAAGGACTTGAACCGGTTTGGAGGAAAAAGCCCTGTAAAGCCAGGTGTGTCTGGGAATACCCCCTCATCATCTGAGAAATCAGAATGATGTTCGTCTTCAAAGGCAAAAACCTCGCTGCCTCTGGATGCATCAGGTGAATGAGAGCCGGTCAGGCTGGCTGAAGGAGAGCCTTGAACACAAGCAGACTGTTCTGAGACCATTGATCCTGAATGAAGACCCTCGAATACAGTCACCATGCAAGAGGCAATGGCCTGATCAATAAGAATTTGTAGACCTTCAGGTAGGTCTCTGAAAGAATCAGAGCAGGCGTAATGGCAGCAGGCGAAAGAATTGCTGAGGCTGCCACTGCTGATGCCCTGCCAGGGTCTGCTGGTACTGCTGGAGTTAACTGGCAATCAAAGGGATTCAGTAAGGTAGGACCCGTGGAAGTCTCACCTGCCCCCTCAGGGGACCAAGCTTGAGACGATGGAGATGGAGCCTGAATCTGAGATTGATGAGAAGAAGGATTACTGGTATGGGAACGAACTTCCCTTGCAGCCAATTGTAAAACAGCCTTGGAGACTTGCCTTTCTAAAGACTTGTGCCTCCGTTCAAGGTCTCTGGCCTTGAAATATGCTTGCATTTGCAGGAAGCCTTCCTGCCAGTGAAGGTCTCAGCCACTTCCCTGTCTGTAGAACGATCTGCCATTTTAGAAAGATATACTCACTGCGACCAAATAGCATCTGGAGTTAGAAAGGCCTCAAAGGAACCACGAGGTAAGCCAAATAGTGGCGGCTGTGCCGGTGAAACCGGGCTAGCAGCACACTTGTGAGTAGGGCAGATGCTGCTCAAGGGGTGGCTTGTCTAGGTAAAACCTTGATTGTGCCAGCTCCCTGCGCCGATGGCCGCAGTCGAAGAAAGGCTAGACTGACAGGCCATTTGCAAGCCACTTGAAGGGTGCAGGTGTGCTCCGGGCACCAATCCACTCCTTTGTAAACCACTCAGCAGTGGTAGAGCAGCAAATTAAGGCCAAGATGCCTCAAAGTGGTTTGCTGGTTTCCGATGCTCTCGGTGGTGGCAGAGTGGCAAAAGACAGTTTAAACACTTGCCGTGGTGCTTCAAAGGGCCACCCTACAGCTGATCAGTGGTAAAAAAGGCTGTGGGCGCTGCGGCCAGGAGGCACAAATCTGGAGCTGCTGCCAGACAATAGCTGCCCAAAGGAGTTGATGGTATAGCTTTGGGAGCTGTCGCTGCCTCATTGATGGCATAGAGGGCCCAAAGGGTGCCCGCCAGAGGCGAGACAGCCGCAGCGAAACCGCTGAAAACAGCGGCCACCTGGAGTGATGCTAGGTGCTGGTAGACCGGTGCGCTCCAAAAATAGAAGGAGTAGACCAGTACGGCTCTGCAAGATGTTTGAAACAAGCCTGGTAGACCAGTACGTCTGCTAAATCCTAAAAAAAGCTTTGGTCAAGAAACTCGCAGTGACTCTGAAAGAATCGAACAGAAAAGGGCTGAAAGCCAGATCTGCTAGAGATGTTTCTCTCAGGCCGACTGAATCGAAACTGGGAGAAAGGAACAAGGGGCATGGTCAAAAAACTATGACTCAAGCTCTAGGCAGATCCGACTGTAGCAACCCATGTCTGGATGATGCCACAGCCTCACTGGAGAACTCCAATACCTAATCTAGTGGAAGGGATACCCAATATCAGAAGTCAAATGGGTAAAAGCACAGAACATGAGGGCAGATAGATTACTGAAGAAATTTCAAGAGAAATATCCCCAGAAGTTGAGGGGCTCTTCCTAGAGGCCAAAGATCCATGTAATAACTAATGTGCGTACTTATTATTTTCCAGGCACTTCTTACTTTCTAGGGGGGTCCAACTGTCAACTTCAAAATGTGCCCATGCTGTTACAGCCATCTTTTCGTTTTTAGCTTGCCACAGACTATGTGGGGAGGGAAAGGTTTGGAATACTAGCCCCAAATTACAAGAAATTGTCCCGTGGGAACAAAGATCATCTCAACAAATGTTTGGCAAGGGCTTGAAGGAGTTGCCAGAGACACCCCAGGACACCCCTAATTGGACAATGTGATCTGGCCGGAAGGGAGGAAAGAATTCATTCTTTAATTAGGCGAAAACTGCAGGAAGTAGCTAGAGTTGGTTTTGCTTCATGCGTGCCGAAATGATGTATTCAATAAAGTTATGCTTAAAAAGATCTGATCGTCTCAACTTGCTGGCTTGGTTGGGTTCGTCAGTTGGAACCTTGACATACAGAGTAAGAGATAATTTTGTAATCCTACCTGTATTTGTTACAAAGAAAACCAGAAGCTTCCTCTTTCTATTGCTTTTTGACATTTCCTTAGGCACTTTTGTCTTTTTCTTTTTCTCTCGCCCTTTCTTTCCTCTTTTCTTTCTTTCTTTATATTCATTTTTAATTTCATTTTAAATCTTTTAATAAAATTTATAGGAAAAAAACTTGCTTTTACATTAGAAGACTTTTCCTAACATGCAACCAGAAGCTGCCAATTGTTATTAGAGCACTGTTCACAGACTGAACTTTTTGACAGCGCCGTTTGCTCAGACCTCGAGGCATCCAGAGTGAGCAGGGCCAAAAAAGATGGGATAGGTGGGGTTAAAAGATGAGATATAGGCAGTCCTCGACTTACAGCCATTCATTTAGTGACCATTAGACGTTACAATGGCACTGAAAAAAGTGACTTGTTACCTTGACTTATGACCATTTTTCACACTTACAACCTTTGCAGCATCCCCATGGTCGTATGATCAAAATTTGGATGCTTGGCAACTGGCATGTATTTATGACCCTGGGTCATGTGATCTCCTTTTGCGACCTTTTGACATGCAAGGTCAATGGGGAAGCCAGAGGCACTTAATGATTTCTTACCAGCTGTCTTGCTTAACAACTGTGGCAAGAAAAGAGCAAATTTTACCTCAAATTGTCTTGCTTAGCCACAGAAATTTTGGGCTCAGTTGAGGTTGTAAATCGAGGACTAGCTGTAATTCCTTACCCTTGCAGAAACTTAAAGACATAGGACTGCCTCTAGATGCCTCCTGAAAGCCTCTTCAGGCCTGTGTCTTTTTGGTCATTCAAAACAGATGTAGCCCTTGGAGCAGAGTTTGGCCAGTACAGAAGGATACCACTAATTCTTCCAAAGACTTGGAAATGGTGATTCCATTGAGGCCTCCTAACCCTTCTGCATCTGCCTTTATGGCTGACCCATCATCCTGCAGGCTGATATTAAGGCCTGATGAATTTATTTATTTTATTTTATTTTATTTATTTATTTCCAATTTATATACCGCCCTTCTCCCTGAGGACTCAGGGCAGTGCACAGCTAGAATTAAGAACATGAAATCCAAATATTAAAAAACAATTAAAATAAATATAAATTTGGCCCAAAAATTAAAAATCACAAACCAATTAAAACATTTAAAAATTTCTTCTTAAGCCAGCCCGGCTTGCTGGAAAAAGTAGGTTTTCAGGGCACGGCGGAAGGCACTGAGGTCTTGGGTTCTCCTTATCTCTGGGGGCAACTGATTCCAGAGGGTGGATGCCCCCACAGAGAAGGCCCTCCCCCTGGGGGTCACCAGCCTACATTGTTTGGTTGATGGCACCCTGAGGAGGCCCTCTCTGTGGGAGCGCACGGGTCGCTGGGAGGTCGTCGGTAGCAGCAGGCGGTCTCGAAGATAGCTAGGTCCTATGCCATGGAGCGCTTTAAAGGTGATGACCAACCGTTGAATTGCCATTCAAGGAACCTTTTCACTAGTATTCTTCCCAATCCTATACCTCTGCATTTTCCTCATTAAATATATGGATCGCCAATCAAAATAGCCTAAGAAGCAACATTGCATGGTTTTCTTTTCTTCTCTTTGATAGCTCAAGAGATTAGACTGCTAAGAAAGCCAAATGAGTTTAAGCAGAATGAAATCAATTTCCACATCGCAATTGTTTTCTAAGTGAATAAGATCCCAGCTTATCTTTAAATCTCAGAAGCCCTCAGCAAATCTCCCATTCAAATGTTAGTCAGAGATGAGCCTGCTTAGCTTCTCAGTCTGGACAAACTTTCTGAAGCCCGTTGGGAATAGATGAACATTGAGAAAAGAGAAGAAATAGTTCAGATAGATCTATTTAGGAAATGAGAAGCAATCAGATAAAATTACAATTATAGAGAATACAAGATTATAAAATTATACTATAAGATTATATATTATTATAAAGATTATAATATTATAAAAATTTATTTTATTTATTATAAAGGTTTGGCAATCTTCATCAGAGAAAGGGTCTGTGGTTTGGAAATAAAGCATTTTTTTACACATTGCAATGTTTGAGAGGCATACAGGTAGTCCTCAATTTACACCTGTTCATTTAATGACTATTTGAAGCAGGGTGGATTTGATTTAAATTGAGTTGATTTAAATCACAATTTAAATTATGATTTAAATCACTAGTAAAAAGGCTTGAATCATAATTTTTAAAGAGCAATTGTCATCTCTGCTACTCCTTTGACCCACTGTTGACTCACCGATAGTCCCAGTGTTGGAGAATATACAGCCTCATGCTACATAACTAAGCTCCATTTCATGCTGAATAAACTAAATTATTTATGTATCTTAAATAGAAAACTATCTTACGATAGATTTTTACCCCAAAAGTTTTTTATTAAAATAAATTCGATAAAAATCAAAAAATTTCGATTTGATTTTTTTTTATTTTTTTTTAAAAAAATCATTGATTTTTATCCACCCTGGTTTGAAGTTACAATGGCACTAAAAAAAGGGACTTAGGACCATTTTTCACACTTACAACCGTTGCAGCATCCCTGATGGCTGATCAACGCATCTTTTTTAGCTGCTCGGTGAATTAAACCACATTTTGGGTTAGCACCTACAGTTAATCAAGATTATCCAGCTGTGCAAATGCCACCAAGTCTTTCACTGACCAGGTTAAGCAGGCTGCATGAACACAGTTAATAAACCTGTTTCTCACTCTATTGGAAGATTCTTGCATTTCACTTGCAAAACACCTCTATTTCTACAGGTAGTTATGACCATAATGGAACCTGCCCATCACATTCGTTAAGTTGTGATGGTTGTGAATATGGTCACCCATGTGACCAAGAGGACTTTATGATCTCTTTTGTGGTGGTCATTAAATGAACACCATTGTTGTTAAGCAGACCAATGGTTCTTTAAAGGCTGGTTTTGCTGAAAAACAGAAATAAATGCCAGTTTTCAGCAAAACCATCATAAAACGCAATCACGTGACCACAGGATGCCTTAAGCAGCTGTAAATATAGGCCCCTTGCCGAGCATCCAAAGTGCAGTCATGTGACCACGGGGGGTGGCGGGGAGTGGAGAGAAGGCGGCAGGTTCAGCTGTCAAAACTTCAAACACAGATTGTGTGTAGCCCCAGGTAGGATCCGTTGTAACTTTGAACAGTCAGTCAGTGACCAGTTGTAAGTCAAGGACTACCTGAACAAACATAATCATATTTAAGACTAGAAATACAACTGGGGGGGGAGAGGGTTATATTCATTTTTTTAAAATGGAAACATATTATTTCCCAAAATGGCACTCTCCCAGCGTAACACACTGTTGAAAATGATTTGTCATTAAAAAAATCTATTATTTTCAAAAATCACCCCCTGTGCAAGTATATTCTTCTCATCTTTGTCTGGCAATTAATCATCTCTCGGATAAGAGAAGCTGGCTCCAGGCTAGATGTCAATACTGGGGTAATAAAAATAAGCCTTTAAAAGATAAAATGATGATTGTTTAATGGAAGTGGAAAAGGATATTAAATACAGTATATGACTGAAGAGGAATAAGTTACACCCAAGTCTGTTAAAAAAATATACCATGTATTCTTTCAAAACTTGTATAGAGGTAGTACTTGACTTAACAACCATGTGTTCAGTGAGCTTTCAAAATTACAAGAGCACTGGAACAGGTGATTTAAGACTGGTCCTCGTACTTATGACCATTGCAGCAATCCCCATGGTCGCATGATCAAAATTCAAGCGCTGGCAACTGACATGTGTTTGCGATGTTTGCTGTGTTCCAGGGTCAAGTGATCACTCTGTGCAACCTTCTCAGCTGACTTCTGACAAGCAAAACCAATGGGAGAAGCCGGATTTGTTTAATGACCCCACGATTCACTTAACAACTGCAGTGATTTTGCTTAACACCTGTAAAATTGGGTGTGAGTCACTTAACAAGCACCTTGCTTAACAGTGGAAATTCTGGTCTCAATTGTGGTTGCAACTTGATGACTACCTATAAGGTCGCTTTATAGGTAGTCCTCGACTTACAACAGTTCATTTAGTGACTGTTCAAAGTTACAATGGCGTTGAAAAAAGTGACTTATGAATGTTTTTCACACTTATAACTGTCGCAGCATCCCCATGGTCACGTGAACATAATAAAAATTCAAACATTTGGCAACCGGTTCATATGTCCCAAGGTCATGCAATCACCTTTTGCGACTCTCTGACAAGCAAAGTCAATGGGGAAGCCAGATTCACTTAACAACTGTGTTACTAGTTTAACAACTATAGTGATTCACTTAAGAACTGTGGCAAGAAAGGTCGTATAATGGGACAAAACTCACTTAATAACTGTTTCATTTAGCAACATAAAGTTTCGGCTCAATTGTGGTCATACATCGAGGACTATTTGTTCTTGCATTTTAAGAGAGAAAAGTCACCTTTCCTACAAATGTGCCACCTTCCTATTCAATGTATTGTAGATTTTCATCCCTTTTTCATTTTATCCAACTTTAGGTCCATTAGGAATTGGTAGATAACTCCCCCCTGCTTTTTTTTAAGCATTTTGTCACAAATTTTGGATAAGTGTGAATTCTGAAGCATAGTCGTATCTCTTTTCAGGGATATGTTCAGAAATTGAGAACCAGACACTGAATAAATGTTTTCCCATTGTTATCAACATTGAAAGGCAGAAGATAGAAGGTTCCAACTACCAGGACAAACCATGGAAGCCAATTACTCAACAGGGCTCTTGTGACCATACAAGAAAAGAGAGGCAGACAATAGGTTTCACCTTGGACTTTCACAGAATTCAGGCAGCTAAAAGAATTCAGCCCTCCGTTTAATACCTGTCCCATGGCTTAGATGTTGTTTTGCGATAGTTGCCTTTGCAGACTAAAACAAGGATAAAAGATGGCATTGAAAATCCATTATTCCTGACCTTGAATATGAATTTCTCCATCAAATATTGTGCATCTGTATTATAAATCACACATTAAAATAGCTTCCATTGTCCTCTGTTGTATCTCATAGCACTACAAAGCAACATTCAACCAATGGAGAGATGGAAAACATGGTGTCCCATTTGCCAAGAAGACCTGGACTTCAACTCCTAGAGGACACAGGCTGGCAGGAGAATTCTGGGAATTGAAGTCCACCCATCTTGAAGTTGCTAAGGCTGAGAAATCCTGATATAGTTTTTCCAGTCGTCAACATTTTCAGGAATATAGTTACAGTCAAACATGAGAAGTGAATGAGGCCACAAAGAAAAACTCTGTGCAAAATCTGAAGGAGGTTATAAGCAGGGCAAGGATATTCTGGTTGTAGTTCCCCTCAACCACCAGCAGCTCCACTGGTGATTTTTGAGGTCGTCCTTCTCTCTCAGACCAGCCTACCCTACAGAATTGTCTTTGTAGGGAAAAATCAGAGGAAGCATCATGTATTGTCTCAAATGAAAAGCAAGGTTTAAGTCAAACTAAATAAATAGGTAGATTTCAATATGCAGGTGCCTGGCAAATGACTCATACTTATGACTGTTGCTTGGTCCCAAGGTCATGTGATCACCTTTTGCGACCTTCTGAGAAGCAAAGTCGATGGGGAAGTCAGATTCACTTAACAACCAGGTTACTAAGTCATCAACTGCAGTGATTCACTGAACAACTGAGGCAAGAAAGCTTGTAAAATGGGGCAAAACTCATTGTCTTGCTTAGCAATGGAAATGTTGGGCTCAATTGTGGTCATAAGTCCAGGACTACCTGTAATGTCTGGTTTGGAAGACTAAAGTAGAGAGGAGCAACTTTCAAAGAGTGAACAAAAAGCATGTATGATTTTAATCTGAAAGGATTGCTAATCAAAAGAGATATTTCTCCTAGAGTTTCTAGATGCCACAGCTTGGGAGAGAATTTTCATCTCTTGGAATCGACCATTGTGACTGACACAGCCATTATTTTGACCTTGACACAAGAGAGTCAGGTGCTATGAGGAACCCAAAGGTGGTATTCATGGATCTCTCTAACTCCATGGACACACCAACATCCTTGACCTATACCTGGTTCCAGTGATGAAATCCTCCGCAGCTTGCCAGAGGTTCGCTGCCCACACGTGTGGTGCGCGCCAAACATGTGTGCATGAGCACTGCGTGCCACGCACATGCAGTGCATGCCAAACACATGCTGCACGCATGCACAGTGTGCACCAAATGCGCATTTCGCATGGAAAAAGGAGGCTTAAGAAGGTAAGTAGAACAGCAAGGGGGGAACAGCTATGCCGCATGATTTAGATTCACTAGCAAATATAAATCGTGCGGCACAGCTGATCGTCAGAAATGCTGGTTCAGACAAACTGGTAGCATTTTTTTACTACCAGTTCACCCAAACCGGTAGTTTTTATTAGTACTAGTTCACCCAAACCGGTGCGAACCAGTAGCATTTCACCTCTGCCTTGATCTCTGTCCTATCTCATTAGTTCTTTTGTAATATTTTGTATTTTTTTTTTAAAAAAAGAGTGGGGGTGGAACTGTCATACTGCAAAGTAGGCAGTCTCCATCCAGACTGAATTTACAAATGGGTATTTATGGAAAATAAATGTGATCTTCTCAGTCATCTCAGGTAAACCAGACAGGAAACACGCTTCTCTATCAGTGTAATGAATGAATCAAACTCAAAGCCACATCTCCTATCCCATAATACACAATTGTCCAAAGGCTACTTGCCTCATAAAAATTAGCTGCTTCATGATATTCTAGAAAGAGTGCAGAGAAGAGCTACAAAGATGATTATGGGACTGAAGATTAAATCATATGATGAATGGTTGCAGGATTTGAGAATGTCTAATCTAGCAAAGAGAAGGACTATAGGTGACATAATAGTGGTCTTCCAACATCTAAGAGGCTGTCAAAGAGAAGATAGCAGCCTTGCAGTACTTGACGATCTCTCACAGAGAAGTGGGGTCAACCTATTCTCCAAAGCACCTGAAGGCAGGACAAGAAGTAATGGATGGAAACTAATCAAGGAAAGAAGCAACCTAGAACTAAGGAGAAATTTCCTGACAATGAGAACAATTAATCAGTGAAATGTCTTGCCTTTAAAAGTTGTGAATGCTCTATTATTGAGGTTTTTAAAAAGAAACGACACCATTTGTCTGGTATTTGGTATAGGGTCTCCTACTTGAGCAGCAGGTTAGAGACATCCAACTCTGTTATTCTGTTAAATGTTCCAGAGACTAGGGGTGACTAGAGGTGACATGATAGCACCTAAAGGCAGAACAAGAAGCAACGGATGGAAAGTAATCAAGAAAAGAAGCAACCTAGAACTAAGGAGAAATTTCCTGACAGAACAATTAATCAATGGAATGGCTTGACTCCAGAAATTGTGGGTGCTCCATCACTGGAGATTTTCAAGAAGAGATTTGACAGCCATTTGTCTGGAATAGTATATAGAGTCTCCTGCTTGAGCAGGAGGGTCAGACTAGAAAACATCCTTCCAACTCTGTTATTCTGTATTCTGAAAATGTTTCATCAGCCAACTTCTCCTGCCTCTCTTTGTCCCTGAATCTAAAGGAAATTGCATCCACTCTCTCCAAAGGGAGTCAGATACTCCCTTTCACACCTGTCTTAAACGAGGGACCAATTTGCACCAAGTTAAAGAAAGCATGCTAATGCAAAGATGGTCAGCCACTCCAAATTAAATCCCAAACCTCTTCCTTGGGGCCCACAGCGAAAAGGTTGCAAAAGACCACAGAACGTGTGGCCTTAAGGAAATGGGCGACACATGCCCCCCCCACGCTATTCTCATGCTAATGCAAGACCCGGCTTCCTATGCGCCATCTGCTCCTCTCAAGGTCGCAGCCTTGAGGAGAAGCTTCACTGGGCTTTATGAATGCCAGGCCATCCAGAACATTAGTGACACGTTGACCGCTTTCCATGGTAATAGGAGCTCTAATTATCACCCACATAAAGAGAATTGTTGCATTCAATAACGGGGTGGGTAGGGGGTGTCTGACAGCTGGAGAAGGCAACTTGCAGGGCTTGATTTTTAGTGGGGGGGGAGAGGAGGAAAGAATCATCTCATTGCTTTTTGTCTCTCCCTCTTAACGAAATAAATGTGCTTCCTCCAGTTCAACAGAGACAGGACAAATCCATTGGCTGATTACCTTTTTCTCAGTTTCCAAAAAGCACCTCTCCAAATTATGCCCCTTCCCCCCGTCCCCCCAGGATCATGGTTTTACATAAACTTGAATAAATAAGTCCAACTTTTTTTTTTTTAATTTGATTTATATGCCGCCCTTCTCCGGAGACTCAGGGCGGCTTACAATGCGTTAAGCAATAGCCTTCATCCTTTTGTATATATTTATACAAAGTCAGCTTATTGCCCCCACAAACTGGGTCCTCATTTCACCTACCTTAGAAAGGATGGAAGGCTGAGTCAACATTGAGCCTTGGAGAGATTCGAACCAGCAGAAATTGCAGGCAGCTGTGTTAATAACAGGGTGCACTAAACCACTGTACTATCAAGGCTCTTGAGCAACATTTTGATTCAAAAGTAGGAAAAGAAAGATTTTCTTTTGTTTATTCTATTGTAGTGGGTGAGGCACCAGGCTAGAAACTGGCAGATTGTGAATTCTAGTCTCGCCTTAGCCATAAAAGCCAGGTGGGTGACTTTGGGCCAGTCCCTTTCCCTTAGCCCAATCTATCACACAGGGCTGTTGTTGTTGTTGTGAGGAAAATGGGAGAAGGAAGTGTGCTGGATAGGTTTTCTATCTTGAGAGGGAGAGAGGGAGGGGGAGAGAAAGAAAAGATTTCCAATATACGTATTTGTCCTTTTACAAAGCTGCTGCCTTTTTAGGCAGAGGTTATAATACAAGAAGGCAGGACAGGCTTTAAGCTTCGGGAAAGGAGCTTAAGGAAAGAATCCTCTGAGTGGGCCACCCAATTTTTGGCTTCTGTCTTACAGCCATATTTTTCTTCCCCTCCACCCCTAAATTGCGGTTTGGAAAGCTGGCCTGAAGTTAAGGAAGTGGCAAGATAAACATATGTGAGTCATCCTGCTTTTGTTTTTTGTCATATTTGTTTATGATGATGCTACTTAGCCCCAATGGTAGGATTGAAGTTCACTGCCCAGTTGCTGGGTGGGCGTGGCCATGGAGGCATGGCCTACTTGGCCTCCTGCACTATGGCAGGGGGGTTCTTTCGCCCTCCCAAGGCTCCGGAGGCTTTCCTCGAGCATCCAGCAGGATGAAAACGGCCTCCCCTGGGCTCCAAAGGCCCTCCAGAGGCCAGAAACAGGCCTATTTCCAGACTTCCGGTACTACCGGTAGGCCCATTTTTCGCCCTCCCGAGGCTCTGGAGGCTTTCCTTAAGCCTCCAGGCAGGTGAAAACTGCCTCCCCCCTGGCTCTAGAGGCCCTCTGAGGCCGGAAATTGGCCCGTTTCCAGACTTCCGGTTCTTCCGGTAGACCCTTTTTCGCCCTCCGAGGCTCCGGAGGCTTTCCGTGAGCCTCCAGGAGGACAAAAACAGCCTCCCCTGGGCTCTGGAGGACCTCTGGAGGCTGGAAACAGGCCCATTCCTGGACTTCCATTAAGCCCGTTTTTCACCCTCCAAGGTTCCGGAGGCTTTCTGTGACCCTCCAGCAGGGTGAAAACAGGCTCCCCCGAGCACCAGAGGCCCTCCGGAGGCCAGAAACAGGTCCATTTCCAGACTTCCAGTAGGCCCTTTTTCACCCTCCGAGGCTCCAGAGGCTTTCCTCAAGCCTCCAGGAGGGCAAAAACAGCCTCCCCCGGGCACTTAACTTGCATCCAAAATGGGCTGCGTGGAGACTTGTTGCTGGGTCCCAAGGTCATGTGATCATCTTTTGCAACTTTGTGACAAGTTAAATCAATGGGAAAGCCAGATTCACTTAACAATCGTGTTACTAACTTATCAACTGCAGCAAAACTCACTTAACAAATGTCTCACTTAACAACAGAAATTTTGGGCTCAATTGTGTTCGTACATTGAGGACTCTCTGTATTATTGGGAAAAATCAATAATCACCTCCAACCTGTTATTCTCTGTTCTATGTTAATTCCACAATATTCTGATCTACTAACAAAGTCATTTCTGATTAGTTGCTCTGTTCTCCCATTTTCAAAACCCAGTCTGTAAGTTGGCTTGTTGGTGACTTTTCAAAAGCTCCTCCTCCTCGGGGTGCTCTACAGCCCTCCTTTCTGAGAATGAGAAGGGCTTCCCCCCCCAGTAGGGAACCCCTGGCAAGGGGCACTGTGCAGCAGACATGGCTGGCCAGCTCACTTCTCAGAAAATAAATACCTCTAAGCTAACAACAAAGCTTCTTCTCTTCATAGAAATGAAGCTTGACTCCGAGGGCAACACTTCAAGCAACATCTTGAACGGACCTCTTTCTTTACAGGAAGTGACTAGCACCTCTCCATCTTCTGACCCAGACACATGTCTATATTTATTTTGGGGCCCTGAGAGTCAGGCTAACAAGCAAAAGTGAGTACACACTTTTTATAGTCTGCTGGAATTCCAAATTGTGCTGCTGTTGGTGATGGTGATTTTCTCCCACCACCTGGCATTTTTGTAAAAAGACAGAAGGACCATCCTGTCCAGAACCACCTCTTCCTGCAGTCTGATTTCCAGAACAATCATCCAATCTTGAATTTTCCATAAATTCAATGAATGTAAATCAGCATCTTCCAATAAGACCATCCTCTGTGTTGTGGAGACATCATTTAACTCTTACAGGAGTCCCATCCTTTAAACAAATTTGATGAATTCCTTTTTAAAGCTTAATAAACCAGTCACTATGCGCAATACCTGAAAAATCCCAAAGATGTTTTTACAACCATCACCTGGCTGACTGAGAATCTCCATAGACATTTAACTCCTGAAAAAAGTCACTTATTTATTTATAAATGTACACATATATATTTACAACATAGAACACAGATTAATAGGGTTGAAAAGGACCTTGAAGGTCTTCTACTTCAACTCCCTGCTCAAGCAGGAGACCCTATACTAGTGATGGTTAACCTTTTTGGTGCCGAATGAATGCGCGTGCCACAACCCCCAAAATGCAATGTGAGTGCCCCCTGCTCATGCGCCCTGCACATCCACGCATGCACCCTGGGCCCCCATTTTGGCTTCCAGGTTGGTGCACGAGGCTTTTGGGGCCCAAAATGGGGTGCGGGGGGGAGGCAGCTATGACTCGATGGGGGTAGAAACTGCAAAGATCGGAGAAGGCACGGAAGGCAGGAGGCAGCTAGGACTCGATGGGGGAGAAACTGTGGAAATCGCGTCCCGGCTTTCTCCTGCATTCCTGCCTTCTCCGATCTTTGCAGTTTCTCCCCCATCGAATCCTAACTGCCTCCTGCCTTCCACGATCTCGTTTCTCCCCCCATTGAATCCTAGCTGCCTCCTGCCTTCCACAATCTCCAGTTTCTCCCATTTAATCCTAGCTGCCTCCTGCCTTCCATGATCTCGTTTCTACCCCCATTGAATCCTAGCTGCCTCCTGCCTTCCACGATCTCCAAAGTTTCTCCCCTCACTGAATCCTAGCTGCCTCCTGCCTTCCACGATCTCCAGTTTCTCCCCCCCACCGAGTCCTAGCTGCCTCCTGCTTTCCTGCCTTCTGTGCCTCCTCCGATCTTTGCAGTTTCTCCCCCCCCCATCACGTCCTAGCTTTCTCCTGCCTTCCTGCCATGGAGAGACACCTGCGGAGGGTGGAACCTGCAGAGATCGGGGAAGGCCTCACTCCCATGCATCCGCGGCAGAGACCCGAAGACCAGCTGGCCGACGGGAGATGTGCACATGTGTGGTGGAGCTGGGCTGGGGCGACAGCTGGCGTGCCCGCCGAAAGGACTCTGCGTGCCACCTGTGGCATGCGTGCCATAGGTTCACCATCATGGCCCTATACTATTCTGGATAAATGACTGTCCAGTTTCTTCACAAAAACCTTCCAGTGATGGAACACCCACAACTTCTGGAGGCAAGCTGTTCCATTGATTAATTGTTCTCGCTATCAGTAAATTTCTCCTTAATTCTAAGTTGGATCTCGCTTTAATAATCTTCCACCCATCACTTCTTGTCCTGCCCTCAGGTGCTTTGGAAAATAGGTCAACCCCTCCTTCTCTGTGACAGTTCCTCAAGTGCTAGAAGACTGCTATCATATCATCCCAGTCCTTCTCTTCATTAGACTAGGCATACTTAGTTCCCTCAATCATTCATCAGATGGTATAGCCTCCAGACCCTTCTTCTCTGCATTTTCTTCCTCACAGAGAGATCCTCACTCAGTCTCAATGAGTTTTCTGGAATGGTAAGCACAGGGCTACAGGTTTCCATTAGCATTTTTCTGCAAGACTGCCGCCACTGCTACGTCACTGACATAGGCTTGGATTACAAAAGGTTGCTCTGGGTCCGGATGCCTTAGTACCGGTTCTTTCGCAAAATGCCTTTTTAAGCATTCAAATGCTTGTTGGCATTCTAAAGTCCAATTCAGAGGTTGCCCTGGCCTCGATTTGGTAGGGCCACCCCCAGTTTTAGTAACTCTGTGATGGGAAGGGCAATCTCTGCAAATGAGGAGATAAATTGGCAGTAAAAATTCATGAACCCCAGAAAACTTTGTAATTGTTTCCTGGTGTGTGGGGGTTGCCAATCTAGGAACGCTTTCACTTTACCAGGTCCATCTCCACCCCCTGGTTCAATATGCGGTAGCCAAGATACCGGTAATCTAAAGCATTTTTGTGGAACTCACATTTTGACAATTTTGCATATAGTTTGGCTGCCAGTAATTCTTCAACACTTGCCAAACCAATTTCACATGTTCTTCTAGGGTTTCAGTGTAAATGAGAATGTCATCTAAGTAAATGAGGACCCCCTTATATAGGTTCTCATGCAGGACTTCATTTATCAATTGCATGAAAACTCCAGGGGTTCCCTATAGTCTGAATGGCATCACCCTGAATTGGAAGCTTCGACACAATAACTACTAAATATTAACAAAAACCACTGCTTCAACACACACAATGTATAAGCATAGATTGACAAAGCTGCAAACATGCTACCTGAGAGAATATGTTGGCTGTTTTAAGACAACCCATCTTACTCTGACTTCATGAGAACATCAGTCTGAAATCTGATTTCTTACTATTCAAACATTAGTAGCTC
Organism: Pantherophis guttatus; assembly: GCF_059756535.1. Taxonomy (NCBI): domain Eukaryota; kingdom Metazoa; phylum Chordata; class Lepidosauria; order Squamata; family Colubridae; genus Pantherophis; species Pantherophis guttatus. The sequence continues at coordinate 7,069,629 of NC_142074.1, forward strand.
ACATCCTGTCATGGTTTCGTTATAGCCCAAAATGAGTTTATTATGTATGGCTAGTTCAATCTGAGGACACCTAATTTATAGACATATCTTGTACAGATGAGAGTTATGTTCATTTGTAGTGCTGACAAGGTGATGAATGACAAGACAAGACATTGGTGTTTGCTTGTCCTGATTATCTCAGTTCAATAATATGGATCCCCAGAATGTCTAGTACCAGAAGAGCATTCTGAAATCTCCTAAATCAAGTGGCTCCAAGCCAATCACTTGAAGATTTACTGTCCAAGTATGTGCTATGGAAATGGTATATAGGAGGTTGTATCCAGAGATGCTGCCTAGAGAATGGGCAGATAAAATGCATAGCCTGCAGCTGGATAGCAGGCAAAGATTCAAAAGAGATCTTTCCTAATTTCTCAGGGATTAAGGAGATGGGAAAGTTATACTTTCAGATTTGCAAGATTCTATTAAATAGTCTTACAATAAATTAGCTGATCTGGTTGTGTTTCCTGTGTGACCTAGTAAGGCTAATAGCTGTGGATTTATTTATTGGATTTGTATAGTCACCCATCTCACAAAAAGCAACTTGGGCAGCGCACAACAATCCAATAAAACAAAAAGGATAAAAATAACAGATGATATAAAAATCCACATTATAAAGATAAAATATCTTATAATTATCTTATAATATCTTATAAAAGAAATATACAAACTCTGTACCATCATGCCATATATGGGATGATCTAATGTATGCTAAATGGGTAAAAGAGGTAATCTAAAGGAAAAAAATAAAAACTGAACACAGCTACTTAGATAATTTAGGTTAAGTATTCAAACTACAAATTCCATGCAACCATGTAGGTTGGCTTCACTTACCAACTAATCTACTATTTTTTTTTTAATAAACCACGATTGGAGTTAGATTCCTTCTCCCTTTAATTTCATCTAAGGACCAAAAGGAAGTTCCAAATCATTTTAATACACAGAGAAGCCCATGCAAAGGGAACCCACAAATCCAAATTTTTGCCAACAAAAGTTAAGGGAGAATTCTCTATGGAGATTCTCAGTCATCCAGGTCATGGTTGTCCCAAAAGTGCTTTTTCAAGAGTCAACTGGACTTTCTGGTTCTTTCCTCCAGGAAGATATCGCAGGGAGAAATTAAATCGTTTGAAATGTTGAGCCCAGCAGACTTGTTGATTCTGACAGGATGGGAGGGATGGGAGGACTGTATATTTCTTTGAAGTCATCTGGTCATTAGCACTCTCCCTGGGAGCCATTGAGGCCACTTGGGGGTTTATCTATGCCTTCAGGGTCATCTGAATCAGGGTGCAATTGGGTGTGGAATCTTCTTGGAATGGCTGCAAGGGCTGCGTTGGAGACTGGAGATAGGTGTGTCTTATTCCTCTCCCTCTATTGAGGGAATGGTGTTCAGTTTTATCACAGATGGATTCTTTTACCGTCTTTCAAACCAACAATCCTCTCTATCCTATATGTGCTATACATTTAGCAGTCATCCTATATACAACTCTGGTATATGCCAAGCAGATTCCACTTCCTCTATTTTCTGGGCATGTCTTTATCTTAGAAAGATGGGTCACCTCAATCAAGTCCCACCCAAAGGTTCAACACACAGCTTCTTGGAAAGTCTACATCCCGCTACTTGTGAAGATGAGGGTTAATCCTCACCATCCTGGATTTATCCATTGAAACTTCTGCCTCTCAGTGATTGACTCTGGCCATCTTTTTCATAAAATGGGCTTTATAAAATTCAATACCATTAAACATTCAGTCAGAGAGTAGCAGATTTTCCCTTCATTATCATGCATGGGTCAAGCTTCCCTGCCCTGCCAGAAAAGATTTCATTAGCCAAATAAGAATTGTCCGATAATTACTGTATATCATTAACTGAAAAGAAGGTGGTGAGAAATGGGATGGACTGAAAGCATCACAGAATTGAGTAACTCTAAAAGAGAAAGGAATATAAATGAAGAATTTCTTTCTCTATTCTTGTTTAAAAAAGAATATTCAAATAAATACATGCATATTAATTATGCAACTTTTCTCCTTGGCAGGAAACGGTTGAATCTTACATTTTACTCACTAGTTTAATGTGTATTCTCCAAGGATCTTTACATCACACTCCTTCCTGCGGTCATCTCCACCTTAACAAGGGGTTGAACAGGTTGAGTGGGGGAAGAGTAATTAGTCCAAATTGCTCAGTGAATTCCAAGGCTGATGTCACTGCAACTACTGAAAGTAAATCTGTGAAGCATTTACAAGTGGTCCTCAACTAACAACTATTCGTTTAGTGACCATTTGAAGTTACAACTGCACTGAAAAAAGTGCCTTATGATTATTACCACCATTGCAGCATTCCCTTAGTCATGCGATCAAAATTCAGATGCTTGGCAACTGGTTCATATTTATGACGGCTACAGTGTCCCTGGGTCACCTTTTGTGATCTTTTGCCAAAGTTAATGGGGAAGCCGGATTCACTTAACAACCATGTTGCTAACTTAACAACCGCAGTGATTCACTTAACAACTGTAGCAAGAAAGTCGTAAAATGGGGCAAAATCACTTTTGACAACTGTCTTGCTTGGAAATTTTGGGTTTAATTATGGTCATAAGTCAAGGACTATCTGTACTCCATTGAGAATTCATTTCAATGCTCCATAGCTACACAGATACGCGTAGTTGTCGAGCGATGACCATAATTGAGACACACAATTAAGTTGTGATGGTCTTAAAATAGATCACATGACCAGACCCTGTTTTATCACCTTTTTGGCAGCAGTCATTGGTTGTAAAGCCAATCCCATGGATGTTAAGCTGACCCATTGACCCTTTGGGGCAGTCAGGGTGCTGGGAGCACTTCAAACACTTGCAAGCTTTTGGAAAAACTAGCAAAATCAGGTCTAATATAATATTGGAGGGGGAGATGCGCTGACAGCACCCAACACCTTGTAAAATGGCAAATACAAGAAAAGGCCTTACTCTGTGGTCATTAATGTTTTTCCCGATGCAAACAAGACCAGAAGACTCACCATATACGGCATAGTGAATCTATTTACTCCCTTTTCCCCTGCATCTTGCAAATTCTGTTTCTAGGGCTTCACAGTATCAAAAGATTGGGGATATTTCAAACTGGAGTAATTTCATAGATTTATGGAACGAACAGGAAAGAAAAACCTATATATTTCTCTGGTGCCAAGCTTACAGCAGAGATGCTGATCCAAAGAGCTAATAAATTAGAACATGACAGCAAGACACAGAAAAATATAAGCAAATGGAACCCAAGACCCCTTGCCTGTTCATCCAGTGCCCCTGCTTGGCGCCAGCAGGTCACCGTCTACTTGACATCTCAAAAATATTTGGATTTCATGCCCTGTTTAGAAAGCCCACTAAGTATCAAAGCTCCAGTAGGCGGAAATACTAAACTGAACTTGGCTGACCAGGAAAATTCAACTGGTCCGTGTTGGTCAGAGTTTGGGTGAAAAATCAATCATAAGTGAAGGAGGAACTCCAGGTTTGGTTAAGCATCAAACAATTTCAAAGGTCTTTTCCAAGGACAATTGGACTGAAGTTTGGAAGAGTCAGAACTGAAGCAGCTTTTTGGAGGAGAAGCAAAACATTTTCTTGGGAAAAAAACAACAAGAAAGTCCAGTTGCCTTTTGAAAAAGCACCTTTGGGACAACCATGACCTGGATGATGGAGAATCTCCATAGACATTAAAAAAACCCTCACCTCCCAGAACAAAGCCAGGCCAAGCCACTACCCAGAAAATAACACAAGACCCGCCCAGATCATCACCATGAGTGAAATTCAACTCAAAAAGAGATTGCAGATGGCCACCACCAGTCGCCAAATACTAAATGAAGGCTTATGGGATAAGCCTTTTATTTCTACTACTCTCTTTCCTGCCCTTCTTACCAGGATGAAACTGGAACTGCTCAGTGGTGGGATTGTGCCGGTTCTAGGCAGTTCGGCCGAACCGTTTGTTAAATTGCTGGCTCGCCCCGCCCCTCCACACCACTGGGCGAGGGGTGGGCGAGCCAGCAATTTAACAAACGGTTCGGTGTTTTTTTATAATTTTATTGGCCTCGTCACTGCCGCGGGGCTTCAAAGAGCCGCCCTACAGCTGATCAGTGTTAAAAGAAAAGAAATGAGTAGACCAACGCCTGCAAAAATAAATGGGTAGACCCAGTGGTGGGATTCTACTTCGGTAGAACCGGTTGTTAAGTAGTTCAGTAGTTAAGCCAGTGGTTGCCAAAGGGGGCGGTGTATACCGCCCTACTCCCGAAGGACTCAGGGCGGTGAACAGCCATAGAATAAAACATATAGATACAAAATTTAAAATAAACTAAAACAAATTAAATAATTTGGCTGAACAAATTTAAAACCCCAATAATTTAAAACCAAATTTAAAATTTCCATTTAAAAAGGGGAAAGACTTAGGTCAGGCTAGCTTGATGAAATAAGAAAGTCTTGAGCGCGCGACGGAAGGTACGCAGATCTGGGATCCTCCGTATCTCCGGGGGGAACTTGTTCCAGATAGTAGGTGCCCCCACAGAGAAGGCTCTCCCCCTGGGGGCCACCAGTCAACATTATTTGGCCGACGGCACCCGGAGGACCCCTCTCTATGGGAGCGTACTGGTCGGTGGGAGGCTATTGGTGGTAGTAGGCGGTCCCGTAAATAACCAGGTCCTAAACCATGGAGCACTCTAAAGGTGATAACCAAAACCTTGAAGCGCACTCGGAAGACCACCCGGAGCCAGTGCAGCTCGCGCAGGAGAGGTGTTACATGGGAGTGCCACGTTGCTCCCGTCACCACCCGCGTGGCCGCACTCTGCGCCAGTTGGAGCCTCCAAGTGCTCCT